>NC_085141.1:187659478-188264143 GCF_024139115.2 Armigeres subalbatus | reverse complement strand
AAGTTACGTATTGTTTGCAGTTGGTGCTAATGACGGCATAAAATTTGGGATAGTACCTTGTAGGCGGCGTTCAGCAATGTGATTGCTGCGGTAGTTGCTAATCCAGCTTATCGCCCTTTTGTAGATGGGACACACGACACCTTCCATCCACTCCTGCGGCAAACTTCCTCCTCCCAAAACTTGGTAATGACCCAGTGCAGCGCTTCCAGCCAGTGCCTCACCACCGTGTTTAAATAGCTCTCCTGGTAGTTGGTCAACCCCAGGGGCTTTGTTGCTCTTGAGCCGGCCAATCTCCTCCTGGATTTCCTGGAGATCCGGAGCCGGTAGAATTATGTCCTGCGCGCGTTCTCCCAGGTCCATCACCATACCGCCATCTTCGTCTGCCACATCGCCATTCAGGTGTTCTTCGTAGTGCTGCCGCCACCTTTGGATCACCTCACGCTCGTTCGTAAGAAGGTTCCCGTTTATGTCCTCACATATCGGGCTGTGGCACGTGGCCCCTTACGTGAGCGGTTTAACTTCTTCATAGAACTTTCAGTTAGCGCGGTACAGTTGTTCGTTTCTTCACGGTCTCGATCTTCTTGCCGGCGCTTTTTCCTCCGGAAAATCGAGTTTTGTCTGTTCCGCGCCTGTTTATATCGTGCCTCGTTCGCCCTCGTGCGGTGTTGCAGTTAGCCTGCCCATGCTGCATTCTTCTTGCACTAACTGCTCACATTCGCCGTCATACCAGTCGTTTTCGATCCGGGGTACCGTGCCTAGTGCAGCGGTTGTGGTGCTACCAATGGCGGATCGAATATTCTCCAGCCATCTTCAAGAGATGCTGCGCTTTAGCTGTTCCGTTGGAAGTGCCTTTCCAGCTGTGCGGCGTATTCTTGGGCTAGTTCTACGTCTTGTAGCCGCCCAATGTTAAGCGCGGGGTCGACTTCGACGCGTGTTGTACACCGTCGAGAGTTTTGAGCGCAGGCATACCGCAACGAGGTAGTGGTCGGATTCAATATTCGCACTGCAGGTGCGGATTGTCGTATGTCGGAGAAGAATTTACTCGTCGATTAGAACGTGGTCGATTTGGTTTTCCGTTTCTGGTTAGGGTGATTCCATGTGGCCTTGTGGATATTTTGCGGGGAAAGAAGGTGCTTCGACTACCATTCCGCGGAGGCTGCGAAGTTTATGCATCGTTCGTTGTCATTCGATACGGGGTAGACTATCCGGTCCGATGACCGGTTTATACATTTCTCCTTCCTACCTGTGTTCATGTCACCGATGACGATTTAACGTCCCGCAGGGCATCCATCGTATGTCTGCTCCAGCTGTGCGTAGAACGCTTTTTCTCGTCGTCGGCCCCTTCGTGGGCAGATGACTGATGATGCTATAGTTGGAAACGGCCTTTAACTCAGCTTGCACATCCTGCGTTGATTGGCTGCCACCCAATCACGCGTTGGCGCATCTTACCCAGCACTATGAAGCCGGTTCCAGCTCGTTGGTGGTGCCACAGCTTTGGTAGAAGGTAGTTGCTGATGCCCGCTTTCTCCACACTTCTGTCCTGTCCATAGAAATAGCGTACTAGAAAGCCATCAATTAATAGCGTGCTAATAAAACACTAAGTTGTAAAGCAAACCAAGTATCAGGAATGTAGAACCATTGAAGAAGAAGGAGAAGTCGATAGGAACATGTTTTCTGGGATCATATCCTATAACTGGGAAATTGTTGCCACAATTTGATTGTCTAGATCGAATCAGATTCGAGGCCAACCACACTTCATCGTTATTTGTTTATAGCCATGCGTCTCACAGCCAAGCTACGGAAGATACAGTCCTCAGGTTGTGCCCAAGAAAATGGAGATGGAGATTCACCAACTCTGTTTTCCAAATTCATTCGACTATAACTACCTCCAGTCACACAAATTTCGCGTGATTGAAAGCAAATGTGTGAGAGGCCATGATTCACCAAACCAGTCGGTGCATGGGTACCATAAGCGTACCATCCTTAGGTGACAGTCTCTGACGTTGTCCAATATCATTAATAGGCTGAAAAGTGCTTTCAAAGTACACAAGGCGGCGAACGTTCTCTTGTATCGTCTGCGAAAATTATGTTCCGTCAATCAATAAGTGTATACGCAAACGTTTCGCTAGACTTTCAAATGGGCGTAAGCTATCATTCAGTTTTGGCAACAAGACCAGTTTTGACCATTTCTTTAAATATTTTAAAATGCAATCCTACTGTGTTTTATTTTAGACTACTTCATGTGTCATGAAAATATATTTTAAAATTTTGAAGTTATCAGATACCATTGCTATATTCTCATCATAACTCATATGATGTTAGTATGAATTTAATCCCAATAACAAAGCATCACATTACAAAATGTATATGTAGCTGTTGCGCTGTATGTTGAAATGAGTATTGTGTCTTCAAAAGTAACTCTGTAATAGTTTTATTGAATTTCCGAAAAATAACGACCAAAATATCTTACAGCAGATTATTACTCAAACCCTTAGAAAGCTTAGCGAGATTTTATGGCTAGACAAACGGCAATCACCTTCACTTTTAGATTGCAATGCACACATCCTTGGATCCAAATCGAAATCCACCTGTCTTGTCACTTCTGGTAGAGCCTGATTACCTTGGCATGTTGAAAAGCCTGACAATCGTCTTGAGTTTGGGTGCGGAAATTGGGTAGCTGTCGATTTTGATTGGCAAGTCAATTAATTTCATAGACCTTTTCGGATTTGTAGTGCATTATAGTAAAAAGAGCGGCATCGGTTTATGCTATTTTGCACCCCTAAACTGTCATTCTCAAATTAAGTGAACGATTTAAAGATGCATCATAAATTCTTTGAAAGCAAAAATACGATTAATTGCATAATATTCGGCAACTCGTCTGAATAAAATTTTTTTGTTAAATAACTCGCCTATTTGAAACATTTGATGCACAGCCAAGATTTTAAACAAAAATATTTATATATTTAAAAAGAAAAAGTATTGCATCTATTGGTTTAAGGTGGTCTATGTGAATGGAATGAGTTCATTGGTGAGAAAGTTTGTCGTTATCATATACATTAAATAATGTTCACATTGGCGAAAGTATTCGGTTTTAGTTATGAGCAGCGATATCGTACTTTTATTACTTGCCACCTTTATTTATTTTTGCGTTGAATCAGTGGTTTTTGTGTTAGGCCTAAAGATACTTTTGTGGTTTCAAAGGGTTCCTGATATAATAGATAATTAATGTGTTTCTATAAATGCTTATATGTCGCATCAATTTGTAAAAAAACATCATTTCCAAAAAATTTGGGAGGCTCTTGAATATTATTTTTGAATGATTTAAAACACATTAATTCCAAAAACACACACAAAACACACTACACACACACTCACTCAAATTTGTGCTGTTTTTGAATATTTATACAAATAGTATAATCATCAGGTCTTTTATTTTGTTTTTCCATAATTCAAAATGATATAGTGCTGAGACTAGATTCTATGTAAAGGAGAGTCTTCTTTTAGTTCATTTATTTTTCGATTATCACAAACTTTACCAAATTTTACTTCAGAATTCTTGATATATCTAATGAGAATAGCCTTGTCCAGTGTATTCTGAAGTGAAAATGTAACAAAAATGTAGAACTAGCCTTCTATTAGCGAAAGAGAGCGTACAAAGAGAGTCCTTTTGATACATGACCTATTCTCACATCAATCTAGAATTCTAGTTTTATTCATGATATATAGGTTTTGTTCTATTTTATGGAGTTTTTTCGATCAATTTATGAAATTTGGCCACAATATTCTTTGATATGCAAAGAATATTAGGCCAAATTTAGCCTAGTCAGTCATAAAAACCCCTGCCAATAATAGAACAAAACCTGCCAGCCGTCATTCCCTATTGAAAATTTTAAATTTCTACACATTCAATCCATCTGTCTCATCAAATCGCTCATGTACTGTTTTTCTCGTCGATGGAACTAGTATATTCTGGTCTTGGGGAGTGTTGAGAATCATCCGCAGAAATTTGTTTTATTAACCTGTTGCTCAAAACATGCCTTTGTCAAGTCAAGATCTACGGCCTCAATGGCACTGTTGCCATTCGGGTGATTTACAGTCCGCAGTCGGAAAAAACCTGGTAAAATTGGAGTTAGGGAAGATGATGACCTGGGTCTGCGCTGTGTTGATACAAATCTTCCAGCTGAGGTACTTGTCCGGGCATCCAAGCTTGTGGTGCTTTGCGGCTAGCGCTCTGATCACTCTATCTTACGAGAGGTGTCATCTGCGAACAGCAACGAAATGCCGCGTTTTATGAGAATCTGCCTTGGGGACGCCTGAGGATTATGTAGTCGCATTTAACTTACTCCGCTGATTTAGCTCTGGAATGTTTTGATAATCTTGAGAGAAAGCTGATAGGACAATTGGACTTTTGAGAGAAAGGTTTTTGCGGATAGGGATGACTTTGCCTGACTTCCGGATGGGGAAGTAGCTGATCGGAAGCACTGATTAGGACAGCGAAAGGTGCTCAAGAAAGAATTTAGGATGTTGTCGAAGCCTAGGGCGTTCATGCTTTTGAGACTTGATGTAGGCGTTAATCCGTGATAAGATTTCCAACTCCTCCGAGAAATTGTTGGTAGTCAGATGCATGTTGTTCCATGCTTGTAACAGCTGCTTCGTGGACTGACGATGTCCTAGATCTTTAGACATCTGTCAAATTCTGCGATTTGACGTTTTATTTCATAATTTTAAAATGTTGGTCAATTTCAACAAAGGCTTTGCAAGTATAAGAGAACAGGGATCTTATTGGAGAAATAATTATTTCCAGGTCCATCATTCTGACCTGATCATTTTTCATTCTGCCTGCGAGTGACATTTCGCAGACGGATCAAATCTTTCAAAGTATGCCAATAATGGTGTTACTTACCTGACGAGCGCGGATACGTTTTGTTCATAGGTCTGGTGAGACGCGTGGTTTGTCCTCAACGCGCCTTTGGGACAGACCCTAGTCGACTTTATTTTTGGCCACTGACGGTTAGTAGTCCGAGCTGAGCTCCTGGTTGGTTACCGACTGGAAATGGTGATCCGTGTTGGTGATGAAGATGTTAAGTGTTGCATGAGCCCAGATGTCATCTCTCAGGATAGTGTAATGACTCTCAATGACAAAAGACGTTTTGCCCGCGTTATATTACCCCAGTTACCCCTACAACCCGTTTTGATACCTATAAACGAATCCTGGAAAAATCATTTATTTTGAGTTCATTTAATGTTAAGTTGAGGCCAATTTCACCATTTTAACAATTTATCTCTGCAAATTAAACCGTTGAATTATCTCAAAACCAATGCAGCTTTCGTTTATGTGGAACGGAAAACGGAGGATGGGTGTACACAGACTATTTGAAATTTGTAGGAGAACTCGAACAATTTTTTTCATATAAATTCCATATAACCATAAATTGTATTTGCACCACCCCAACCACCAAATTCCTGAAATTTTGCCAAGACTCCTAAATCATATATAAGGAAGCTGATAGACATATGGAGTTGGAATTTTCGAACATGTTTGAAATGTGAACTGCCCTAGTCTCCATATTGTGGATAACAATCAGAAATTTTGTTTTGTTCTGAACGAGACTATTTTTCAAGAATATAGACTTTACAAATTAGGCAACCCTTTCAAATAATATCAGCGTTGTAATAACTATACCTGGAAGATTTACAATATTAATTTTGTTGTCTACTTTTGGGAAATTCGGTGTTAAGCATTTTTAAATCATATTATGATAAAATATTGTTACATCATTTGAAAAACAATGGCTACTACAAACACAATTTTATCAAAATCTATGTATATAAAAATACTCGTAGTCAACGAAAACTAAATACAGGGACTCTTATAATTAGTTTATCTGCATAATGGAGGTGACAATATGGTCCCCACAGGATCTTCCGCTAGAACCGACCTGTACCTCCGAAGAGTCTCATCGATCGCCTCTTGTATCGGTAGATTCCAAGTAGCACTTATCTCATATCAGTCACGTTACGTGACTCATATGCGACCAAACTAGTCACATTGAAGATTGCAACCAAATCATCTAATCTAGATACTGCTGACTGATCATAGCATAGCATGCCAGTTATCGCATTTAGTCCTTATTTCAACACGAAGTTGAAACATCTATGCTCATTAGCTTATGAAATATTCATATCAAAACAAATTATCTGTATATACTTTATAATCAATTAACCATTTCAACCAAAGCATTTCCGATTTGAGTGACACACATTGGACCAGAAATTAAATACAGCCTTGCTTCGCAGCCACATATCTATCAGTAAAGCTCTTTTGAATAAACATGACAGGACACAATTCCAAATCAACATTTAAACCCAGAACGCAAGGTTTCATCGGCACCTAGCGCTGCGAAATATGTAAATATTCGACCATTTCCCGCAAAGAGAGAAAATACGAAACGTATTCTCTCATGCGACATCGTCCTTCTTCGAGCACGTGCTCTTGAGGATGACCCCATGATCGCTGATCCACCCGCCACTTAGTGAGATGCGAGGAAGGGTCTCGACGCGACGGCGGCACCACAATGCGTTGCTACTATGAATATACACAACCACGCAATACAATAATGGTGGATTCAGCGCAGTGGCTACATAGCATTCAAGACTAAGAACGATGTTAATCAAAATTAATTTCTTTGTAACTAAGCGCTCGAGGTAATTGCACCCAATCCATGATACAGACACTAAACGCGTGTTTGCTATTTATTTAAACAAATTCAATGCTAAACCCAACTTATCACATATCACCATCAGTGCCTAGTGCAATCTCTTGAACTAAATAAAAGGATTAAATCGCGCGATTCGAGCAGTGCCTTTGCCTGTCGTAACTGTGTATTTAATGAGTTTATTTTTATTTGAACCTCTTTAGGCAATTTACGAAGTTTCACAGTGGTTTTTGTTCTTGCATGTACCAAACTGAAACACATGGGTGAGGCAGCATTAATTGTGTTCCAAAGTTTTCCAACTCACTTTAAGCTGTATACACCAGAGCGGATACGTCAAATGACTATCGGGGATAAAATCGTATTTTAATTTGTAAAATGTCATGTCAAATGAAGTACTGTCGTGGGGCTTCTTTTGACAAATCAGGGGCTACTTTGGACATTTTAAAACAAGAATTCTAACGAAAATTACTATAAAATTGTCATTATCACCAATCGGGTGTCTCTGTTGATAGTATGATGGCAACTTTCTGCTTCAAATTTGGTATTTTTCCGTTTAATTTTTTTCAAAATCAAAATCCAAAGTACCCTCGAGTCAAAAAGAAGCACCGCACGACGGTAGGTGCACCACAAGTACATAGAAAAATATTCTGAAAAAATGACAATAGCTTTCTATGGGAGTTTAATATTTTTCACTTATTTTTGGATTTTTAGAACTTATTTTCACTTATTATCTTATTATTCTATTATCTTATTATCTTATTATTCACTTATTATCTCTTATATATGGGAGAGCGTGAGAGTAAATCGTCGATTTCCCCTCTTGGGAAAAAATGTTTCAAAAGGCAGTTTTTTTTTGAAAACTAAAGCAACATACAACCAAATGAGGCATCCATCGGATATAGTTATGTCTTAGCTATTGGACGATACAGTTTTGAAACAAAAATACTTCCCCCATCCAGCTGGAGACTGCTTTTTCTTCTCGGTGGGTGGTTTTATTACTGGGGGGGTAGTACGAGCACATGGCTGTCTTTCTCGTCAATGACGGTAATTTGAGCCTTAATATGTTGTTCTTACAATGAGTTGTAGCCGTTTAAACGTGTTAGTATAGGTTATTGGGCTGCCCTTATATTTCTATTGATTTCGCTTTATTATTCACAATTCGAGATTCCAATTGTGAGGCCACCAACCCCAAATTATAAATCGTAGACATCAGTCATTTGGGGTCTCCAGTAGCCTGGCGAGTTAGATTCTCGGTCCGGTCTAGGATGTTTTCGGGTTGGAAATTTTCTCGACACACCCTTGGCATAGTGTATCCATTGTACTTGCGCCCTTCTTGAGATGCGTCTTTCTATCAGAAGCTCAACGGTACGAGGAACACTTGAAGGCACTGAGAGTACAAGCAGTGAAAATCAAGGCACCGTAAGAGATAACTACGTTAGTTCAGCCGACGATGGAAACCAGCCAGCCCCCACCTTGGAGAAGCTAAGGATGCCATCTAACAGCCAAGACCAATAACACAGCTGGTAAGGATGGTTTCGGAGCTCATCAAGATGGGCCCGGAAAAGATGGCCACTTACCTGCACAAACTGATTGTCAGAATCTGGGAAACTAGCTGTTCAGGAGGAGCTGAAGGAAGGGGTCATATGACCTATCTACAAGAAAGGCGACAACCTGCTATGAGAACTTTCGAGCGATCACCATCCTTAATGCCGCCTACAAAGTGATATCCCAGATCATCTTCCGTTGTCTGTCACCAGTAGTGAATAAGTTCATGGGAAGTTATCAATCCGGTTTCGCTGACGGCCGTTCAACAACCAACCAGATCTTTACTGTACGGCGAATCCTTCAAAAATGCCGTACCAGGTCCCAACGCATCATCAGTCCATCGATTTCAATGCGGCATACGACAGTATAGACTGCATAGAGCTATGGAAAATTATGGATAAGAACAGCTTCCCTGGGAAGCTTGCCAGACTGCTCAAAGCAACGGTGGATAGTGTGCCAAACTGTGTGTAGATATCGGGTTCATTCGAATCGCGCCGGGGACTAAGACAAGGTGATGGACTTTCGTGCCTGTTGTTCAACATTGCGCTAAAAGGTGTCATATGAAGATCTAGGTGTAACATCCGGGGTACGAATTTAAAGGATCCAGTCAATTTATTTGTTTCGCGGATGGCATGGACATTGCCGGCCGAACATTTGCAAAGGTGACAGAACTGTATACCCGCCTGAAACGTGAAGCAACAAAAGTTGGACTGGTGGTGAATGCATCGAAGACAAAGTACATGCTTGTGGGTGGAATCGAGCATGACAGGGCCCGCCTGCGAAGCAGTGCTACGATAGACGGGGATACCTTCGAGGTGATCGATGAATTCGTCTACCTTGGATCCTTGCTAACGGCTGACAATGATGTTAATTAATTGTTTATTCGTCTTCGATTGGATCGTACAGACTACTCTTATTCTAAGTTCCTTATTCTAGATTTGAAACAATACTTGGTCAGTTTAAAATCAAACAAACATTATTAAAAGCCCTAAGGCAGGAGCTAAGGGGATTATTGTATTCGTACGTTGTTCGGTGGGTTGGGACAGCGAGTAAATCAGCGTGACGCAGGCTATTAGGTATGCTCAACTGCACATCCACAAGCAAGTCTGGACAGTCTATGTTACTGCTAATGATGTCATACACTACAAGTCTTCTGAAGGTGAGTCGTCTAGTTGCGAGTAGTTCCAGGTTAATTAGCTGACATCGGGCTCTATAGTCAGGTAAGGCGTATTGATCGTTCCACGGTAGGTGCCGAAGTGCAAAACGGATGAACTGCTTTGAACTCGTTCAATGCGAATCACTTGGGTCGTATGTAAGACGTCCAAATAGGGCAGCATATTCTAAAATACTCTCACAAGCGACAGTCCAGAACTTCTTGTGGTAAACAATCGGAAATGAGCTGCATTCTCACGAATATATCCAAAACTGCGAATGCCTTCGCCGTTATTTCAGAAATATGTTCGTTGAACCGCAATTTCGAGTCCATGGTAACGCCCAAGTCACGAATCGACGAAACACGTTCTAGTGCAGCATCGGCAAAATAATAGCTCTACATTATTGGGGATATGATTCGGCAGAAGGTGATGACTTTACATTTCGCCACATTCACGCTCATTCCGTTTTCATCGCACCAACGGCGGAGTACGTCAATATCAGTTTGAAGAGCAACACAATCCAGCAAAGAGTGTATTACTCTGAAAATTTTGAGGTCGTCAGCGTACAGAAGCTTTGAGAAGGCAGTTGGTCAAGTCATTGATATAAGGATAAACAGTAAGGTCCCAGCACGCTGCCCTGGGGCACACCTGAGGTAATGCTGAAAGTCATAGACCGTGAGGCATCAACACGAACGAAAGCCTTCTGCCAGTCAGGTATGACATTATCATATCTCGCTATCCATTCAGGGAAACCCAAGTGGCGTAACTTTGCAACGGCATTTGGGAGGCACGGTCGAAAGCTTTCGAAAAATCTACGTATCGGAGTCCACCTGATTGCGCTTCTCGACTTCACGGAAGAGCGAATTAGAATAGCATAGCAGATTCGTTGTACTAGAGCGTTGAGGAAGAAAACCGTGCTGATGAATTGAAATGATGTTAAACCACTCAAGATAACAAAACTTTATGAACTAATGATTCAAGAAGTTTTCCAACACAACAAAGAATGTAAACTCCACGGTAGTTATTAACTTTGCGCAAACTTCCAGATTTGTGAATTGGAATCATCGTTGCTGTTTTCCATAGTCCAGGAAACGTTTTTCACTCAACGATCTGTTGAAAAGTAGTGTTAGTGGAGCCGCAGTGATTCAGCACAGGCTTTCAGCAGGAAAGGTGTTAGCCATCCACACCGGCACCTTTTGAAGCATCTAAATCGCGAAGAGCTTTCAACACTTCTAGGTCGGAGAACAGGAAGGGCGCGAGGTCAATATCGTGCGGTAGAACATTGAAAACTACCGGGTGAGTTTGCGGAGGGTTCACACTGAACACACTCTGAAAAAGTCGGCGAAGAGGTTGCAGCTTTAGATGTGGTAGCTGTGTGTCGCCATAAACAACATTGTTCGAACTTGATTAGCGTCTTTGCGATTTGATAAATCTCCAAAACCTGGACGGATTATTTTTAAGATTTGATTGGAGGTCGTCCACATATCTTCGGTAACTGGCATCGAGGAGGTCGTTGTAAGAGGTTTCTACCTGATGAGGGAAACTCTGTTCCCGTCAATTTTGTTAGCGATGTACTGTTTGCGTAGCTTCCTCAATCTGTTTCGCAGGTTTCTGAGTTGAGCATTCCACCAAGGCTTGTTATTAACACCTCGATTAATGCGACGACGGCGAGGAGCTATAAGGTGCAATATTTCGTAAATACAGCTTGTCGTAAAACAGCAGTACACAGAAAAAAATAATGAAATCTAATCGACGCGTAAAAAATACAGGCGCGGAAAATTACACTATTCTGAGCATACATGAATCTTTTCCATAATTTTAAATGTATGCAATTTGTAGCATTATGCCAGTTAGTCGACTAAATAGTGACAAAATGCAATACAAATTGCATACATTCAAGCGAAAATATCGTTTAGGATTACGCTCTTTTTTGCATTCCCTTTAGGGGCTGTCCATAAACTACGTAGACTCTTGAGGGGGAGGGAGGGTTCGAAAAGTCTACGTTAGTCTACGAAGGGGACGAGGGGTTACATCAAAAGTCCACGTAGACTTTTTTTTGAAAAACAATTGATAAAGCAGCTATGCAAGGTTCATCATTGCTTGATTTTTTAAGGATCTTCCCAGATTTTTTGCAAGACTTTATCGAAATAATCTTCTTTATTTCTAGAAAAATCTAATGAGTTGCATTGATGTAATAATCTGAACTATGGCTTAAAACTATATGAATTTCCCCAGGATATTCTTCTGTGTTGAGAGGAAAATTCTCCGAAATATTCTATAAAACTATTAAAAATATTTCAAAATATCCACTTGGATTTTATTGCAGATTCTACTAGAATATCTTTTGATTTTCGTCGGAAACTTTTTTAGAGTGATTCATTAGAATTTTCACGAAAAAAATATGTCTCACTTCAGCGGGAAATTCCCCGAAATTTCCGCGAGAAACCCTTCACCGGAGATTTTCTGAAAAGTTTCCTGACAATTTTTCTTAATTTCGGAAATTCTTCGGAATGTTCGCAGAGAATTCTTTTGATAGATAAGCGAAATTTTTCGAAATATCCATGGGAAATTCTTCGTATATTTCACGAAATTTGTCTCCCAAAAAACGAACAGTGGGTAATGTCTGTGACATAGCCGCGAAGTGGACGTAGGACTTGAATTGACCATGCCTTTGAAGATGTATAATATATCCAAATCTCTCACGTCACCTAATTTGTATAAAAATCGGCGATAAAGCTCAAACATTATTATAACAATTTTCATGAGCAATATAGGAAAAATATCTCAAAAGAAAAGCTCTCAATCGATTTTTTATCTGATAGTGGAATTTTTTGTGATTTATTTCATTATATGTCACAGTTCTTGTTATGTAACGGTTATGAAAAAATCTTGAAAATCTGCTATTCGCGTATAACATTATCTCTAGAGTATTTTAGAATTTTTAAGAACTCTTTAGTAAGTCTATCGATGGTTCTCAGAAGAATCTTATGCTTTGAAAATAAACATTTTCTATGTCCATCTGTTGCGTCATGTTGCAGCGGATTGTAAAACTAATGTGGTGCTCCGGGTGGAGCGCGAAACCAAAGCTGTCTTCATGCAGTGTAGGTATGTGCCGACGTGTGTTGTTTCTCCAGATGGAACCAGCGGGATACGAACTGCCGACCGATGAACCGGTGACCAATTGCGAGCATTATCATTATCTTTCTTGGCCCTGATAAGGGCCGGAAATGGACAACTTGTTCGAAACCAAAACACACACACGGTTGCTTCAAAAGCATCGCAATTCTTTCTCTTGCTTTTCTTCAGCCTGTCTCGATCGATTACGTGCCGGCCTCGGCTCGACTCTGCTGTTGCTGCCGGTATCTGCTCGGCATTGCTGCGGTGTCGGGTCTGTGGGGTAGACTGCTTCTGGAACTTCTTCATGCTGTCTTCTTCTTCATTAGCATTACATCCCCACACTGGGACATTGCCGCCTCGCAGCTTAGTGTTCATTAAGCACTTCCACAGTTATTAACTGCACCGGCACCGGGAATCAAACCCAGCCATCCTCAGCATGGTCTTGCTTTGTAGCCGCGCATCTTACCGCACGGCTAAGGGGAGGCCCTCACCTTGCTGTACTGATGGCTATGCGTTGCTGATGTTCCTCGACTCTGCCCGGCCGAAAAGTGGATAGTATGGACGATGCTGCTTTGCTAAAAGGTGTGAATGCTGTCGAATCGATATTACTGTTACTGGCTTGTCCCGGCGAGTGAAAGGAAAAAAAATCACGTTGCGCTATTTTATGCCTTCTCGTCAGACCAGCAGCAGCTCATTCGCAGCTTCGACTGAAGGGCCTCCGAGTCCATGCGATATCGACTGAATAAGGAAATTATTTAACTCTTATAGCCTTGAAAAAGGCTGTTTGTTTGCGTCCAACAAAAAGTGAATGCTCTGTAAGCGAATGCACTTTTCTTTTTATACTTAATTTTGAATCGTCTCTGCTTCCCTTTGGCTATTCTTCGGCCAATCAGTGAGCGTCTTGTATCCCGTTCCTTTGTCAGCCAAAGCGTCATCATCATCGACGCGTTCGTGATGGGCTTCTTCTTTTCTTTGTATGCTTGCATCTATTTCCTAACGGGACTTTTCGCACGGTACAGGCCACAAGCCAGGCAATCGAGCTAAGAATTGCTGTTCAGGTGGAAATGGAAAATTTAGGATTGGTAGCTTGAAGAACATTCAGTCACGTTCGCTTTGGCGAACAGTATCAAACAATGTTTTCTATATAAATCGATTGATAGCTTTTCATTTTGAGATATCTTTTTTAAATTGCTCACGAAAACTGTTATATAATAATGTTTGGGCTGTTATCACCGATTTATTTATTTAAATTAGATTATGTGAGAAATTTGGACATATTAAGTGTCTTTAAAGGTATGGTCAAGTCTAGTTTTTGTCCACTTGCGGTCACAGTTCTTGTTATGTCCCGGTTATGAAAAATCTTGAAAATCTGCTATTCTGCGTATAACATTTTATCTCTAGAATATTGGACTTGACACCCATTTTGTAACGCGGAGGGTATTTAAAACTTTGATGTTATATATATATATATATATATATATATATATATATATATATATATATATATATATATATATATATCAGTTCTCTAGAAGAACGTTTGCTTCAAAGAAATACATTTTCTATCTCCATCTGTTGCGTCATGTTGCAGCGGACTGTAAGGTTGATGCTGGTGCTCCTGGGTGGAGCAAAACCAAAGTTGTCTTCATGCAGCGTATCCGCTTGACGTGCTGTTTCTTCAATGGAACCAGCGGGATGCGAATTGCCTTAATGCAGCATGCGACGAACCAGTGACGAATGCCACCCAATTGCGAAATTATTATTAACTCTCGGCCCTGATAAGGGCCGAAAATTAACTCCTTTCGGGGAACTGGTTGACTGAGGGGGCTTTTAATCGAAACCAAACACACAATCGCGATTTCTTCAAGAACATTGCAGTTCTTTCTCTTGATTTTCTTCAACTTGTTTCGGCTCGATACCAACGCCGGCGGTCTCGGCTCAACACTGAGCGTACAGATACGTTAATTGTGGGGAGAGAAAATAATAAAAGCATGTGCTGACTGTCGTCTGCTTGGTCGTAGCTGCTGCGTCGCCGTGGTTTTGTTTTTATTTTACTGCGTGGCAGAATGAATGATAAAAGAAATGTCAACCTCCCATCTCGTGTCGGTCGGCCTCAGCTCTTCATTGATGCCGGTTGTTTCGGTCTGACCTGCTGCTGCTGCCGGTATCTCCTCGGCATTGCTGCGGTGTCGGGTCTGTGGGGTGGACTGCTTCTGGAACATTTTCTGCGGCTGTACTGGCATGCTTTGGCTGATGGTGCCCTCGGCGCTGCCGGGCCGAAAAGCGGAATGCGGACAATGCTGTTTTGCGAAAAGTTGCGAGCTGTCGAATCGATGCTGCTGTGGCTTTGCTTGTCCCGGTTAGAATGAAAGAAAATATCCTGCTGGAAGTTCTGAACAGAATGAGAAGGAAAACCTGCCAGCGTCTGCACCCATCAGAATCAAGCGAACAAATGACGCGAGGAACAACGGCACCCATATTTATAGGTTTCAGTGCAGTCAATGTTTTGCTTCGAAAACAGTTTTAGGCCTATTGAAACAAGTTTTTCGGGTCATATCAAGTATGAATATGAAAGGCTACTTAAGATCTGTCGATTAAGGGTTTTCCGAAGAGATCCGTTCACTGGGACAAAGCTATTATCATTCAAAATCTTTCAACACAGCGTAACGCGGTCGATTTAGAAATATTGAAATGACACCCGGTATAGTGAAGAGAGACGTAAGTCCTACGTCAAAACATTTGTTTCGTTACAGAAGTGAAACATCGCTAAATCCTTCGCTAAACTGTGTGAACATCAGCATTGTAATTAATTAAGCACCTAAATTCCTTCCTTTCCTATTGTATAATTGTATTCCCAACCTCGACCAAACGCGAGTCTTTCGGTTCCCCAAACCTAACATTAGTGTATAATAATCATAAAAAATTGTATTCCGGCTCCGTAACGCTTCACGGCAAATGAGCCTTCCAAATAAATGACAGTTAAAAAAATTTCACGAAATTTCTTCGGTACTTATCAGTACTACATCAGTACTTATGCGAATTCTTTGGACTAATTTATTTATTTATTTTGCTTATTTCATCTGACCGTGTCGTCTACATGAAAACTTAAACTAAAGGTCAGTTGATAAAATATCTGTTTAGCCGTTGACGAAACGCGGATGAACTGATGTTGAAGTCGAATTGGTCCGACACCTCGTTGAAATGACGGATCATAGCGACAAAGCAGAATTGGCAGCATAATTGGTGGCCTTTCTTCGAAGAGCAAATCTGAGGTCGAAGGGATCGTGAGGGTGCATACAATGGAATTTTGCCAACAAATCTGGACGTCGTACTTGGATAACAGAAGTTTGGATGAAAACGGCTTGCGCACGTTTCTCCGCTTATCAAGAATATCTAGCCCCAGCAGACTACAGCGATCAGCATGGTAAATTAAGCGGGTCCGTCCATGGAGATGGCGAGTGCATATCGTACGAACTTGCGTTGCACAGCTTCGAACCGAGCAGTCCAAACAGGTTGATATGGATTCCAGAAGCAGAAGCAAATTCGAGTTGAGAGCGTACGAATTAGCAGTATAAGGCTTTGTAGCATAAAGGATTGCGGAATTCATTTGAGATTTTAAAAATAAACCAAGTGGCGGTTCGCTTTGTCGATCGTAGTTGAAAAAACGTCTGAAAGTTAGCCTGCCATCCAACACGACGCCTAGATCTTTACATGATCCACACGTTGTAAAATTATACCTGGATACTATAATCGAAAACCAGGTTTCGATGCGATGAAAGCTATTACGTAACACTTTGAAACAGCCAGGACCATCATATTACGCTCACAATCAATGGAAAATCTTCGAATTTCTAGAGTAACTATTGAAATTTCCACGAGAAATTATTTGAATTTCTCACCAACTCTTTGAGTTTCCGCAAAAAAAATGCAATTTTTGTTAGAAAGCTTTTGCATTTTCATAAAAAAAATATTCGAAACTCATCAAAATTACAACTGAAAATTCTCTATAATTTCCACCGCAAAATATTCGGATTAGCCTTTTAATGTAGGCATTTTTATAGGATTTTTTTTCAATTTCTTCAGGAAATGGTTCCACATCTGCAAGAATGTAGGAAACCATTTTAAATTCCATGGAAATATTTCGAATGTCCATTTAAACTTAAAATTATCTCGGAAATAATTCCAAGTTTTGTGAAATTTACTCGAAATAATCACGGAATAGTTTTGAATTTATAAGGAAATTCTGTCGATTTCAACGGATGATTATTCAATGGAATATTGATGGAATTTTCAAGAAAAGCATCGGAATTTTCAGAGAGTTCTTTGCAATATTACCGGGAAGCTTTATAGATTATTATAGATTCTTCTACGAAAATTTCCATGAAAAACTTATTGGAATGTAGACTTGACATTCTCGGAATTTCAACACGATTTTTTTCGAAATTCTGAAAATTCCTCGGTTTTCTACAAACTAGAACCAGCGTGGAGAATTATAGTTCAGATGCGTGACAGACTTTTAGCTGTGGCGCGACGATGCAAAAGTACTGGTAGCGGTGCTGCACACCTCTAGGAGGAGTCGAATTCAACAGAAAAATTGTAGACAGAACAGAGGATAAAATTTGATTTCGATTTTGATTGTCCAATCACATATGATATTTTGTAAAATATGGAAAGTCTACGTAGACTTCAAGGGGGTGGGGAGGGTTTCGGAAAGTCTACGAAAGTCTCACAGGGGAGGGGGGTTTTAAAAATGTGGAATTTCGGTCTACGTGGTTTGTGGACAGCCCCATTATGCGCATTACTTTCGTGTAAATTTCAACAACTTTTTCTATCTGTGTACGTTAGCATCTACTGAGTGCCCATGGAAATGATGACTCCAATCAACCGCAGAAAGCTCTGTATTAAGTGAAGTAAAATCGCACCGCCGAAAGTCGTAATCCATGGGATCCGGTTCCTGATCAGAATAACGTGGTATTAGGCAGCAGGTGTCGATATGTAACACTACCGGTGGATGGTGCTCGTCGACGTCGACGTGAGGCGACTAAAATCGAGAAGCGAATCAGGAAGCGAATGGTACGTAGAAGCATGATACTTGCTGATGAAGAGTTCGGGAGCCCCAGTTACCAAGCTCAAACACAGGACCGGACGGCTGCAGGACGCTGACGGATCGGCTCGACTGTGTTGAGAGGACAGAGGCTTCCTTGAGGATATTGCAAGTTTCGTCCCGGTGATCCGCCAACAGTAGATGGTTGATTTACTCTTTCATCACCATTTCTGCCTCCACTGGGATGTTCAACGGATCGTTGGATGCAGATGGAAGTCTTGGTCGCCAAAAAATGAATTAGAGCTATCGCCAGAGAATTCTCGGAATACGATTCCTTTCGGCCATGTTGTTGAAGAGAGTGCTTTGGGCTTCACACAGCAAATAATTTTGATAATTCAACGACGTGTAAAAGTGCAGCAAGTCCTATCAAACGAATATACACTCAATATTCAATTAAATTTGATTGAATTTTACAAGCGAAGGTTTAAATTTATTTCGATTTAAAAGAATAGTAAGATCGATTGAATGTTACGTTTATTTACATGCTCCAAATATGTGCATGAAAATACATTTAAAATCACAACATATTTTTATCTGTGCAGGTCAGCACTCATTCCAATTTTAAAAGATATGAAGGACAATGTAGTAACGTCCCTGTTTTTAGCAACCAACCGGAAAGCTTGGATGTCGTCAGTGCCCATACGTTTTTTAAGCAAGTACTGCTACTTGATCGACGGAAACTTCTGGTGCGATGCGAGATAAATAAAGCCAAAACTTTTGTGCCTTCGAACGATTTTTATTTCAGTGGAGGGAGATAACGTACTGCCAGTTCCTTGCATAAGTTCTGGTTGAGCTTTCGGGAGAACAGGCGCATTATCTGTGGAAGTCGGGTCTGCTACGGGCTCCAGAAGAAACATAGGTCAAAAAAGATTCACCACCGCACCAAATGTGCCATGTACAAAACGCTCATAAGACCGGTAGTTCTCTACGGACATGGAACAAGCACTCGGTTCGGTGTATTTGAGAGAAGGATGCTTAGGACCATCTTTGGCGGTGTACAAGTAGACGGTGTGTGACGGCGAAGGATGAACCACGAGCTCGCATCTCTATGGTGAACCCAGCATCCAGAAAGTAGCTAAAGCCGGAATGGTACGATGGGCAGGGGAGCAGTAAAATGCCGGACAGCAACCCTGCAAAGATGGTGTTTGCTTCCGGTCCGGCAAGTACAGCCAAAACGACTTGGCAGAGGGGCGATTCGAGGATGAGAGATGCGGCCTCGAACCGTGTATTGGCCAAATTGTAGATTCAGTGTTATCTGTTTAGATGTAAGCTAATTAAAGTAGAAATTTACGCAAAATACAAACAAAACGTTTGGCGACGACAGAAAGATCAATCGTCCAACACAATGTCCTTACGTTTTCCAACGTTTACTCTTGCGATCGTGTCTTGTAGACAACCCATCTCATTTTAATAATTATCGATTATGAATATTCAAAATCAATATTTTAGACGTTTAATTTCTTTTGATCTAATGGCCTAAAAATAGAAAATCCATCGACTTCGGCTGAGATATAAATGGTCAAAATTTCACATATTTTCGTGACGTTTACCATATGTTCGCAATCACAAAGTATAACTCGGTATAGAGAACACAGACGTAGTCCTATCAAATAAGAAGAAGAAAGATAGGGGACAGGGTGAAATGCTCAAATAGCATTTATGTCTCTTTCTATCTTAGTTTGAAACTAAAGAATTTTAGATAGAACTTTCTTGGTCTCAACCTGATGATGATTTTATGATGAAATTTACTAAAGACTAGTAGTTTATCGTTCCATAAACCAAACTTGTTCCACTTTTGCCATCAACGGATTATTTTTTCGCAATCGACAGCGTACGGCTTACGGTTAGAAGGTATTTGCCGGTGGCGCGATGATATCCACTGACTGCCGGCCACGACTGAAAGTCAAGGTCAATGTGAATGGTGGAGCTTACATGGGATCTTCGTGTGTGCGTGCGTACACTGTGTTGAGCGTTGATTATCTGGTTGGGTATTCGCATGTTGGCTGATTGGACCCGGCCGAGCGACATTGCGAATGTTCACACTTTCGGTCGACCCTTCGAGGGAAAACCACATTCTGTGGAGCCAACTGTATAAAAACCGGCATCCAATGTAACAAGCGGGCAGGAGCTATAATATTTATGCTACGTCTACACGATGTTCGTTTTGCTCGGTAAACATACTGCTTGTTCATCAGAATGTTTTGTGTTGCGACACTCAATGACCTGGCACAGCCTCGACGTCAAGTGGCACCGCGACTCCTCTGGCAGCTTTATGAGGGGCTCGATTGTTACGCAGATCGTCGACCTACTGTGCGATTAGACAATGGTTGTTCGAATAACAGAAGACGAGTGCCACGTTGATTGATTTTCATCGTGACTCGAGAACGTCATCACTCTCAAGGAGCACGACAGGTTCCAGTGGAAAGTCCTCATGCGCGGTTCCGTTATTTTAGATTAAGATTGACATTGTAGTTAATGCGTTCTCATGATCTATATTTGTTTGTGTTCTACTTTGTAAATATTAGCAAAACATGTTTTTCAAAATGGCGCTTCGTAAATGGGAATGGTTTCTGAATATAAAAAGAAGATGTCAAGTCAATTTGTTGATGTTTTAATTTGAGAGTCTTCTGATAGTTCAGAGTCATCGTGCTATCGACTGTCCAGAAAAGGTGTTAATGGCTATCTGAAAATTAAATAAACAGAATGGAATTTCCATAAATTCATGTCAATAATATTATGACGAGTGGAAAAATACACAGGCTATGAGATAAATGGTCATTTCAAGCGAATATGTATCTTATTTTCGATTACAATTTTTTTCCTTAATCATACCACGAAACGCCGCACATAGGGATTTTGGTAAAAGCGTGGCCAAAACTATGTTAATCATTTCGTAGTCAGTAAATGCATTCAATATAGGGTAAGATGGTATAATATGCCCCCTCACCCCCCTAAGGCAACTACTTGATAACATTTTATTTTTCAACGCAATTTATGCAAACTTTGGGTTATTTGATAGTCCAGGAAGTCGCAAATGCATTGCCCGTGAGTAGTCATAAAAAAATAACACTTAATAAAGCTTTTTTGAAAAGTCGTGAAAAAATGGATTTCAAAAAGTGCCTGGGCAATACGCCCCACCTGAACCAAAGGCGTTTCAGAGCCCTTCATTAGTATTTTATCAATTCTATAATTTGCAGGTTTGTAAGCAGGTTTGAATTACATTTCAATTGTTTCCATATAATTTGGAAGCAACTGGGGCGTTTTGACCAGTGAAACATGTTTTCGAAAAACGTTACTTTTTTGAAGATGGAAGCAATTTTATATCATACTAGCAAAAGTTTCCCAGCTTTGCCCGGGTGTTGCAAATGTCACAATGAACTATTGCAGCACCGCACGCTAGATCAATTTCCGCGCGTTTGTTTTGTTTTCCTCAATAGCTGACCAAAAATTGTATTCAAATGATTTTTTTCATTTCCCCGTTAAATTCACCAACTTTTTGTAGATACAAACCTTGCGGATCCCAAAACGAATCGAAAATCTTGCAAATCGGTCAACCCGTTCGCGAGTTAAATCGACAGGAAGAAAATCTCAACTCATTTTTATTATATTGAAGATTAACCACTGAGAAAAGTTATTTTGTTGCCCAACTGAGTGTTCCAGTGCGGACAGTATGCTAGCGTGGCTCTAGAATGTTGAGCAAACAAACAATGAAAGTTACATAAAACTGTATCTTTTTGTATTTTGCTATTATTTTCATTATGTAATACAAACATACTTCCACATTCACATAGTATGATGGTTTTACAAATATTTAAAGGTGCCATTTGATTTTGGACCCTTAGTAAGTTATAGTTTTCTAGTAATCAAAGGGGCTTTTTGGTCAGATGGGACGCATTATACCGTCTTACCCTAAACAGCAAAATGTACTTTCTTGTTTTTATGCTCTTGGCATTCATCTAGCAGTGAAGTATGACCACTGGCGGCGTCAGTTATTGTTATTTGATAGTGCACCACTTGGCCCAAGAACGCAGCCTTTGAGAACTACAGCGTGCTTGCAACGAGTTGTGCTCACCTGTGGCTTCCGCCAGTGAGTATGATTTTTTTTATTTTATTCTTCATTCTTTGATTATTACTTACTAAATAAATTACTTACTAAATTTTCCGAAAAGATGTCATCGGAGAATGTTAAAGTCCCTGGATAATGTTTTGTAATATTAAACGAAGCAGATCCAATAAATACGAAATGCAAATCAACCGTTTTATTTCTCAATAACGTTTTACATCCGGAAAATTCGTATGCTTCTCATTGATCGTTTATCAAAGTTTCACTTTTCTTTGGAAACGAAACATAATTAAGGCGAGTTTTGTTGCACAAAACCATGATTATTTATTTACTAGCTTTATGTACCCGGCCTTTCTCGGAATAGCCAGTTTGGTTTTCAGTGTTTTTTTCGCAATCAGAAAATGATATAACCAATTGGTCAACAGGGTAATTGTGTTTACTTATTGATACTTTATCATTTGAATAAAAGAAAGCTTTTGGAATCATTGACTGATTTTGAAGAAGGGATCATGGGTTTGAATAGCCTTATTCCGGACGAACGTCTATTTCTAAAGAAGGAAAAACATGCACCGATGCCTTATTCCGGGTAAACGCCCATTTTTAAAGAAGGGATCACACCCACCATTGTCATATTCCGGGAAAATGCCTACTTTTAAAGAAGCAATCACATCCACCATTCAGAAGGAAACACATTAATCATTGCTTCTCACTGGGCAAACAATGATTCCGATGAAGGGTAACAATTATCGTTGCATGCTTTCTATGAAAGATTTTTCTGATGCTTTTCATAATTATCCCAAATGATCTTCATGTCGAATGACCTTAGGCCAAATAGTATTATGTTGATAGCCATTATTCAGGGATATGTCATTTTCAGTGAAATGACATTTTCAGAGAAATGTCTTCTTCTAGGATATGTGTATCGGGAAGTATCTTTTGTGGGAAATATCATTTTCGTTAAAATAATTTTTGGTTAAATGTTATTACCGGGAAAATGTTATTGTAGAAGATTAGTCATTTTTGAGGAACTCGGGCAATTTGTTCTCGGAACATTTTACAATGTCAAAGAACCTCGAATGAACCAAATATGAGGGATTTTAAATTAACTCGTTTGCTGAACAATACTCAACCCCAATAACCTCCCGCATCTCCAAAAAGTCCCTTCCCACCCTCTTTATAATAGTTTCCTTTGGGTAGAGAATGCGTGTTTACTAATTTGGTTTGAATTCACCCATGCGATAAAAAGGTATACTAAACTGTTCGTTTTATGAATATACCCTCTATCTAATTCAGCTATGACACTCCCAATCAGTCTGATATAGTCTTCCTTGGACAGATAATATAGGTTCCAAATTTGGTGGGCATCGGTAAATGGGTTCAAAAGTTATGCTGAAATACACCCTCCCCTTTTCAAAATAACCTACTAAAATTGTTTCCTTAGGACACACAATATTTGATACAAATTTGGTTAAAATCGGTCATGGGGATCAAGACTTACATTGAGTCGATCGATTGCTAAACAATACTCTTCCCCCCATACCCTCCCTCTTTTCTAAAGAGCATCCCACGCTAACGTCTTCTCCTTAACATAAAGAATGTGTGTTCCAAGTTTGGTTCAAATCGGCCAAGGTGTTCAGAAGTTACACTGAGTTGATTGATACCTTAACAATATCACTCTCCCCACCCCCTCCTCCTTTTCCCAAGAAGATCCCTAACACACTGTCGTCGTCTACTTATAAAAAAGAATGTATGTTCCAAATTTGTTTTAAATCAGCCAAGGGGTTCAGAATTTACATTGAGTTGATCGATATCTAAGCAAAACTCCTACCCCCACACCCTTCATTTTTCCAAAAAGCATTCTTAACCCCTATCGTCGTCTCCTTAAGATAAAGAATGTGTGTTTCAAATTTGGTTGAAATCGGCCAAGGGGTTCAGAATTTACACTGAGTTAATCGATAACTAAGTAATAACCCTACCCCCACACCCTCCCTCTTTTCCAAATAGCATGCTTGACCTCCCTATTGTCGTCTCCTAAAGATAAAAAAAATGTGTTCCAAATTTGGTTGAAATCGCCAGCCAGAAACAGCCAAGGGGTTCAAATTTACACTGAGTTTATCGATAACTAAGCAATACCCCTCCCCCTACACCCTCCTCTTTTCCAAAGAGCGTGCTTAACTCCCTACCCCCTAAGCCCCTCTAAAGAATGTGTGTTCCAAATTTAATTAAAATCGATAAATGGGTTTAGAAGTTATGCTGGAACATACATACAAACATACATACAAACATACAAACATTGTGTTTTATATATATAGATTTGAGGCCTTTTTTATCAAATTACACTATATTAAAATAAACATAATTCACGATTGCGTGAGGATGCGTGAAATTTTTTTTTTTGTTTAAAGAAAGAAAACTCCAATTTTTCCAAAGCTGACAATTTTGTTTGCTTGGAGGGGTTTGGAAATGAAATATAATATGGAAATAATCTAAAAAAAAAAGTTTTGACTTTGGACCAGGATTTAGGCTGAAATACTTCTCAGTGCGGTCAAACGAAAGAGAAAGAAGCGTGTATTAGGGGCTAAAGCTCAAAATCGAAAAACAAATGAGAATTTTCCTATTTTTTGTGATTTTCCCAGCAGTGAGCACAGATACTGCGAGCTATTGTGGAAATGCTTGCAAGATAGCAAGGTATGTGAGGTATAATAAGCTTGAAATAATGTGTATGTGATGCAGATTATAAATGGTTCTTGTATAGAATTGATAGAAAATCTGGTTTGGTGCAACGAAGCTCAAAATTCAGTTGATCAGAAATATGGTATAAATAAATTGGTATTTAGTACTTTCCATTCAATTCCACTACGTTTTGTTTTCTTTACAGATACGTATTTCGACCTCAACTGCGAGGCCGTCTCTAGTGTCTCGTACTTGACTCGACTTACGAGACACTGAAGACGCCCTTTACAGTTGAGGTCGAAATACGTATCTGTAAAGATAACAAAACGTAGTGGAATTAAATGGAAAGTACTAAACTCGTCTTAGAAAGTTGATATTAACAATTATATTTACTGATTATTTTGCTAAATAATTGTTACCCATGTCCTCTCAACTATCAGAAGACTCTCAAATTAAAACATCAACAAATTGACTTGACATCTGCTTTTTATATTCAGAAACCATTCCCATTTGCGAAGCGCTTTTTTGAAAAACATGTTTTGCTAATATTTACAAAGTAGACCACAAAAAAATATAGATCATGAGAGCGCATTAACTACAATGTCAATCTTAATCTAAAATAACGGAACCGCGCATGAGGACTTTCCACTGGAACCTGTCGTGCTCCTTGAGAGTGATGACGTTCTCGAGTCACGATGAAAGTCAATCAACGTGGGCAACTACGTCTTCTGTTATTCGAACAACCATTGTCTAATCGCACAGTAGGTCGACGATCTGCGTAACAATGCGAGCCCCTCATAAAAGCTGCCAGAGGAGTCGCAGAGCCACTTGACGTCATGAGCTGTGCCGGAGTCGTTGAGTGTCGCAACACAAAACACATTCTGATGAACAAGCAGTATGTTTACCGAGAGCAAAAACGAACATCGTGTAGACGTAGCATAAATATTATTAGCTCCTGCCCGCTTGTTACATTGGATGCCGGTTTTTTATACAGTTGGCTCCACAGAATGTGGTTTTCCCTCGAAGGGGTCGACTCCGAAAGTGTGAACATTCGCAATGTCGCGTCGGCCGGGGTCCAATCAGCCAACATGCGAATACCCAACCGGAATGATCAACGCTCAACACAGTGTACGCACGCACACACGAAGATCCCATGTAAGCTCCACCATTCACATTGACCTTGACTTTCAGTCGTGGCCGGCAGTCAGTGGATATCATCGCGCCACCGGCAAATGCCTTCTAACCGTAAGCCGTACGTTGTCGATTGCGAAAAAAGTATTTAATCCGTTGATGGCAAAAGTGGAACAAGTTTAGTTTATGGAACGATAAACTACTGAGTCTTTGTAGTAAATTTCATCATAAAATCATCATCAGGTTGAGACCAAGAAAGTTCTATCTAAAATTCTTTAGTTTGAAACTAAGATAGAAAGAGACATAATATGCTTATTGAGCATTTCACCCTGTCCACTTCTATCTTTCTTCTTATTTGATAGGACTACGTCTGTGTTCTCTATATCGAGTTATCCTACTTTGTGATTGCGAACATATGGTAAACGTCACGAAAATATGGTAAATTTTGACCATTTATATCTCAGCCGAAGTCGATGGATTTTCTATTTTTTAGGCCATTAGATCAAAAGAAATTAAACGTCTAAAAATATTGATTTTTGAATATTCATCATCGATAATTATTAAAAATGAGATGGGTTGTCTACAAGACACGATCGCAAGGTAAACGTTGGAAAACGTAAGGACATTGTGTTGGACGATTGATCTTTCTGTCGTCGCCAAGCGTTTGTGTTTTGTATTTTGCGTAAATTTCTACTTTAATTAGCTTACATCTAAACAGATAACACTGAATCAACAATTTGACGCCACAATACACGGTTCGAGGCCGCATCTCTCCATCCTCGAATGCGCCCCTCTCTCGCCAAGTCGTTTTGGCTGTACTTGCCGGACCGGAAGCAAACACCATCTTTGCAGGGTTGCTGTCCGGCATTTTTGCAACATTGCCCTGCCCATCGTACCATTCCGGCTTTAGCTACTTTCTGGATGCTGGGTTCGCCATAGAGATGGGAGATATTGGTTCATCCTTCGCCGTCACACACCGTCTTCTTGCACACCACCAAAGATAGTCCTAAGCACCCTTCTCTCAAATACTCCGAGTGCTTGCAAGTCCTCCTCGAGCATGGTCCAAGTTTCTTGTCCGTAGAGGACTACCGGTCTTAGGGAAGATCCATAAAGTACGTCACGCAAAATTTGGCTATTTTCAACCCCCCCTCCCCCCTTCGTCACACTTTTTGTATTAAACCTCTAAAATTTTTGTATGAGTCGTCACGCTGTTCGAACCCCTCCCCTAGAAGCGTGACGTACTTTGTGGATGGCCCCTTATGAGCGTTTTGTACATGGCACATTTGGTGTAGTGGTGAATCTTTTTTGACCGCGGTTTCTTCAGGAGTCCGTAGTAGGCCCGACTTCCACAGATGATGCGCCTTCGTATTTCACGACTAAGATCATTGTCAGCCGTTAGCAAGGATCCAAGTTTCCCCGTCTATCGTAACTGCTTCCCAGACGGGCCCTGTCGCGCTCGGTTCCGCCCACAAGCATGCACTTTGTCATCGATGTATTCACAACCAGTCCAACTTTTGTTGCTTCACGTTACAGGCGGGTGTACAGTTTTGTCACCTTTGCAAATGTTCGGCCGGCAATGTCCATGCCATCCGCGAAACAAATAAATTGACTGGATCTGTTGTTGACAACAACAACGGAAGATGATCTGGTATATCACTTTGTAGGTGGCATTAAGGATGGTGATCGCTCGAAAGTTCTCACTCACCAGGTTGTCGCCTTTTTGTAGATGCGTCATATGACCCCTTCCTTTCACTCCTCCGGTAGCTGTTCAGTTTCCCAGATTCTTACAATCAGTTTGTGCAGGTAAGTGGCCAGCTGTACCGGGCCCATCTTGCTTTATTGGTCTTAAGCTGTTAGATGGCATCCTTAGCTTCCCTCAAGATGGGAGCCGGCTGGTTTCCATCGTCGGCCGAACTAACGTAGTCATCTCCTCCGGTGCCTTGATTTTCACTGCTTGTACTCTCAGCGCCTTCAAGTGTTCTCTGTACCGTTGAGCTTCTGATAGAACTTGCGTGTTTCTTAAGAAGGGCGCAAGTACAATGGATACACCAAGGGTGTCGAGAAAATTTCCAACCAGAAAACATCCTAGACCGGATTAGCAATCTCCTGATCTCCTGATTAGCAATCTTGCTCGCAAGGCTACTGGAGTCCCCAAATGACTGATGTCTACGTTTAAAAATTTTTGTTTTGGGATTTTTCGCGGTATTGGTTTAAGCGGAGTTTATAACCTAGATATAACTTCGCCATGGGACAGCAGGGACTATGTCCAAGGGCTTGAAGACCCCTCCCCAGGCCATCTGCGAGTTGTGGCGCCTGTCTAGGATGTGGTGGAGTTTGACAGTGGGCCCTGTTAAACCTCTATAAAAAGCTGTATTATCCGCAAGCAGGCTCCGCCAAAGCGGCCGTGTGCCGCTTAAAGCGCACAAGCCCAAGTCCTGGTGTTAGGTGGGACGCTAACAGCCCTGACACGACGGCCCTCCGACGAGACAGGAGGTTTGCGCAGGCCCAATAAGCCGCCTTTAAAAAAACATTACGAACGACATAGACGATAATACGACTCGATACAATCGGCAACGAACTAAGCGACGAATAATGGATCACGATTGGAAGCTTGGAACGTGGAACTGCACGTCGCTAAGCTTCGCAGATTGCGATAGGATAATCTACGATAAATTACATTCCCGCAACTTCGACGTCGTAGCGCTGCAGGAAATCTGCTGGACAGAACAGAAAGTGTGGAAAAGCGGGCATCGAGCGGCTACCTTCTACCAAAGCTGTCGCACCACCAACGAGCTGGGAACCGGCTTCATAGTGCTGGGCCAACGATAAGATGCGCCAACGTGTGATTGGTGGCAGCCAATCAACGCAAGGATGTGCAAGCTGAGGATAAAAGGCCGCTTCAACTATAGCATCGTCAACGTGCACTGCTCACACGAAGGGAGACCCGACGACTAGAAAGAAGCGTTATATGCACAGCTGGAGCAGACATACGATGGATGCCCACTGCGGGACGTCAAAATCGTTATCGGTGATATGAACGCTCAGGTAGGAAGGCAGGAAATGTATAGACCGGTCATCGGACCGCATAGTCTGCACCGCAACCGCTGGAAGCACCGCAACCGCTGCACTAGGCACGGTGACCCCGGATCAGAGAAACGACTGGTATGATGGCGAATGTGAGCAGTTAGTTGAGGAGAAGAATGCAGCGTGGGCGAGGTTGCTGCAACACCGCATAAGGGCGAACGAGGCACGATACAAACGGGCGCGGAACAGACAAAACTCGATTTTCGGAGGGAAAAGCGCCAGCAGGAAGATCGAGACCGTGAAGAGCCGGAGGAACTGTACCGCGCTAATATCGCACGAAAGTTCTATGAGAAGTTGAACCATTCACGTAAGGCCACGTGCCACAGCCCGATATGTGTAAGGACATAAACGAGGACCTTCTTACAAACGAGCGTGAGGTGATCCAAAGGTGGCGGCAGCACTATGAAGAGCACCTAAATGGCGATATGGCAAAAAACGGTGGCGGTATGGTAATGAACCTAGGAGAACGCGCAGGACGTGCGGCTTCCGGCTCCGAATCTCCAGGAAATCCAGGAGGAGATCGGCCGGCTGAACAACAACAAAGCCCCTGGAATTGATTAACTACCAGGAGAGCTGTTTAAACACGGTGGTGAGGCACTGGCTAGAGCGCTGCACTGGGTGATTGGGAGGATGAGGTTCTGCCGCAGGAGTGGATGGGACATCATCCAGTGTCTCCCATCTACAGATAAGGCGATAAGCTGGACTGTAGCAACTACCGCTCAATCATATTGCTGAACGCCGCTTACAAGGTACTCTCCCAAATTTTATACCGCCGACTAATACCAATTGCAAGAGAGTTCGTGGGGCAGTATTTATGGGTGAACGCTCCACCACAGATCAGGTGTTCGCCGTACGTCAGGTATTGCAGAAATGCCGCGAATTCAACGTGACCACACATCATCTGTTTATCGACTTCAAAGCCGCATATGATACAATCGATCGGGACCAGCTATGGCAGCTAATGCACGGAAACGGATTTCCGAGTAAACTGATACGGTTGATCAAGGCGCCGATGGATCGGGTGATGTGCGTAGTTCGAGTTTCAGGGGCATTCTCGAGTCCCTTCGAAACGCGTAGAGGGTTACGGCAAGGTGATGGTCTTTCGTGTCTGCTATTCAACATCGCTTCGGAGGGAGTAATACGAAGGGCAGGGACTGAAACGAGTGGTACGATTTTCACGAAGTCCGAGTGGTTTCGCCGACGACATTGATATCATGGCACGTAACTTTGAGAGGATGGAGAAAGCCTACATCAGACTGAAAAGCGAAGCTAAACGGATTGGACTAGTCATCAACACGTCGAAGACGAAGTACATGATAAGAAGAGGCTCAAGAGAGGTCAGTGTAAGCCACCCACCACGAGTTTCTATCGGTGGTAACGAAATCGAGGTGATTGGAAAATTCGTGTACCGTCAACTGGGGGGAAGATGATCATTTTTAAGACAAAACATGCAATAACAATGTGTGTTTACATTTTAAATCGAAACAAATATTTTCAAAACATGTACTGCTATACGTTGCAATAATCAACAACTTTAGTTTTCTGAAATGCGTTCGCATTTATTAAAATAAATTAAATTATCACACAGTTTTTGAGTAATCTGGTTTGGGGTGAAGTTGATCAAGATAGCTCTACTAAAATCATTATGACCTAGTAGTCAAAATACACTAGGTTATTTGTATGAATGTTGAATTTACTACGTAAAGAAGTCTACGAAGTCAATATTTGAAACGAAAATAGCGTCATTTATGACTATCTCTCTCTTTCTTCCACAAAATACATTTTCATGATTATAATCGAAAAACTCGGATTTCTACCTAGCGGTAACATTACTTGAACGGAGAATACTGTTGACTACCGTTTCATAAAAAAATTTGGCACTTATGACTGACACTTCAACTGATCATCTTCACCTCAATGATCATCTTCCCCCCAGTTGACGGTACTTGGGCTCACTGATGACTTCCGATAACGATACCAGCAGAGAAATTCGAAAACGCATCATGGCAGGAAATCGTACCTACTTTGGGCTCTGCAAAACGCTCCGTTAGAATAGCGTTCGCCGCCATTCCAAACTGACTATCTACAAAACGCTTTTTAGACCGGTAGTTCTCTATGGACACGAGACCTGGACGATTCTCGTAGAGGACCAAAGCGCACTGGAAGTTTTCGAAAGGAAAGTGGAGGAGGCGAATGAACCACGAGTTGCATCAGCTGTTGGGAGAACCATCCATCTTTCTCACCGCGAAAATCGGAAGACTGCGGTGGGCCGGGCACGTAGCCAGAATGTCGGACACTAATCCGGTGAAAGTGGTTCTCGACAACGATCCGACGGGAACAAGAAGGCGAGGTGCACACCGGGCAAGGTGGATTGATTAAGAGGACGATTTGCGGACCCTCCGCAGACTGCTGGTTGGCGAAGTGCAGCCATGGACCGAGCTGAATGGAGAGGACTGTTATGTATTGCACAGGCCACTCTGACCTTAGTCTGATAATAAATAAAAAATAAATTGTTATGCACCTACTTCATTCGAATGAAATTTTCAGCAAATCGTCATTCACGATCGTCATTTGAACACGTATGCCGCTCTGGTGGTATACAGCTTAAAGTGAGGGTTGGAAAAACTTTGGAGAGCACAATTAATGCTGCCTCACCCCATGTGGTTGTCAGTTTGGTGTACATGCAAGAACAAAAAACCACATGTGAAACTTCGTAAATTGCCTAAAGAGGTTCAAAATAAAAATAAACTCATTAAATTTTGCCATACACATAGTTACTGAGCTAGGCAATGGCACTGCTCGAATCCGCGTCAGCAGATTTAATCCTTTTTATTTAGTTCAAGATTTGCACTAGGCACTAGGTACACGCTGATGGTGATATGTGATAAGTTGGGTTTAGCATTGAATTTGTTTAAATAAATAGCAAACACGCGTTTGGAGTGTCTAGACTGCATGGATTGGGTGCAATTACCTCGTACGGCTTAGTTACAAAGAAATTAATTTTGATTAACATCGTTCTTAGTCGGTGAATGCTATGTAGCCACTGCATGCTGAATCACACCATTATTGTATTGCGTGGTTGTGTATATTCATAAGTAGCAACGCATTGTGGTGGCCGCCGTCGCGTCGAGACCCTTCCTCGCATCTCACTAAGTGGCGGGTGGATCACGCGATCATGGGGTCATCCTCAAGAGCACGTGCTCGAAGAAGGACGATGTCGCATGAGAGAATACGTTTCGTCGATTTTCTCTCTTTTGCGGGAAGTAGGTCGAATATTTACATATTTCGCAGCGCTAGGTGCCGATGAAACCTTGCGTTCTGGGGTTTACAATAATGTTGATTTGGAATTGTGTCCTGTCATGTTTATTCAAAAGAGCTTTACTGATAGATATGTGGCTGCGAAGCAAGGCTGGATTTAATTTCTGGTCCAATGTGTGGTCACTCAAATCGGAAATGTTTTGGTTGAAATGGTTAATTGATTATAAAGTAGTAATTACAGATAATTTGTTTTTGATATGAATATTTCATAAAGCTAATGAGCATAGATGTTTCAACTTCGTGTTGAAATAAGGACTAAATGCGATAACTGGCATGGCTAGTAGCACAGTTTAGATCGATTTGGTTGCAGTAACTTCAATGTGACTGGATTTGGTCGCATATGAGTCACAGTAACGTGACTGATATGAGATAAGTGTGCTACTTGGAATCCTAGGCCGGATACAAGAGGCGATCGATGAGACTCTTCGGAGGTAGCAGGTCCGGTTCCTAGCCGGAAGATCCTGTGGGGACCATATTGTCACGCTCCATTATGGAGCAGATAAACTAATTATAAGAGTCCCTGTATTTAGTTTTCGTTGACTACGAGTATTTTTATGTACATAGATTTTGATAAAATTGTGTTAGTAGTAGCCATTGTTTTTCAAATGCTGTAACAATATTTTATCATAATATGATTTAAAAAATGCTTAACACCGAATTTCCCAAAAGTAGACAACAAAAATTAATATTGTAAAGTCTTCCAGGTATAGTTATTACAACGCTGATATTATTTGAAAGGGTTGCCTAATTTGTAAAGGGTCTTATATTCTTGAAAAATAGTCTCGTTCAGACAAAAACAAAAATTTCTGATTGTTATCCACAATATGGAGACTAGGGCAGTTCACATTTCAAACATGTTCGAAAATTCCAACTCCCATATGTCTATCAGCTTCCTTATGATGATTTAGGAGTCTTGGCAAAATTTCAGGCAATTTGGGGGTGGTTTAGGGGTGGTGCAAATACAATTTATGGTTATATGGGAATTTATATGAAAAAAAAAATTGTTCGAGTTCTCCTACAAATTTCAAATAGTCTGTGTACACCCCCATCCTCCGTTTTCCGTTCCACATAAACGAAAGCTGCATTGGTTTTGAGATAATTCAACGGTTTAATTTGCAGAGATAAATTGTTAAAATGGTGAAATTGGCCTCAACTTAACAATTCCAAATGAACTCAAAATAAATTAGATTTTTCCAGGATTCGTTTATATAGGTATCAAAACGGGTTGTAGGGGTAACTGGGGTAATATGCAACCCCGGGGCAAAACGTCTTTTTGTCATTGAGAGTCATTACACTATCCTGAGAGATGACACAATCCGGGGCTCATGCAACACTTAACATCTTCATCACCAACACGGATCACCACATTTTCCAGTCGGTAACCAACCAGGAGCTCAGCTCGGACTACTAACCGTCAGTGGCCAAAAATAGAGTCGACTAGGGTCTGTCCCAAAGGCGCGTTGAGGACAAAATCGACTACCAGCGTCTCCTGAAGACCTATGAACAAAACGTATCCGCGGCTCGTCAGGTAAGTAACACCATTATTGGCATACTTTGAAAGATTTGATCCGTCTGCGAAATGTCACTCGCAGGCAGTGCAAGATAAAATTTGATCAGGTCAGAATGATGGACCTTGGAAATAATTATTTCTCCAATAAGATCCCTGTTCTCTTATACTGTGCAAAGCCTTTGTTGAAATTGACCAACATTTTAAAATTCAATTGAAATAAAACGTCAAATCGCAGAATTTTAGACAGATGTCTAAGACATCTAGGACATCGTCAGTCCACAAGAAGCAGCCGTTAACAAGCATGTGAACAACATGCATCTGACTACCAACAATTTCTCGGAGGAGTTGGAAATCTTATCTGACGGATTTAACGCCTACATCAAGTCATCAAAAGCATGAACGCCCTAGGCTTCGACAACATCCTAAATTCGTTCTTCGAGCACCTTTCGCTGATCCTTAATCAGTGCTTCCGACTCAGCTACTTCCCACCATCCCGGAAGTCAGGCAAAGTCATCCCTATCCGCAAGAAACCTTTCTCTCCAAAAAGTCCAATTGTCCTATCAGCTTTCTCTCAAGATTATCAAAACAACATTCCGAGCCTCAATCAGCGGAGTAAGTTGAAATGCAGTATTCTCGGGCCCCTGATGTTCAACCTGTTCACCTCTGCTCTGATATGCCAGAATCTCAAAAACGCGGCTTTTCGTTGCTGTTCGCAGATGACACCTCTCTCGTAAGATAGAGTGATCAGAGCGCTAGCCGCAAAGCACCAACGAAGCCTGGATGCCCGGACAAAGTACCTCTCCAGCTGGAAGATTTGTATCAACACAGCGCAGACCCAGGTCATCATCTTCCCTAACTCCAATTTTACCAGGTTTGTTCCGACTGCGGACTGTAAAATCACCCCGAATGGCACCACAGTGGGCCATTGAGGCCGTAGATCTTGGCTTGACAAAAGGCAGCAAGATTATTTAGAAGCAACAGGTTAATAAAACAAATTTCTGCGGATGATTCTCAACACTCCGCCCAAGACCAGAATATACTAGTTCCATCGACGAGATAAAAACAGTACATGAGCGATTTGATGAGTACAAAGATGGATTTAGAATGTGTAGAAATTTAAAATTTTCAATAGGGGGAATGACGGCTTTGGCAGGTTTTGTTCTATTATTGGCAGGGGTTTTTTATGACTGACTAGGCTCAAATTTGGCCTAATCATTCTTTGCATATCAAAGAATATTGTGGCCAAATTTCATAAAATTTGGTCGAAAAAAACCCCCTGCCAATAATAGAACAAAACCTGCCAAAGCCGTCTTTCCCCCTACATTAGTTAAAACTAGAATTCTAGATTGATGTGAGAATAGGTCGTATGTCAAAAAGAGACTCTCTTTGTTCACGCTCTCTTTCGCTAATAGAAAGGCTAGTTCTACATTTTTTGTTTACATTTTCACTTCAGAATACACTGGACAAGGCTATTCTCATTAGATATATGCAAGAATTCTGAAGTAAAATTTGGTAAAGTTTTGTGATAATCGAAAAATAAATGAACTAAAGAAAGACTCTCCTTTACATAGGATCTAGTCTCAAAGCACTATATCATTTTGAATTATGGAGAAAAACAAAAATAAAAAGACCTAGTGGTTATCTACCTAATTTGTATAAATATGTCAAAAACAGCTACAAATTTGAGTGAGTGTGTGTGTAAGTGTGTTTTCGTGTGTGGTGTTTTTGGAATTCAATAGTTTTTAAATCATTCAAAAAATAATATTCAAGAGGCCTCCCAAATTTTGTTGGAAATGATGTTTGTTTTACAAATTGATGCGACATATAAGCATTTATAGAAAACATCATTAATTATGCTATTTATGTCAGGAACCCTTTGAAACCAGCAAAAGTATCTTTAGGCCTAACACAAAAACCACTGATTCAACGCAAAAATAAATAAAGGTGGCAAGTAATAAAAGTACGAATCGCTGCTTGGCTCATAAGCTAAAACCGAAATACTTTTCGCCAATGTGAACATTATTTATATGTCATATGATAACGACAAACTTTCTCACCAATGAACTCATTCCATTCCCATCACAGACCACCTTACAACCAATAGATGCAATACTTTTTTCTTTTTAAAAAAATATTAAATATTTTTGCTTGTTAAATATCTTGGCTGTGCACATGTTTCGAAATGGGCACAGCTAAGATATTTAACAAAAAAAAAATATTTTCGTTCAGACGAGTTGTCGAATAATATGCAATTAATCGTATTGTTGCTTTCCAAAGAATTTATGATGCATCTTTAAATCGTTGCACTTAATTTGAGAATGGCATTTCTAGTTTAGAGAAGTTGCAAAATAGCATAAATCCGATGCCGCTCTTTTTACTATAATGCACTACAAATCCGAAAAGGTCTAATGAAACAATTAATTGACTTGCCAATCAAAAATCGACAGCTACCCAATTTCCGCACCGCAAACTACCAAGACGATTGTCAGGCTTTTCAACATTGCCAAGGTAATCGGAAGCTCTACCAGAAGTGACAAGACAGGTGGATTTCGATTAAATGGATCCAAGGATGTGTGCATTGCAATCTAAAAGTGAAGGTGATTGCCGTTTGTCTAGCCATAAAATCTCGCTAAGCTTTTCTAAAGGGTTTGAGTAATAATCTGCTGTAAGATATTTTGGTCGTTATTTTTTCGGAAATTCAATAAAAACTATTACAGAGTTACTTTTGAAGACGCAATACTCATTTCAACATAACAGCGCAACAGCTACATATACATTTTGTAATGTGAATGCTTTGTTATTGGGATTAAATTCATACTAACATCATTAGTTATGATGAGAATATAGCAATGGTATCTGATAACTTCAAAAATTTTAAAAATATATTTTCATGACACAAAATAGAGTAGTGTCTAAAATAAAACACAGTAGGATTGCATTTTAAAAATATTTAAAGAAATGGTCAAAACTGGTCTTGTTGCCAAAACTGAATGATAGCTTACGCCCATTTGAAAAGTCTAGCGAAACGTTTGCGTATACACACTTATTGATTGACCGGAACATAATTTTCGCGAACGATACAAGAGAACGTTCGCCGCCTTGTGTACTGTTGAAAGCACTTTTTCAGCCTATTAATGATATTGGACAACGTCAGAGACTGTCACCTAAGGATGGTACGCTTATGGTACCCATGCACCGACTGGTTTGGTGAATCATGGCCTCTCACACATTTGCTTAACTCAATCACGCGGGGAATTTTGTGTGACTGGAGGTAGTTGTAGTCACCGAATAGAATTTGGAAAACAGAGTTAGTGAATCTCCATCTCCATTTTCTTGGGCACAACCTTGAGGACTGTATCTTCCGTAGCTTGGCGGTGTGAGACGCATGGCTATGAAGCAAATAACGATGAAGGTGGTTGGCCTCGAATCTGATTCGATCTAGACAATCAAATTGTAGGGCAACAATTTCCCAGTTATAGGATATGATCCCAGAAAACATGTTCCTATCGACTTCTCCTTCTTCTTCAATGGTTCTACATTCCAACTGATACTTGGTTTGCTTTACAACTTAGTGTTTTATTAGCTTTTGCACAGCTATTAATTGATAGCTTTTCTATGTACGCCATTGCATGAATACAGCCAATTAGTGGGTGACAGATTTTAAGACAGTTCTGCAAAGAACCTTACAAAAACTTTTTTGTATTATTTGTTGCAGAATTGTATAAGTCAAGATTTTGTACAATAATTGTGAGATTTGTTTTTTTTGTTTGTATGTATCTTATGTGGCAAGAGCAACAGGAATCATGAATGTTTCTCACTCGTTAACATCCTAGACGGGATGGAGAATTAAAGGCCCCGTTTGGCAGAACAGTATCATTACTCGACACTTTATCGGTCAATATTAAAAGCGCAACGAAAACAGAAGCGCAGCTGACAGGTGACCAAATTTGGTAGCGCGATAACAGTGCTAATAACAGAAAAAATAACAGTGAAAATAGTGACCGATGCGAAAAAGGGTGAGTAAACTAAAATAACAGCGCTGCAAAGGTGATCAAAATACTCGCGCCCAGTAATGATGCCCTAACTGCGCGTAAAAACTCATTTCCAAAGGAATCTTTTTTTCCTTATTTTAGAAATTATTTTAAATTTTGTTTGCTATTCTTTACCGTGTTAAATTTTTATGATTCTACTTCTCCTCTAGAAACAGCGTTTACTCGTTTCAATAGCGTATGAAGCGTCGATAAACTATTAACCTTTTTGCACGCGCGTGGTCCTGCACTCCTGGACATCGCTCGCTGTCTCGTTTGCGATATGTACACTGAAAGCGATATGTTTTTACTGGAATTGTTCAAAATATTACAGAGCACGTGCTGAATTTTTGAATCAAATAGAGAAATTCGCAAAATGTTGAACAGCTTATTTTTAAATACCTATAAGAAATGCACGTGCGTACAACATTTGTCGAATAACCCTAATGCTCATTTCTTCTTTTATGATGATTACATTATACTGATACTCGTAAGACTTTATAGAATAGCTCTAAATGCGTAAGTTTTGAATTATGTGCGAAGTAAGAAAACGTTTAGAATTTTGGGGAACTTAAACCATCATCACTGGTATCACCACTAAATAAGAGGGGGTTGGGGATGTACTCTAGGACGTAGCCAGAGGGGGACAGGGAAGTGGAAAGATTTAACGGGTACTAAAATGAATTTTCCCAAACATATGCACTTTACGATCCAATCAATCTTATTTTTTAATTCATTTTCATTTATTCAGACTAAGGCCGAAGTGGCCTGTGCGGTATATAAGAGTCTTCTCCATTCGGCTCGGTCCATGGCTACACGTCGCCAACCACGCAGTCTACGGAGGGTCCGCAAGTCATCTTCCACCTGATCGATCCACCTTGCCCGCTGCGCACCTCGTGGTTCATTCGCCTCCTCCACGTACCGTCCGCCATCTGCACCCCACCATAGATGGTACGCAACACTTTCCTTTCGAAAACTCCGAGTGCGCGTTGGTCCTCCACGAGCATCGTCCAGGTCTCGTGTCCGTAGAGGACTACCGGTCTAATTAGCGTTTTGTAGATTGTCAGTTTGGTACGGCGGCGAACTCTATTCGATCGGAGCGTCTTGCGGAGTCCAAAGTATGTACGATTTCCAGCCACTATACGTCTCCGAACTCTTATTTCTTAAAGGGGTTGAAATTCACAAGAGTCCCAAAAACCTATTGGGCATTAGGGCAGTCTTAAAATGTTCAATACCCAGGTTCATAAATCACCAATTTGTTATACTCATTCAACGAACGTCCATAAAACGAAAATCGGATGAGTAAAAGTCCTAAATTTGGTTTATTTGGAAATTAGTATTTTGGCCATAACTCCCGACCCCATTGCTCGATCTGTCCCATTTGTCATAAGGAACAATAAGACAAGATTTCTCATTAAATGGAATCGAGCGAGCAAATCGATTAATGGTTTGTGCCTTAAAAATAGGTGTGTTACGCATTTCTGACGAAAAAACGTATTTTTACCATAATTTCTGATGTCATAGTTCAAACCGGGCAATTTTCAATAGCAAACAATGGGACAGGATTCTTGTTGCAACTTGTTAAGAGCAAATCGGTAAAGAGTAAGTGCCTAAAAAGTAGGCGAGACTTTTTGCGCACACACAGACATACACTACGCACACATACACACGCACAGTGCACACACACAAAGACATCACCTTGATTCGTCGAACTGATTCGATTGGTATTTAACACTATGGGCCTCCTATAAAAAGTATGTTTTTGGAGAGAATATATAGCCTTTACGTATACTTTGTATACGATAAAGGAAAAAACTGGTGACGAATATCTAGCAATTTTGTTGTTTTTATACAGATTTTGAAAATATAAGCAAATCTAACATACGTTGGTTGGGTGTGTTTTTAAGGTAAGAGAGTTTTACCAAGTCACTTTCAATATGGGACGTGGTGACTAGAAAAGCGATGTTTATTTTTTATCGGTTTTTATTTTTTATCAATGAATGTTTACGAGTTGAAATGTATTCCAATTATTAGTTTAGTTTATTTTTAGATTAGTTTATTATTAGCTTTTTGCATAAATAAAGTACATAAATAGTGTCAAACAGTTCTGTGCCTTAGGTGATTCAACTATTACGTCCACTACTTTTTGAGATTTCTAGACCTTCCCTCTCTGTCACGCTTTTTTGTATACCTTTTGGACCCTCACCCTCACCCACGTAACACTTTTTAACGTAGAAGTATATGATAGACTTTAAACTTTAATATCTCAGTCGTTTCTCGATGGATTTTTATTTTTTTTTGGACCATTCGATCAAGGATGAGTCAACGCTGCTTTGTATTTATATGAAAATACTATTTTTTAACTATTTATTATCGATAATTGATAAAAAAAAGTTTAGAAATAGGTAAACTAACAAATCACGTACATGCATCACTAGCACAGACATCAAAAATCAATCACTTGCAGGTTTGGATCTAATCCTCAGGTTGAGCAAGATTTCACGCAGAGCAGACGCATCAAAGCGATCGCAGCGGAGCGGACACAGCATCACGGACGCGCTAATAACATTTTCAAGAAAATCCATCGCATTGGTGGTGGTGCTCGATGTGTTGCTGCAGATTATTCAACCTCAACGAACCAGCATTTCATATCAAGAAAAGGTTGACCATAAAAATAGCACTGTGGCGATCCCGCACCGCCAGTGCCGATGCTGAAAATTTATTACAAATTGAGGTGTCAGTCAGTTGGAAAGGAGCATTGGTAAAAGAAAACTGGTTCTTCTCAGGACCAACATTTTATGAAAAGAAAGAGTAAATTGCGAAAATGGACTGTTTCGGTGGCATCGGGTTTGGCGTGGTAGCTTGGTTGCTGTTAGTGATTCCATCTTTTAAAATTCACTACATCATCTCCCTCCGACGCGTTATCAAATTCGCTATTTACGATTGAGTTTTTCACTTTGAAGAAAGTTTATTTCGGATAGTCGAGTCAACCTTCTTCTTCTTCTTCTTCGTTGGCATTACATCCCCCACTGGGACATTGCCGCCTCGCAGCTTAGTGTTCATTAAGCACTTCCACAGTTATTAACTGCGAGGTTTCTAAGCCAAGTTACCATTTTCGCATTCGTATATCATGAGGCTAACACGATGATACTTTTATGCCCAGGGAAGTCGAGACAATTTCCAATCCGAAAATTGCCTAGACCGGTACCGGGAATCGAACCCAGCCACCCTCAGCATGGTCTTGCTTTGTAGCCGCGCGTCTTACCGCACGGCTAAGGAGGGCCCCTTAAGTCGAGTCGAGTCGAGTCGAGTCGAGTCGAGTCGAGTCGAGTCGAGTCAACCTACTTTTGTATAAAATCAATGAAGACGCCACCGCATGGAAAACTTTCTACATCAACCACCCATCGGTGAACATCGCTCGGACAGACAGATGCCAAGAGATAATGTTTGGTAATATTTATTTATTTTTATTTATTTATTTAACAATTTACACCCATATCAGCTAACAAAGGGGCGAGGCTTACGGGCTTAATTTATTGAATACAATAAAGCTGCTGTTCAGCGCGCGCGAACCATTTTGATCGGGATTCCACAGAGAGCGATTCGACATCCGATACAGCGGAGCGGACACAGCAGCACGAAGGCGTGTGTAGCATTGGCAATGCAGAAAATTTATTCCAAATGGTGGAGGTTTAGCGAAAAATCATCAAGTAGTGGTCGGACAATTTCAACGCAAGGTGCTGACAAGCGTTTGGATGCAGTTAGTTATTGGAAAGGCGTATTGGGAAAAGAAAATTGGTTCTTCTCAGGACCAGCATTTTATGGAAAGAAAGAGTTAATTGCAAAATTGTTTCGACGGCATCGGATTTAGCGTGGTAGCTTGGTTGCTGTTAGTGATTCCATCCGTTCAAATTAATTGCATCATCTCCCTGCGCTGCGCTATCAAATTTGCTAGTTACGATTGAGTTTTGCACTTTGAAGAAAGTTCATATCGGATTGTCGGATCAACCTTCTTTTGTATAAATACCTTTTTGAAGGACACCATCCTCAAAAATGGCCGAAATAAAGGAGAAATAAGCAGAATCAGAAGTGGCGTGAAACCAAACGCAAATATATTTATTTGCAATGTTTGGTTTTCGCTCGCGATGTAAGCGTACGTGGCAAAGTAAGGATTGTGATGCTCCCGACTGAAAGCCAGTCGAGTGGCCTCAGCGGCTGATCATGTTAATTCCACGGTTAGAGACGCAAAGTCCATCCAGCTGGGAACAACTATTCAACTTTTTGATTCAGTTGGCCTCCGAGCAGTTTGCTCAATGTTAATAAAACGACACAAATTATTATGGCAAATACTATCAATTTCGAATAGCTATGTAGTCCTACGTCACCATTGCGTACAACCCGATTGGGCTGCACCTTTGAGTTTTGTATGGATGGTTTAATTTTTTTGTATGGATCGTAACGCTCGGCCTGACATCCTCCTTCCCCCTACAGCGTTACGTAATTTGTGAAAGGTCCCTTATGTATCTACATGATGAATCACATACAAATTCAAAACATATTCGCTTAGAGAAATGCATTTTCAATAACCAAACTATTTTACGACCATTCCGTTTAGGTGAATCCGAAAAAAATGCATTACTTCGTTAAAAAAAATGCACTACTTTGACGAACTGTGTATACAATTTTTTATTCCGCAAAATATTGTCCAAATATGAATTGAATTGAACATTAAGTCAATGAAGGGGTAAAACAAACACCGTCATCGAAGCTGCGGGCTTGTCGCATTTCGTCAGTGTCTGCCGCATGATGGAAAAATTTTATCTTTACCTTATCGGTGGCTCATTTCAGCTTTTTTGTGTTTATCATTCAGATTGTATTTGTATGAAACGTGTGCGAGAAAACTGAATGTGTTGAAGTTGAAGTTTTTAGCTGTATTTTGCATACACTGTATAGTACATTTTAATGTAACTTCCATACGCTATTCTGTACAATAGTGCCTAAAAATTGGCATCTTATTTGATTCGTACGGATTTTGCTCCTTGATTGATATCGAAATAATTGAATAATGGAAGTCCTAACAACAAATCAATAAAAAAAAGGAGTTGAATATATGTATACGAGTCTATCATAATATAGTCATTACTAGAATTATTAGTTATTATGACAACATGCAAAATGATTCATGGGCTATCCTAAGAATATTATGATAAAAGGTGTTTGTTGCATCATTCAAAATACCCGGTTTTACAGTTCAGGTTTGAGTGATAAAAAAGGCCTACTTGTTCACACCAATGAAATAAGTACTTAAATGATATTATAGCACTTAAAAGATTATTTTTTCAGCACGAGTTGTACGTTTCTGTGATAAATGTGTGATAAATTTGGATCAAAAGGGTACAATCTAATACACTTCACATGATCATGTTTGCCAATAAATCATGTTACTGTATGTCGAGAGCAATCAGATTTTATGTTATCATGCTCGCACAGGGATTGAATCCCAAAAAAAAAAATCTCGCTCATCATTTCTGTATCTTCTTCATCTTCAATGGCTCTATATTCAAATTGGAACTCGGCCTGCTTTTCAACTTAGTATTCTATTAGCATTTCCTCAGTTATTAATTGAAAGCTTTTCTATGCCCGCCGTTGCAAGAGTATGTAATATGTGTCTTGAGGGGCAAGTACAGTGGATACACTATGCCCAATAATGCCCATTTGGAGGTTATTGATGCCATCAAAATAGGTCATTCATTACGTGACGTAGAGAATACACTATTTGAACATAACCAATAATGTTGTTTTTTAAAAGACTTCAACCCACCGAACTTGTCGGAACTTCGTCCAATTGAAAAATGTTGGGCCACTGAAGGCCAAAATTCGTAAAACACCTAAGATATTCGAGAACGAGCTGGATTTGAAGAAACAGTGGGTAAAAGTATCTAAAGAATTATTTTATTATTTATTCAGACTAAGGCCGAAGTGGCCTGTGCGGTATATAAGAGTCTTCTCCATTCGGCTCGGTCCATGGCTACACGTCGCCAACCACGCAGTCTACGGAGGGTCCGCAAGTCATCTTCCACCTGATCGATCCACCTTGCCCGCTGCGCACCTCGCCTTCTTGTGCCCGTCGGATCGTTGTCGAGAACCATTTTCACCGGGTTACTGTCCGACATTCTGGCTACGTGCCCGGCCCATCGCAGTCGTCCGATTTTCGCGGTGTGAACGATGGATGGTTCTCCCAACAGCTGATGCAATTCGTGGTTCATTCGCCTCCTCCACGTACCGTCCGCCATCTGCACCCCACCATAGATGGTACGCAGCACTTTCCTTTCAAAAACTCCAAGTGCGCGTTGGTCCTCCACGAGCATCGTCCAGGTCTCGTGTCCGTAGAGGACTACCGGTCTAATTAGCGTTTTGTAGATTGTCAGTTTGGTACGGCGGCGAACTCTATTCGATCGGAGCGTCTTGCGGAGTCCAAAGTACGTACGATTTCCAGCCACTATGCGTCTCCGAATTTCTCTGCTGGTGTCATTTTCGGCAGTCACCAGTGAGCCCAAGTACACAAATTCTTCTACCACCTCGATTTCGTCACCACTGATGCAAACTCGCGGTGGGTGGCTCACATTGTCTTCTCTTGAACCTCTTCCTATCATGTACTTCGTCTTCGACGTGTTGATGACTAGTCCGCCTCTTCAGTCTGATGTAGGCTTCCTCCATCTTCTCAAAGTTACGTGCCATAATATCTATGTCGTCGGCGAAACCAAATAGCTGGACGGACTTATTGAAAATTGTACCACTCGTGTTAATCCCTGCTCTTCGTATTACACCTTCCAAAGCGATGTTGAATAGCAAACACGAAAGACCATCACCTTGCCGTAACCCTCTGCGGGTTTCGAAGGGACTCGAGAATGCCCTGAAACTCGAACTACGCACATCACTCGATCCATCGTCGCTTTGATCAACCGTGTCAGTTTATCCGGAAAACCGTGTTCGTGCATTAGCTGCCATAGCTGGTCCCGATCGATTGTATCATATGCGGCTTTGAAGTCGATGAATAGATGATGTGTGGGCACGTTGTATTCGCGGCATTTCTGCAGTACTTGGCGAATGGCAAACACCTGGTCCGTGGTGGAGCGTTCGCCCATAAAACCCGCCTGGTACTGCCCCACGAACTCCCTTGCAGTTGGTGCTAGTCGGCGGCATAAAATTTGGGAGAGTACCTTGTAGGCGGCGTTCAGCAATGTGATTGCGCGGTAGTTGCTACAATCCAGCTTATCGCCCTTTTGTAGATGGGACACGACACCTTCCATCCACTCCTGCGGCAAAACTTCCTCCTCCCAAATCTTGGTAATGACCCAGTGCAGCGCTCTAGCCAGTGCCTCACCACCGTGTTTAAATAGCTCTCCTGGTAGTTGGTCAACCCCAGGGGCTTTGTTGTTCTTGAGCCGGCCAATCTCCTCCTGGATTTCCTGGAGATCCGGAGCCGGTAGAATTATGTCCTGCGCGCGTTCTCCCAGGTCCATCACCATACCGCCATCTTCGTCTGCCACATCGCCATTCAGGTGTTCTTCGTAGTGCTGCCGCCACCTTTGGATCACCTCACGCTCGTTCGTAAGAAGGTTCCCGTTTATGTCCTTACACATATCGGGCTGTGGCACGTGGCCCTTACGTGAACGGTTTAACTTCTCATAGAACTTTCGTGTGTTATTAGCGCGGTACAGTTGCTCCGTTTCTTCACGGTCTCGATCTTCCTGCTGGCGCTTTTTCCTCCGGAAAATCGAGTTTTGTCTGTTCCGCGCCTGTTTATATCGTGCCTCGTTCGCCCTCGTGCGGTGTTGCAGCAATCTCGCCCATGCTGCATTCTTCTCTTCCACTAACTGCTCACATTCGCCGTCATACCAGTCGTTTCTCTGATCCGGGGCACCGTGCCAAGTGCAGCGGTTGCGGTGCTACCAATGGCGGATCGAATATCTCTCCAGCCATCTTCAAGAGATGCTGCGCCTAGCTGCTCTTCCGTTGGAAGTGCCACTTCCAGCTGCTGCGCGTATTCTTGGGCTAGTCTACCGTCTTGTAGCCGCCCAATGTTAAGCCGCGGCGTCCGACTTCGACGCGTGTTGTACACCGTCGAGAGTTTTGAGCGCAGGCATACTGCAACGAGGTAGTGGTCGGATTCAATATTCGCACTGCGGTAAGTGCGGACGTTCGTGATGTCGGAGAAGAATTTACCGTCGATTAGAACGTGGTAGATTTGGTTTTCCGTTTCTTGGTTGAGTGATCTCCATGTGGCCTTGTGGATATTTTTGCGGGGACAGAAGGTGCCTCGGACTACCATTCCGCGGGAGGCTGCGAAGTTTATGCATCGCTGGCCGTGTCATTCGACACGGTGTGCCTTCCTACCTGTGCGTTCATATCGCCGATGACGATTTTGACGTCCCGCAGACATCCATCGTATGTCTGCTCCAGCTGCGCATAGAACGCTTCTTTCTCGTCGTCGGGTCTCCCTTTGTGTGGGCAGTGCACGTTGATGATGCTATAGTTGAAGAAACGGCCTTTAATCCTCAGCTTGCACATCCTTGCGTTGATTGGCTGCCACCCAATCACGCGTTGGCGCATCTTACCCAGCACTATGAAGCCGGTTCCCAGCTCGTTGGTGGTGCCACAGCTTTGGTAGAAGGTAGCCGCTCGATGCCCGCTTTTCCACACTTTCTGTCCTGTCCAGCAAATCTCCTGCAGCGCCACGACGTCGAAGTTGCGGGGATGTAATTCATCGTAGATCATCCTGTCGCAACCTGCGAAACCTAGCGACTTGCAATTCCATGTTCCAAGCTTCCAATCGTGATCCTGTATTCGTCGCCCAGGTCTTTGCCGATTATATCGAGTCGCATTATCTCTTATATTGTTCGTAATGATTGGTTTTCTAGGCGGCTTATTGGGCCTGCGCAAACCTCCTGTCTCGTCGGAGGGCCGTCGTGTCAGGGCTGTTTAGCGTCCCACCTAACACCAGGACTTGGGCTTGTGCGCTTTGAGCGGCACACGGTCGCTTTGGTGGAGCCTACTTGCGGATACATGCAGCTTTTTATAGAGGTTTAACAGGGCCCACTGTCAAACCCCACCACATCCTAGGCAAGCCCCACAACTCGCAGATGGCCTGGGGAGGGATCGTCAAGCCCTTGGACATAGTCCCTGCTGCCCGTAAAAAGTATCTAAAGAAGTTGGCCCCAAAATCTCATGAGAAGTGTCAAGCCAAAGTGCGGGCATTAGTCATGGAGAGGAAATTTGATTAACCAATGCAGTAGAAACCTATCCATAATGTTGTAGGTATTCCCTAAAATAAAAAAAAAATCTGAATTGAAATGAATTTATGGCGACCATTTTTTGGCTCATTTTTATCGAACAGTCTCTGGTTACAAAAAAAAATGTTTTTTTTTTCAGCACGAGTTGTACGTTGAGTTGTATAAATACTACAAGTGCTGGGAAAATCGAGTTTTTTGCAACGAGTTTCACATCCTTTTTTGCAACGACATAAAAAAGGCATTGTATTGGACAAACTCGTCTTATGACAAGTGAAGACATTCCACTAAAAAGCTCAAAATAATTTTCTTAGTTAAAAAGGCTTTTATAAGATAATTCGGGATCAAAATGCTTCAGTCTGGTTTACTTCATGTGGTCATTTTTGTCAATCAATCTAGTTGGTGCAGAGAACAATCAGTTTTCATGTTACGTAGCGTACACAAACACGTTGGACCAACGGCCCCCAAGAAAATCTTGAAGAAAATGCTTCGGTTGATGCTTTGTGTGTGCAGTTGTTCGAACAATCGTTTGACAGTTATCGGCTCAATTGGAAAAAATAATTTGGTGGTGGTTTGACCTGTCGAGGGCAGAGTCAAAGTTCTCCGAACATGTTTGAGCGTTTGTAGTGAAGTCGCACAAACCCCATATATTTTTTCATGGTTGGTGTTCAAAGAACCTGCATCGATGCTTGACAAAACGAGGGGTGGAGTCAACATTGGTCAAACTGCTTGACCGTGTGTACGCTGCATTAGCGAGCCGCATTACCCAGCTCGACAAACCTTAAAGCGATAGCTAAATCTGCTTATGTAGCATTTTGAAGTCATGTATATCACACTAATTTACTTATTACGCAACGCAGATAATACACTTTTCGAAAACTCCCCTACGCCACTTCACTAAAATGTAGTCATAAAAATGTGCGTCAAAATAGACATAAATTTACAAAATATGTCTGCTTGTGATAACCGTAATGGGTAATAAACATTGGAAAACCACTTATTGGAGTAACAAATGGAACCATCTAAAGAATGGGAGAGGACTAACTTTATTTTATTTTTTATATTTTGATAATAAAAAACCAGAAAATTTATCGTTTATTATATGTACAGCCATGACTAACAGGTAGATCCACCGCCATGATACTCAACCCAACTAATACTAATTGTAATTGAGATTTGAGTGACACCCTTAAAAGGAATATTACGTTCCACTCTGTTTATTGCTCATGTCTCAGCTCATATAGGGTAAAACATCCAGAAATCACCCTGACCCGCAGATTTGGCCCACCAACTATACATATTCATTTCTCGAGAACGAGTTGTTGAAATCAGCTACAGTTCAAGTATTTTCATACAATTATTGAACAATTATGAAAATACTTTAATTTTATATGTTTTTAACAACTAGTTTTTGAGAAATAAAGATATGGTACGTTAGAAAAAAATAAATATTAATAAACATAAATATTTTTTTAGGCTTGATGTTTCAAGTCCTTGAGTACACTTACGTTAGTAGACCACGCGTTTCCTTACAAGGAATAAGTTACTTTGTCACGCAGAGCCACAGTCGGAGTGTGGTCCGGTGTGGTAAAGTTGTCGTACGACCACGATTCTTGCAGTATAATCCTGCACTTTTGTTTATCTAATGGCAACGGAAGTAGTGCAAAAATGAAGTTGAGCTATGACCCACGAAATGAATCATTTCGTGTGATAGTAGTTATCATATGGAATTCATGTTATCTGACACGTTAGACACTCCACGTACAACAGATTCGTGGCCAGAGTTCGTATCTCAAAAAAGTGTGTTTTTACCAAGATAAATTAATGCCCTGTAAGCTTGAGCGTTATCGCTTGTGCGATCCAAGCCACGTTGGTGTAATCGTCATGCTGCGACACGCCTACCTACTTATATCAGAGGGGAAATAAGCGTCATTTACAGTATCTATCAGCATCACTACATCGCACATGACATGATAATCGTTGTGACAAATAATTTAACTCTGCTGGAGTCTTCAAATTGGGCAACAATCCAGTGCTAACTAGTATTCAATAACGCTTCTAAGCGTCGCAATTTGTTATGATTTATATCTGCATTGATAAGCTCGTGACTGAAAACGTAAAACCGTACCAATGATTTGCAGATGATCATTGCGTTGCATCTAATTGGAAACAAAATTTGTGACAATTCATGGGCGCTACTTCATCCATAGACATACAAATATAGCGCAAAGTAAAAAGCACGGTTGGGTTTTAGTCAATCAAGACCTTAAGCGTCAATGAAACTAGTTAATACCACAATTTTTTTTCAGTTTGACACATTTTTCGGTTTCAACCGCATTGTGTGCAGATGATCGGCTTCAATCGCATGGTGGGCAGTTGTTGTTGGATCAATATGACTTCATCGAGGGAATCAAACGTCAGTTATCGTCAGTCTGATTGTGTTGGCGGTCCCAAACTCATACTTTTCGCCAATTTGAATTCAGATATGACGATTCACATTTTTATGCTTTACGTAACTTCTGCTGGGGGCTGGTTCTTTATAAATAAGCTGCGTATGGTGGATGTATGCAGTTATTTTTATTATTATTTAAGAACAGAGAGAGGCTGTGACGCATAGCAAAAAAGCAAGCATCAGCAGACAGGTTATCAACCTTAAAATAGAAAGCCAACCAATGCTGATACATCCGTTACGTTAGAAATGGTATAAGATGGAACAAAATGAGCGGTCTCAAAATAGATGTGATGTTCTGCGTAGTTAGAATATTCATGTGGACAAAAGCATACCTTACATAGTCACCAGATAACACCATTGACGTAATTTCAGTATTTTTCTCACTGAGCTGTCATTACGACTGTCCTAATGGCTAAGTGAAATGAGAGAAACAATTGCGCCGTTAGTCGTTTAACTGACGTAAAGCGACATGAATTCGACCGACAGGCCCCCTTTGGGGATGCTAACATGCTCTCAAATGTATTCTGAAGAAGAAGAAGAAGAAAATAGGAAATGTGACAAAATAGATTTAAAAAAAAAATAATTTTCAGATTTTTTATTTACATTTCTTTAATTAATTTCTTGAATATGAAACAGTTTACGCCTTGGAAAAGCAAAATGCGTGAATGCTCACGTAATTTGTTGTCGAAGGTCCTACATCATTGACAAGCTGTCAGAAATGATTTATAATAAGCCACAGGCGGTGAAAATTATTGTTGATTGCGGTATCAATTACAGGGATTGGGATGATAAAATCGGGTCGAAAGCGTGATAAAATCGGGGGTAGACAAAATCGGGTTAACACTGTTATGGCCAAAATACATGTGCTTACTCGCAAAATCCGTGCAAAAAACACACCCATTTTCGGGCACGTTACCTCAACCGAATTGCTCGCGATTACTTTCGACGGGAAACCCAGCTCCATTATTTTCTGCAGAAACTGGCCAAATCGAACTATGGGAACGAAAGTTATGGCCAAAATTCTACTTTGAGAACTTATATAGGAAAAATAACTTTTCTGGCACTTATGCTCATCCAATTTGCTTGCAATAAATTGCGTTCGACAGGATATTTTACAATGAATATAAACAAATGTGAAAAATGAGCGCTATCCAACTATCAGTTTTATTTTGGACTTTTCTTAATGTGCTTCCCAACCCTTTTAAACGAACAAGAAAGGTATTATCACCGCTAGGTGGTTAATAAGAGCAGGCCTACCCAACCTTTTCAATCCACGGACCAATTTTCAGATTTAACATCTGCTGGCGGGTATTAATTGCGGTACTTAATTGCGTGACAGAGTGGTCTTTGGTAGACAATTTAATGGAAAACGTGAAATTGTTGGATACTGTGCAGTACTCGATGCATATCAATTTAGCAACAGTGATCAAATTTTACAAACAGGAATCCAAGTTTTTTACGGCTTTCAATCTTGAAAAGAGCTGTTCACACAGAATGTGCTTTCGAAATACCATATGAGGGATGTCTCTTTCTGAAATGTAACATAATTTCCAGATTTCAATTGCATTATTCTCATCAGTAAACGGTTTTGAGAAAATGGAAATTTTGTTACTGTGTTGAGAAAATCCCAGTTCAGACGTTGCCCTAGCAACACAATTCATACTGATTTAGTTTCAGTTACTTCTATACAGGGATTGAATCCAAAAGAGAATGAAAAGGTCTCTCACTTATCATCTCTGTATACATATACGATATGTAGCATACCGTGAGAGAAGCAAATAACTCGGGAAGCTATACCTCGTGATAAATTCCTTTTAAAAAGCTCCAAACGCGTGTGTCACTGGTTCTGATGTTTCCCTTTAACTAGTTCTTTACAGCTGCGAGAACAATGCGAGAATCATCACTTAGGGACTGATTTGCGATTTGGACGTAACTTATTTTGTAAACAAATCTTATTTTATCGTATCCGTAGAATGCAAGCATTTTACTCCAAAACTAATTCCCTCATCTGATAGAGGAAAGCCTATATTCTGTCGGATACATTTGATGGATTTCTCAGAAAATGCTTGCTTCAGTTGAAATTTTCATTCCAATGTTTATTTGTAAAATAAGTTACGCCGCTAATCAGTCCCGCTCTGTGGGGGCTGCCTACCCGATTCTGTTTTTTTACAAGTTTGATAAATTTGTTATCATGGCTTGTTATGATTCGGAACAGTTTTTGCCTTTCTTTTATCGTTGTTCGTTAATTGACAGCGATTTCTGCAAACTCTGGCTGATATATGAGTTTTTTTTAATTCAATAGTTCATGTGGGAGACTAATTTGCCGTGAAGCGTTACGGAGCCGAAATCATGTTTTTAATACAGTTTTTCATAATTTTTATACAAGAATATTAGATTTGGGAAACCGAAAGACTTGCGGTTTGGTCGTGGCTAGGGAATACAATAATAATACAGTAGGGAAGGAAGGGAATTTAGGGAAATTTTCCTAGCAGCACAATTCATACTGATTTAGTTTCAGTTGCTTATATGGGTAAATACCCAGCATACACAAGATCGTATATCATAACAAACAAGTATACAAAGTGGAAGCCATATACGTACACTTTTCATGCAATCAAATGGAGGCATGCGCCTATATCGCCTTCACCTGGTACACTTATTCGCTATCATATTTTGGGTTGGCTGGTCATATATGAATACTATCAACTTGTTTACAACATGTGGGCTGCCCGGGTGGGTTTCCTTCATATTGTAAAAATAGTGAGATTTGATTTCGAAGGGAATAAAATCTCTAAAGCATGGTACCACGGGTTAGTCAACGAACTTCCCAATAATTTAGCATATGCATTTATTAACAAGTTCACAGTTTTTCCAAAATCTCACTAACGACAAAACTGGCCCACACTGCAATTTTTGAATTTGTGTTTCCCCGAGTAAAGAGAGTTTGTTGCTTCGAAATCCACTCTTTCACAAATAATTTGAATCAATAACAACTTGCGGGTCGGTTCTGAAGTATTTTTTTACACGCGCGCGGGTCACAAAAATGGAAACGTACGTTGGGCAGGACTTGCAAAGATGTACTTGCGGAAAAAGGTTGCCTGGAGGATACAATGAAATCTATTGTGAGCATTCTGGACTGCAAGGAATTGCATTCAGCAGCTACGGGGGAAGGAAAAAGTTATATTCTCATGATCGTTTCGGGTAACGTTCGCCGGTTTGATATGTTAATATTGAGAATATGTTATTACCGGTGCATCTTTTTGTGCCAAGGATGTTTAATTGTACCATTTGCTAAAAATAAGGTCACACAACCGGTAGCATGGTAGTGGCCACGCAGCTTTTCGGCCCCAACCAAACGCCAATATAAAAATAATCAGGTTTTGTTTTCTACATAAAACATGCGTAAAAAAGTCTCGCAAATTTTTCAGGAATTTACGCTAAACCGATTTGCGCGCAATCAGAAGATATGGCCAAAATATTGTTTCCCTTTCTTGTATAAGTATACATAGAGGCTATATGTTTGCTTCAAAACCAAACTTTTAATACGAGGCTTGGGGACCCATAATATTGTATACCGATCAACTCATTCCAACAAATTGGTCTCCGAAAGGTCAAGGGGAGGATAATGCAAAATTAATATCGAAATAAAAAAATGAAAACCTTTTGGATTCGTTAAAATGTTTTAAAAATCCTCAAAATTTTCGGAAATTTTTATTGTGGCCCACCAAATTATTGCTTTTGCGAACGAATATCGTAACTATTTTTACTTTTTTGATTTTTCTAGTAATTAGGACAAAGAATATCCGACGCGTTTTATGATCATTTGGAATTACTACGTTCGGCTGATTCGGCTTCACCGAACCTCGATCAATTTAATAACATTTTAACATAACGGTTGTTTAGATTAAATCACTTACCAAGGTGAATCCTTATCTAAGTAATGGTATTACCTACTCTACTAACAATACTCCTTCCCGTAATATCCGTAGATATGCATAAGATACATTGGTCTCGATAACAAGGGATGTTACACTAACATTCCTTCCCTTACCTGATGACCGTAAGGACGTCATCTGTCATATGTGTGGTCAATTGATAAATCAAGCTGACATTGACTCAGATAACCTTCCTGTAACGTTTGAAATTTCACAAAAAGCCATTCATAATCCAATCAGCTCTACTTTTAATTATCACAGAGCTGATTCGGATTTATACAAAACTTAAATATACCGATAGGAATTTTGATACTGATATTCCTATGGATACCAAAAGTGATATTGACAATGCTCTCGTATCTTTGACAAATTTATTTGTCGAAGTCAGAGGCGTTGCCATGCCCAAATGTGAAATTAAATTTAACTCCATTATTATTAACGACGAGCTTCAGCTATTGATCCGTCTTAAAAATGTGAGGCGAAGACAATATCAAGGAGCTCGCGATCGCGCTTCGAAAGTTATATGGCGAGACTTGAAAAACGAAAATAAAACCCAGCTTAGGAAAGAAAAGCATTTGACAGTGTTTGGCAGGAAGGTTTGATTGTAAAATTTTAATTTTCTTTTGTACATTATTAAACTGATCCAAAATTATTCATCAGATTGCTGCAGGTAGTCTATCAAATTGATTACGAATTTCTTTAAAAATAAAAACTAAACATAGGTCCATTAGTCGATCGAAATAAATCAATGTTCAGAAATTGTCATAAAAAATCTATTGCATTGATGATAACACAAAAAGTTTACTTGAGCTTTCACAACAATTTTAATGCCACTTGATTTTCTTGAGATGGTTTAACTTGTTATTTGATGAAAACTGAAACCCGCCCGGTGTATACAAACGTGATTCATTGAGAGACAGGGGATTGTACCTGGCTCGTAAAATACAAAAACAAAGTTGCAATTGGTGAATACATAAATATTCTCGACTTATTATGTTCAATGGCAAAAATAATGCGAATTATGTTCTTCTTCACTGTGTAGAATACAGCGTGCATCATACAAAGCTTTCGTAAAAATCAACCTAGAGCCAAACATGCCAAAATTAGCTTCGTAATGCTCTGAATTCTAATAATTAAATGTTAAACATCATGTAAATAACTAAAACCAGTATCAGTTGCTGTGCGTGCGTCACAGGTATAACATGGCAGTAAACATGCTTATCTCTGCAGCGTCACTTTTGTAAGTAATCATGTTACGCTGTGTTACAGTATATCAACATACACTACTGTGAGGTCAGTGCACTATTGCATCATATCCATAGACATGCGGTAACGTAACAAGATCTCGCAGGCAAATTTGTTGTACGACGAAGCACTGCTTGATACAAACAATTGTTGAATGTAAGGAATATCACACATTATACAGCAAGTTTGTGTGACACCCTGTTCATAAATTGATGACATATTGTCAAACTCCTCCTCAATTAAGTGGATTGCCAGTTAATTCCTATTGAAAGCCAATTAAACTATCGGACTCGCAAGTGTATGCTCGTTTCAATTTTTACTGAATGAGTCGCGACTCATCACAGCTATGAACGAATCTTGGGATTGAAAGGAAAACCCAAAACCGGCTATCCGTATGGTTCCACATTTCTATTTATCGCTTTATTACTATTCCAAAGAGGCATTATTGCCGCCACCAAAGTCAAGTGTGTGGCAAGGAAGATGGGTGAAGCAGCAAGATAAATGAACAAAAAAAATATGTGCTCAGCATGTCCAGCAAATGTAAAGTGCAATTGTACGCATTGTTACCTTTCAAGCTTTTCTCTGCGGTGGCAACGGCTTTCAGCTGGATAATCCAATTGATGATGATGGGGTTGAAGAGTTTTGCCTGCTTTTATGAATGAACCTTTAGAGCTGGCGATAAACACATGTGCGTATCTCGAGCACCGGCGCTTTTGATGACGATCTTTGTCACACAACTTAAAAGCGAATTTCACACGTCACTAACTAGCTTACTAACTCACAGAGATACGTTTGAATGCTGTTTTTTTAATATGAAAACCGCGAAACGCGAAAGGCAAGTATGGTAATTTTTTATCGGACTTTACTGCCTTCCACTAGTAGAAACGCGTTTTTTGAAGCGCCAGGCGTTTTTCGGTGTCTTCTGACTAACCACACTCACACAGTTTGAAAACGTTGAGCAACTTTTTTTCGATACTTAATTACACAGTGTTGCATGGGTTCTGGAAATTTACAAACAGTTTGTTATACGTTTAGTCGAATACATCATCCAATATTATTTCGAAATATCCTAAGAACAAATGCATAATTTATAATATACACTTTTTCTTGATTTTTTAAAAATATTAACGATAATCTAATTATTATAAGATTATCAATCTACAGATCATCATTACTTGTCATAGGTTAAGATACTACTTTCATTTACTTCTATCACTTAGTCGACTCAAGTACCAGACACTGAAAACGGCTTTATTTGTTAGGTAAAGATATGAATTTATCATAGAATCTAGGTAGTGAATATTTGTAGATCCCAAATAGTTGAGGATCTGGACTTTGATATTGTTCGAAGTAATCAAAAAGTTACAAAACAGAGAAATCAATCATTTAACAAAAAATAAAATATATATTTTGGATGTATTCAACTAAACAGTAAATTATTTTGTTCCACTTTATATGCACTACAGTGTTATCGCCGAATCGCTACTAAAACACATTACCGAAATTGCGATACGTGTATGGTGTTTGAAGTAGCGCCAGAACGCGTTTTTTACGCTTCGATCACTTATCGTTGTACTAAACTCACTTCATGTGTAGATAAAATTGCACACCACAACCAAAAAAAAAGTCACACAAAACCGTCCGTCGAAAAGCAACTCACTGGTCGCGTACCGAAAATTCCGAAACTGCTACTTCGGGCAGAAAACAGCAAAAATTTCACTCGATAAAAGGCAAGAAAAGCGTGCTTGTTCCCAAGTAAAGCCTAACGAACCGGCGTCGGCGAGAGAGAAGCTGAAAGCCAATGAAGAAAACGGCAATCGACCAAGAAATGCGTGCGCGCGAGGCTTAAGTCCAGTGCGAGGCGATCCAACTTCTGAGACAACGTTTCCGTACGACTATCAAAGCATAACTGAGCTCCATCCGTCGGGTTTGGGTGGGTATTCTAAAAATAAAGTGTCGGAAAATATATATGCTCAACGCAACACACGAAGACCGGCCAGCAGCAGCAGCAGCAGCAGCGCCGAATGCAGCACATCTATACAAGCAGCAGCGCGCCGCGCCGGTCTCCGCTAAGCCACAGACGACCACGCGGTGTGAAGCACAGTAAGAAAAAGCATGATCAGCTTCGAGGTTGCGATTATGGATGGTGGGTGGTTTGGCATCGATGTAGTTTCGATGTATGTTGGTCTCTGCATTTGTTTTGACAATTTCTTTCTGGACTGCTGCACCAGCACGTCATTTTGACCATCATGGATCGGAAGTATCATGAATGAAAATAGGGTTCACAATCATCGTCGACCAACATTTTTTTTTTCAATACGTACACTAATTTGTAGATAAAGATCTCTTACATTATACTTACATATATCACTTTCATCCAAACAAAACGAATCGTGTTCAGTCAGTGTTAGTAAAATCATGATCAAATCTCAATCATCGAGCTCTCTTACGCGAGTAAACTCACTTGTGATTCTGTAGGAAAGACACAATGATTTTTCAGTACAAATGGTATTACGGAGAAAAAGAAAAAATGTGATGATTTCGCAGAAATAACGCCCAATGAGCAATCCCCGCAAGGAAGAAGTTTAACAGAGAATTCGTGGATTTCAATTCTTGTTTTGAAAATATGTTTGTACATATGTTTGACAAGTTTGGTTTGTATGTTCTGCAGTTGAGCAGATTTTGTTTCGTAGTTCCTATGAGGTTTGGCGTGTAGTTCGGAAAGCTTTTCGTTTAGCTAATCTAACTAAGTAATTCAATATGTAATAGAGAAATTGGAGCTTATAATTCAGCATGATGGCTGCCGATGTATCGCAAATATCAAATTGATCAACTAATATGGCATGGATCGGAGCTGGCTGCATTGAAATATGTCTAATCGGTATGGAATTTTTTTAATTATAGGGTAACAATAAAAGAATTATTCCATCAAATAACCTCTTTTTCCACTATTCAAAGAAAAAAAGCCCCAAAATACAGTGAAGAAGATACATTAATTTTCCTTCTTTTCCTCCTTATTCTTATTCCTAGGGCGATAGGACCGAATAACGTAAATTATTGAACGATTATATTAAAGTAATAGTGGAAGCGTTTGAATCATTTGTATAATGAATTCTAAAATAGGTCAACTTTGTGTAGTTATTTTCCTGAATGTCACATTGAAAGTAAACATTGTAACCATAGTTGGGCAAACATTTACCAGGGAAATATCCGCTCAATGCGGTTTGAATTTTCCTGTAATCCCAATTTTTCTTGCAACGCGTAATACTGTCCTTGGTCACTTCATTTTCAGCTTTTCTATTATAGTTTTTTAACAATAACATTTTTTTAATGATGTTTGTTGTCCTAGTGGTATACATTTTGGCTTACTGTGGTGGGTTTTAATTTGTTAATTTTAAAGCCACCCTAATTACGCTACATATTAACATATTAGACATGATCCAGCCTAGGGCTGCATATCTCTTTATAATTTCTTTAAGGTACACTGGGGGAAGTGGAAAAGAAAAAATCGATAGTACATGTTTGAATTAGTGTAAAACCAGTTTAAATGATCTAAATGCATTCAATCAAAATGGGCTATCAAAAACAGTCAATTTTGCACCAACTGTGCGGTAATTCATACCATTTCGGACGTTTTAAATTTATGGAAATAGATTTAAATAATAGGAGTTGTTTTTCCACTTACCCTAGTGGGATGGGGTAAGTGGAAAACCCATGTTAGCTTGACCTTCAATTGTGATGAGTAGTTACATATAACTTATACCAAAACGATAATTGGTCTGAGTATCTTTTGTTGAATAATTTTAATAATTTAAATAGGCTAAACGAAATAGGTCCCAGGGAATTTCATAATAGCTAGTGTAGGGCTGGTTTTGCCTCCTCGAACACTAAGTGGTCGTAAAATATATATGTTCGCCCCAGAGATGAACTTTTTTATAGGAAAATGGGCCTTTCAGGGTTATAAACTAATCAGCTTAGTTTAACGAATGAATTGAGATAATGCCTGTGTGTGCGTGTTGTGTATGTGCGCAAAACACGTACCAAATTTATCATCTATTTTTAAGCACTTGTCCTTAACTAATTTGTTCGCAAAAAAAATGCAATCAACGGCGAAACTTGTTATGGATATGAATGAATATGAATTATGGAATGCTATTTTTGTCTTTCTTATACATTTTTTTATATGTGAAACATGTGAAAGGCATCAATACCGATGGGGGGATTAATCAGGCGTTTTCTTATGTCCAATCAACACTGAAATCACAATGACAATAAATAAGGAATATATTAATATTGCGTGATCAGAACATTATCCACTTCCCCCGCAGTGTTTGATACCAGGGGTAAGTGTAAAATCTTTAAATTATTTGCTTTCATGGTACAAATCACTACAAATTAAATGGGATTAGTTTAACTGTATTAGAATGGTCACCTGTGATACGAATTCACTTGAAAAGGAGACAATTGGTGCAAATAAGAATTGATTTTATGAATGCAAAAATCAACTTCTCGCGAAACCTAAAATGACAGTTTAAGTGTTAACCGTGTTAGTGTATGTATTATACAAATATAGTATTAGTTGCAGCATCAAATATATTCTTGCACAATGTTATGATGTGCAAAAAACTGTAAAGTATGTACAATTCCAATATTTCGAGTCGATTTCTACACTTACCCCCTTTTCCCACTTCCCCCAGTGTACCTTATTTCTTTTTGAAGCAGGGAAAAGCCCGTTATAATAAAGATACAGAAAACGCTACTTATTTATATTTTGGTAACCTAGTCGAAGTGAGTCGGCCTCAATGACCCATTCGACTGTCGTTCTATTAGAGGTGATTTTACAATCCTTAGGCGGAACATATTTGGGGTTATTTGAGTGAGGGAAAATCTTCAAGATGGTGAGGTACTCTGTCAGGACATCCAGGCCTCGTTGGAAACCCGTCATACTCGAGTCGCGATGACCTTTGTATGATCATAAATGAAATCAATAAAATGTGCTCCATCTGTTGAGCTTTTACAATATTTCCGTTTGGTAAACAACTAAATTCTGGGAATTCCCTGCTACATGAATTCAATAGTTTTTCCATCTCCAGCAATTCTGCAGAATTTTTCCCCAGCAAGAGTTCTGAGAACCTCGTAGCCGGCACGAAACGATTTGCTCATGAAAGCACGTGGTTTAAGCGCCACTCCATTAAGGAGACAACGGTCCAATTTTAAATGCCCAGATAAGTCACATTTCGTCCACTTAGAGGTCTCCCGGCCTCCTCGTACCGATATGGTAACGGATCGTTCACTTCGGGCCGGTTGGCGATTGCAAGGAATCTTCCGTCCGTCTTCTTCTTCTTCATTGGCATTACATCCCCACACTGGGACATTGCCGCCTCGCAGCTTAGTGTTCATTAAGCACTTCCACAGTTATTAACTGTGAGGTTTCTAAGCCAAGTTACCATTTTTGCATTCGTATATCATGAGGCTAGCACGATGATACTTTTATGCCCAGGGTAGTCGAGACAATTTCCAATCCGAAAATTGCCTAGACCGGCACCGGGAATCGAACCCAGCCACCCTCAGCATGGTCTTGCTTTGTAGCCGCGCATCTTACCGCACGGCTAAGGAGGGCCCCGAGCCAGAGTAAACGCGACGAGCGATGCGACGCGACGCGACACACGTAAAAGAATAATAATCATTATTAACAGGCTGTCAAATTGCACTGTCGCGTCGCGTCGCATCGCACGTCGCGTTTACTCTGGCCTGCCCCTAAAAGTCAATCTGGCAGAACAGCACATAGTGAGCACTAGTGTGGTTCAAAAAATCGATTTTGCTCCACAGTGCTTATCTGATTCTTTATCATGTTCTGAGTGTCCTCTGAAAATTTGAGCTCATTTGGATTAAAACTGATTTAGCACAAGCCGTTTCAAGTTTGCATGCAAATTAGTATGGGGAAATTTATTTTATCATTATACTGTTAATGACGCTTCCCCATTAAGCGCAGGTTAAAAGAAAACCTACATAGTTAGAAGGAATACTCAACAGCTTTCACCCAACGGAAACCGCATGTTAATTAATTGCCCCAATTATTAGTAATCGATTTTAAGACAGAATGCGAATCCTTAGTCATGATCGTTAAACTTCTTTGAGGGCATCACTGAAATGTGCAGTGCAACATAGTAGCCTGAATTTGTGTGTGCTATCTTTCGCGCCACGAGCAGCAATGTTGCCTGTTGAGGAGTTATGCAATTAGCTCCAAAAAACCACGGTATAGATTAAATTCGATTACTAATTATTAGAAAATTTAATCAAGATGCGGTTTTCACTGGGTGAAAGCTGTTGAGTATTCCTTTTAGCTATATAGGTTTTCTTTTAACCTGCGTCTAATGGGGAAGCGCCATTAACAGTACAATGAAAAAATAAATTTCCCCATACTAATTTGCATGCAAACCTGAAACGGCTTGTGCTAAATCAGTTTAAATCCAAATGAGTTCAAATTTTCAGAGGACACTCAGAACATGCTAAAGAATCAGATAAGCACTGTGGAGCAAAATCGATTTTTTGAACCACCCTAGTGAGCACCGGTACAATTCGGCCCATTTAGAACACATCTCTACCTGATGGTTTTGCTTTATTTTCCATAACCGCACACGAATAATACGCACATTTTTTTGCCCACAGCAACTAAGGAACAAATCAAAATAATTTATTAAACTAGCTATATTTAAAGCCACTTTAAATTGTCCCACATGGAACAAACGAAACACTAAACAACAAACGCGTACTTCCAATTCCTTGGAGAATCACGGATGATATGGTCGAATCTGTGGAATCCTCAGATTAAGGAAGGTGGTACTCGGACACAACCAGAAGTATGTCATTTCCGGACCCCTTTGTATACCTACAATCGTGACTTTATCGGCATGATAGATATTTCTACATTTCTTCTACATGAAATGTTAGGAATAGTCTTACTGGAATTTTGGGAAATTACTCTTCCAAGAACTCAGGGCAATTCCTCCGGCGTCTTGGGGAACCCCTCCTCAAGAAATTCAGAGGAACTCCTTCATGAATTTAGAGGAATTTCTCCTCCGCGGATCCTGAGGAATTTCTTCCCCTTGAATTAGGATGAAACCTTCTCTCGCGAATTTTGGGCATTATATTCTCCAATGGGAGCTTTATTTTTATCTTACAGATATTCTGGGAAATGTCTCATCCATTTTTTTCCTTTAGGAAATAATTTTGATCTGCGCCGATTCACGTCACCGCCGCCGCCGACGTTAGGAAGTAGCATTCACGCCGTAGCCGGTTTAAAGTAGAGGTCTAACCACCCGACCCCCTCGCCGGAGTGTATACGCGCCGCTATCGAGATCTCCCATAGACAGGTGGAGTAGGATGTTTTATCGCAATTTGAATCTAAACAGCAAAAAAGATCACCCTTTTCCATTTCTGTACACACTCACCTTAAGCTGTATATCGTGAGAGGTATCTTTTTATTTATTTATTTATTTAATTTGTCAACATTTAAAATCTCAATGCCAATGACAACAGCGTATGATGCTAACATTTTTTGAAATCTACTCTTAATGTCTAGACGTGAAATATTAAAATCATTCACGTTGGAACAACAACAACCTATTAAAACGCGACACATACTTTGCATGGTCTCAAATTGGCCATAGTTACTTCTAGCAGGGCGAATAAATAGGAATGGATTTGAACGAAGTCTACCACAAGGTACATCTGTCACAAACTTATAGATATGAAAAATGATCAAATTCAAATTCGTGAACATACGATATACGACAAATTCCGTTGCAAGTGTCCCAAATTGTAAGGTACCTGTGGCAATTCTGTAGTTTTGCTTGTTTTACACAGTGGCACGAAAAAGCAATACTGCCAATGGTAAATAAACGAGAACGCATAGTTTTGTCATAGCCTTCTTCTGTAACCAAAATACTATTGATGGTAAGACAAGATTAAACTTCTACAAAAAATTAAAAATTCGAAGAAAAAAAAATTTGTTCTGTTTTGAAAAAAAAAATCGAATCAAATGAATTCTTGTTTTCCTTCCAAAGTCACGGAAGTAAATTATATTTCGTTTCGAATCAATATGGACATTTCAAATTTCGTTTCGTTTCATTTCGCCAAGAAAAATATGTTATCGCATACCCTTACCCTCTAGAGACTCGGTCGGTCACCTAGTACCGAGTTCTTTTTGGTAGTACCGGTACTACGGTACTGAGCAGTCCAGTACCGGTGGTAGCGCGAAAATACCGGTATTGGATCATTTTAATTGGTGTTGGTTTTCAACTGAATTTTCCATTTCTGTTCAAAATATAGAATTGGTAACAGAACAAAAGGGGGTCTCCAGTAGCCTTGTGGACAAAGGCGGATAAAATATCACCGAGAAAAGCCAATCTAGCGGATTAATTAATTAATAAACGCGCGGTGATTAGCACAAACAATAAAAGGCGTAGGATTTCCAATCCGGAGATGGCGAGTTCGATTCTCGGTTCGGTCTAGGGTGTTTTCGGGTTGGAAACATTCTCGATTTCCTGGGCATAGTGTTTCCATTGTACTTGCCCCCCCAGACACATACTCATGCAATAGCGGGCATAGAAAAGCTTTCATTTAATAACTGTCTCATAGCATGTCTTCTGAATATCTCGGGGTCTGGTTCGACTCGAAATGCACCTTCGGGAAGCATATTGTGTATTTGACACAAAAATGCCATAAACGGATCAACTTCATGCGAACAATAACCAGAACATGGTAGGGAGCGCATCCCGATGATCTTATAACGTTGTATCGAACAACCATTTTGTCGGTCCTCGAATACAGCAATTTTTGCTTCCACGGCTAAAACAGACATGCTGAAGCTTCAACGGATTCAGTACCGCTGTCTCCGTATCGCGTTAGGTTGTATGAATTCGACTTATACGATGAGCTTGGAAGTACTCGCGGGAGTACTGCCTCTAAATTATCTCTCCGGTTCCTCATCCGCTGTGAGGTTCTTAATCCATTGGTCATTGACAACTTCGGAAAGCAGTTCGAACAAAACCCCCAATCTCGATTCATGAGTATTTACCACTGGTACATAACGCTGGAGGTAAGCCCATCTTCGGTTGACACCAGTCGTGCCAATTTCTTAGACTCTTACAGTTTTTCTGTTACTTTTGATCTGTCCATGATGCAGGAGGTTCATGGAATATCAGACTTCCTTCGTGCGGAGGTCATACCTCCATTATTTGCAAGTAAATACGAGCACGCTAGCGAGGAGAGAAGCTTTTTCACAGACGGGTCAAAAATGGATGACTCCATTGATTTCGGTGTTTTTAACGTTTTTCATAGCGCCTACTTTTTCATCTTCACCGACAGTCTAAGTTCCTTGGAGGCTGTTCGGTCAATGAATCCGGTGAAGCATTCAGCGTATCTTCTTAACGGGATACGGAAAGCTTTGAGTGCTTTATCAAAACGGTCATTCACAATCATCATGGCTTGGGTCCCTTCTCATTGCTCGATCCCGGGAAATGAGAAAGCGGACTATTTGGCTAAGGTGGGCGTATGGAAGGTGAATCACCTTCGATGAAGTTATCACATTAGTTCGTCAGGAAACCTTGAACAGCTGGCAACAGAAATGGACAAATGGGAAGTTGGGTAGATGGCTGTATTCAATTCGCCCGCAGGTGTCGAAGCGTCCATGGTTCAATTAATAACTGAGGAAATGCTAATAGAATACTAAGTTGAAAAGCTACGCAAAGTTCCAGTTGGAATGCTGAGCCATAGAAGAAGAAGAATAAGAAAAAGAAGAACAGAACAAAAGTTTTTTCCTGACTTGGATATGGGTCAAGTTATGCATAATTTTGATAATTTCCTGGTTTTCCGAATTCTTGTCAAACACCTGCATGACAGAAGTTTAAATATAATTGTCTCTTAAGTAAGTTCAGCAATCAAATTGCAAACTATTTAAATTTGTTACAAATTATTTGTTTGTACATATCTGTGCTAATATCTGCAAATGTTATATATGTTTGCTTTTAGAAAGCTTTACAGAAATAGTTTTAGAAAGCAACATCTATTACAGAATGTTATTTTCTTCCCTTTGGGCTTAAGGTCACTCCTAATGGAAACCAATTTTCAAAGTACTCGCGTTTTCAAGGGCACACCATTCGATACGGAAGCAACGCACAACTGTCATTTTTATTTTTTCACGCATGCTGCAACGCACAACTGTCATTTTTATTTTGTCACGCATGCTGCGATGCAGCAAAGCTGAAAAATAAAAATGACAGTTGTGCGTTGCTTCCATATCGAATGGTGTGCCCTTGAAAACGCGAGTAAGGTACACCGGGGCAAGTTGAAATGCGGGGTAAGTTGAAACGGAAGCTGTAATTTAGATCAGCAATGACCGTATGCCCTGATTATTTTTTTCAACCAATTACTCCCCTAAACGCACCTTTCGACTGACATTCCCGGAAGATTGCAGCTACTAAAAGCAATCCCTACCATTGTTTATTTTTCACCTTTTGCAAAATCCGAACCAACTTTTTGGCGTGCCATTGAAACAGGTCTCAAAATGATATTTGGAAGAGTTTTTTCATCAAATTTTCACGGTAGGTAATCATTCAATGTTGAATAAGCATAATGATTTTGAAAAATTTATGGAAGATACGTTTTAATTTTTGTATTTTGCTCGTTTGATATTGCTCCGCATTTTCAACCCATCGGGGCAAATAGAAATGCGTGGTACGGGGCAAGTTGAAACAACGATTCAATACGTCACCCTCGCAGTTAAAATTCCAGAATTCAACATGGTCCGCAAAAACATTTAGAAAACAAAAATTTATAGAAAGGTCCAAAATTCTGAAAATGATTTTAATAAATTTCCGCCCATCTTGTCGTGAATGCAACCCTCCTACAATCTCCACTAAAAATAGAATGAAAATGGGGCATGTTGAGATTCTTATTCTACTTTGCCTTGCTGTGAGCACTGGCTTTTAAAAAATTAAACATAGAACATGTAAACATTTTGCTAACTTTCACTTCTCCAGCCCCCTTTCTCCAATCGAGGGTCTATGGGAGATACGCTGGTTAATTAATGTGGATTTATGAAGATGCCACAGCCGAATTAATCAAGCGTACAATTCAAAGAAAAGAGTGTAGAATATCAAAATCTGGAATGTGGCTTGCGAGTAAATATCAAGATGAAACAACATATCAAGATGAGACAAGGATTTAATTTTCAAATTTCTAGAACAAAGCCTACTATTTTATGAGGGTTTTAGGAGACAATTATATGCTTATATCTGATAGATAATCAAAATCGTCAAAAATTTACATGGGACTCTTATGCGAATCTTGGCAGTATAGTCACCTTTACAACCTCGTGCATCTTGAGTCTCACTGAGTACATATATTTTGTTTTTGATATGGTACAGTTAGCTTATGACTGTATACAACGCAGTGTTTCAACTTACCCCGATATGCGGGGCAAGTTGAAACGATGCAAATAAAAAAATATTTTAGTGTGCAAAATATTTATAGAAAAGTTTGGTAAGGTTGCTTATTTTTTATGTATAATCTTTGGCCCGAACTAGCAAACGTCGCAAACGGATTCAAAATTTATCAAAGGGTTCTTTTTATACAGCACTTCAAAGTTTAACTTTGAAAAAACCGTTTCAACTTGCCCCGGTGTACCTTACTTTGAAAATTGGATTCCGTCAGGAGTGACCTTAAGCATGAATCATTCGAGTGATTTTCTGTATTTCCTTTACCATTCTTAAATACTTTTATTTTGACTAGATGATAAAGTCTTTTGCCTTATAATTAAAATGGTAATTATCTGTTCACTTTTATGAATATCGTCAAAGTTCAGCTTATTTCCAGGTGAAAACTAGCGTAAGTAAAATTCGTCAAAATAAATTTGTAAAAATGTAGGATATCCAATTTAATCAATCAAATTGTGGATAACCGATTGATCAGCGGCGGGGAGTTTAGGCGCATACGTACACACTGTGTAGGTTTTATAGCAGCGCAATGCTCAATAGTCATCCCCTGATGTATTGCTAAATTACGATCCGGATGATCTGACTGGTAGAGGAGGAGTTGGTCTTAGTTGGTCGGGAGTGATGATCCCCTCCCACACTACCGATGTTTGCATCCCCAGGTGTCTGATTACAGACATCTTTTACCATCGTTAAAAAAATATCTGCGTGGTAATTACAATTACAATGTTTGCTTATAATCAAGTTGTCATCACTTTGTATTGCACTTCAAAACATTAACCATAGGTACCAGCAAATGTTCAAACATATTCAATAGTCATCCATAATTAATCACGTTTTGTTATTTTTCCATGAAATCTGTTACAAAATACATTAAACTTTTCGCACCTAACTAATTTGAAAATGATTGAAACCAGTCAGCTCCATCTCAAAGTTACTTATCAGTAGATACCTTCTTATCCTTCATGTTTTTGGAAATAATATTCTCTCTCGGTTCGAAATGGGACTTTTCTCATGTAATTAACTAGAAGAAACAAATTTGCATTTGCTTAAAATATAAATTTGATGAATTGTTAAATGACGTTCGAACACTTTTTAATTTGAGCGATATTCAAACCAACGGGGTTTAAATTAAAGGCGTTCAAATTAAAAACGATTAAAATATCGGTCCACGGTATTCACTACAAATTGTTTGTAAAAATCGTAAGGTAGGCATTTGTAATGTACTAGTTCAAATAAAAATCGTGCTCCTAATATTGTCTCGAAAAGTTTTGGTTAATAGTGTCGCTATACTAATGAAAATTGCAAATTTAATATGAATGCTAAAGCCTAAAATAGTGTGATCGTTATAAGTTCATCTAATATGTGAAAATAGATAAGTACATTCAGAAAACTACTTTATAGGGCAAAATATAAAACGTTTGCACTGCCTGCTTAAGTGGCTGCCAATAAACCGAGTCAAAGTGATTTTCACGCAAGTTTTTTTATGTCTTTATTATCGAGACTTTCAGCAACTCACGCAAGTTAATTTGCGTATATCGGATGAGGAAGTGCATAAATCTAGCGTAATCGTAATGTAACTAAAATATGCTTGGTACACTTTTAAAGAAGCAGTGATAAATGCCTTTCTACAAAACGAAGTTTTATCGCTAAATTATTGATTATTTGCGTGATGAACCAACGTAACATCCTAGGCTAACATTACCTCCCGTTACCCTATATGTCAAAACTCTATACATAATTGTACGAGTGCATTTACCTTATATCTCGCGCTTAGTTTCATAGGGGCGTAACTGTATTGATCGATTTCTCTTCGTCGATGTTATCTTTTTATTGGTGTACCGAATTGCGCTAGTTTGTCGATGATTTAATGGTTTGGTGTGATAAAAGATGGTTGTATCTTGCACCAGAATCAATAATCACGGTTGTAGCTTTTGAAACAGTTGAATTATTAACAAAATATAAAATCGATTGGGAGAAATCGATCAATACAGTTACGTCCCTATGAAACTTAGCGCAAGATATAATAAACCATTTACTCACTGACTTACTTACTTTACTTACGAAATATCAGAAATGCAAACAACTCAGTTCATGATCAATTTGCAATTTCAAATTTTAGAACCGCATGATCGGCATCTTTCGATCTACAGATACGTATTGGGTGCGACGATTGCGTGTGGTGGCCATAAAGATTGTAGAATGTTTCAGTTTCTTTTGTGGCGATTCGTCGGGCTCCTGTACGGACGACGAGACGTGAGCGAGCACAATCGGTAGCTCGCCCGTAGCCGGCCCATAAGCCAAAGCGGTTGAGTATCAATCTTGTGTATTGGTCGCCGATGATGCGAAATCGAAGCCTCTCGTTCTCAACCATTCGAGATGCTTTTTTTTCGCTTTCGAAGAGAGGATCACCAAATGGTAGAATTCTGCGAAGATGCTATTCCGTCAAGTGGAACTTTGTTTACTCGTTTTTGGAATGAGCATAAAAAATGCCTTGCCTTTGATACATTTGGTCTGAATCAATGGACCTATGCCTTTTTTGTGGGACTCTGTCTTCCTCCTCTCATTCACATGTATCAATTCCATATAAGATTTGCAAGATGAACGGGTCCTGTGTTTTCCTGTTTGTGTTTTATATAATAGTTTTTCCTGGAATTTCGACACACAGCTTATGCAAAAAAAAAGTAGAGCAGCATTTTTCAATCTGCAGATTACTTTGCGATAAACATGTTTCAAGTCTTCGTTTTTTATCCTTTATGTTTCGAATTTAGTTTTTTTTCTTTCACCACTCTTATTTAATGTTGGTGAACATATAAAAAACAAAAATGCATTTCGATGCTTGCTACCATTAGATATGATTGTTGATAAATATTGTTCAAGGTAAGAGCCTGTGTATAGTGAACAGTGAAGCATCATACTGTAGCTGGGCACAGTGGTGTTCTGTCTTGAGTAGAGAATTGAGAACCATTAAAAATATGCTTAACTGCACATAAATATGTACACTGAAAACAACGATTTTGTTTCATTATGTTTCTCCTCTTTGGTACGGCACATCTATTGAGATTTCCCAAAAAATTCAAAGCACCACATGGTGTGCTGGACACTGATGAATAGCATTTTGCAAAACGAAGCTCAAAAATATTATGATCATGGCTATTACACCTTTTGGTAATCCGTTTTTTTACTGATTTATATTGCCCCCTTGAAAACTCGGTTGATTGCTCTGTCGTTATCACAGTCATAAAATTTATCAACGGTTTTATTATGCAACTGACTTTTGCCTCTGTTCTATTTTCAAATTGATGTTTGACCTGTGATTCGTTTTCTTCAATGGCATCGCATACCATGACTGGGACATTGCCGCCTCATGGCTTAGTATTTATCATGTATTATATGGTATTAGTCATTAATTTCGTGCCAAGATACTATTTATACATTCATTTACTAATGGCAAGTGAGGATACTTTACGGCTAGGGAAGAAAAGAAAAGGAGACAAATTTTTATGTTGGAAATATCATCAATTACCTCAGGGAAAGTCTTTCAAGAAATGTCATTTTAAAATCGAAGCAAAATTTTGAGGCTTTGCCAAAAACTTGTGATACATACCTTAGTTACGCTTGAAATATATATATATATATATATATATATATATATATATATGTATATATATATATATATATATATATATATATATATATATATATATATATGGACTCATTGTTTTTGCTAATTTACATTCAAATCCGCCATAATTTGAACATCTTATTATCAATCAGATCAGCATACTGTTCGTTGGGATGGGCGAATATGAGACCTTTCCAGTATTAAAAATAGTGGCTATCATATCACAGGATTATATTCGCAACCGATCTTGGAAGAAAACAGAATTACTCCACATTTATTAATTTGAACAAGTTTTTAACGGAGTTTTGAACTGTGGGTGCAACGTTTTACCATTCTTTCGAAATACGATCCTTACACAATAGTCGGATTCATCGAATTTCACGACATAATTCGATAACTCGAAAACTATCACCGCTAGAGTTTTGACGTCTTTAGGGGAAATGATCTACAAGAGAAGATCTATTTTTGATGTAAGTTTCCATTAAGGTGGCCCTTTTGTGAGTTTAGGCATATGGCGTATTTAGGCGTAACCATGCAAAAGTCTTCCTCGAAATAAAATAAGGTACCTGAGCTAATATTTTGGTTTCGAGACCGAACGAGTAGCTATTACTATCCAAAATATCATACGAAAGCCGTGAGAATGGGTCTGATACGCCTAGAACCGGTGATGCTGGACAGCCTTGCGCGAATCTTACATACCTCCAGAGAATGGCCTCGGAAGGTCCTCACATCTATAACACACCAAAACAAATAAGCATTGATCAAGCTGTAGTTGAAGAATTTGCACTTAATTATCAACACGCAGATGCGATCACTTACCGGCCTCCAATGATTCGACGCTGCTGCTTACCAAGCATTACGAAACCAATTCCATGCTCCGCCTTCTCGCCGCCACTGTAGTAGATGTGATACTTGAATGAAGTACCCGCAGTTGTGTCGACTGAGCGGAATTCCCGTTCTCCTGTTCCTCGTTATCGGACCTCCTTAAGTTCTGCTCTCAAGCAAGGAGAGCAACTCGTGCAGGTTCCAACAGAAGACACCATCATCAAAAATTTCCGAAATAAACGAAAAGAAGCAAGATCGGAAGCAACGCGAAACTAAACGCAAACTATTTATCCAAGAAGAGGTATATTGACCGTTGGTAAAAATCTTTACCCAGACAATTGGTTGGTTTACCTATTTCTAAATTTTTACCAATTATCAATAATAAATAGTTAAAAATCAGTATTTTCAGAAAGTAAAAGAAGCGTTGACTCATCCTTGATCTAATGGTCCCCAAAAATTAGAAATCCTTCGAGAATATTAACGTTCATAGTGTATCATAGTGGGCTGCAAAATGGTGGGTTGACATCAAGGAAGGAGTGCCCAACAGAGCTCTGGTCCCCACAAGTTCCTATCTCACGCTTCCACGGGTCGTCTGATGACAAAAGACCGCCAGCTAAGGGTTGTGTACTTAGCTGGTAGTTTTGTTTTCTTCCTAAGCAATGGAGGGGGAATCTGCTCAACAGACATCCTGGGTTGACCAGGAAGTGCGGGGTTAGGGGCCACCTCCAACGAGGCAGGACTGCATCCCCGACCCGCTAAACCGTTTCCATTGCCGCCAAGCCCATCGTCCCTTCGGTACAACCAGAAAGTAATGCTTCAAAGGGGGGCCAGTGCATAACGCACCTTCGAGGTTAGCTGCGTGTCCTTGCAGCATCGAACATCGTGACTCGCTTTTTTAGAAGAACACCATGGTATCGTGCCAGCGCATTGCCGGCTTTCCAGGTGGCCTTACCACGCCCTATGTCCTCGGAAGGTGGGCAGGGTCGACTTCGCGCCTGCTTCCCTCTGCACGACTGGTATCAAGAATGATATTGCCGCGTGCACCCCAAATTGACCTTTCTGCGATAGGGCCTATTCGCCAGCACACAGAGGGACTTGCCGACGCGGTGCCTACGCCTGCCCCAGCCTTGAAGAGGACCCCTTTCCGTCCTCGGGCTCGGAGCCCGCCCGGTTGACCGACGCCGCGAAAGCGACGATACCATGTTGTTCTTCACGTGGCCACTTGTTCGATGAAAGGATCGAGTTCGACCACAGGGCACCGGTATGACCCATGAAGCCGACTCCGAACCCTTGGACCACCTCTTATTTGCGCCTGAACTAGCCATTCCTCGAGTCCACGCGCCACCTTCTGTGTAGCTCCGAGAGGATTTGGACGATAGCCGATAAAACGGCGTTCCAGGCAACTTCATCTTTACACATCCTCCGGACTAGGTTGTCCGGGGTAGTGTCCAGACCACATGTGGCAAGCATGTGGTCACGCATTGTGCGAAAACGCGGGCACACGAACAACACGTGTTCCGCCGTTTCCTCTAAACCTACGCACACCGGACACTCGGGCGAGGCCGAGTGTCCGAACCGGTGTAGGTACTGTCTGAAGCAACCATGGCCTGTAAGGACCTGGGTCAGGTGGAAAGTGATTTCCCCATGGCGCCTCTTGACCCACGTACCTATCTCCGGTATCAACCTATGTGTCCATCTACCCTTAGTGGAACTGTCCCACGCACGCTGCCATTTGACCATTGAGGCCAACCTGACAGTCCTACGGATGCCTCCCCAGCAAACACAAGATCGTATATCATAGCGAATAAGTGTACAAAGTGGAGGCCATATACGTGCACTTTGCATGCAGTCAAATGGAGGAATGCGCCTATATCGCCTCCACCTTGCACACTTATTCGCTAGCATATGCGACTTTGTGTTGGCTGGGTCTCGTGCCGCGCATTTCGAAGCACTCTATGTCTTCACCGATAACGATGTCAATAGGCATCATACCGGTGATGACGCAGAGTGCATCGTGCGACACGGTACGGTACGCGCTCGCAACTCTTAGACACATGAGCCTATACGTACTTTCTAACTTCGTTCTGTAGCAGTTAATACGCAGGGCCGTGCCCCAAGCTGGCCCCCCATACCTCAATATGGACAGAGCAACGCTAGCCAGAAGCTTGCGCTTGCTGGCATAAACCGCAGAGCTATTGGATATCATCCGGGACAATGCCGCTATAGCTGTGGAGGCACGCTTGCAGGCGTAATTGACGTGGCTACCAAAGGTGAGCTTATCGTCGATCATTACCCCCAAGAGTTTGATGGAGCGTTCAGAGGTGACCGTGCAGTTGCCTGCCCTTATCCCCGCTTATTGCTCCGACTTTCGGTTGTTAACAACAACCACCTCAATCTTGTGGTGAGCCAGTTCTAACTTCCTGGAACGCATCCACTCCTCCACAATTTCGATCGAGTGGGCTGCAGTCAACTCCACCTCTTCGATAGATTCGCCGTAGACCTCCAGCGTAATATCGTCAGCGAAGCCGACGATTGCCACGCCCACCGGGAACTTCAACCTCAAGACACCGTCGTACATGACGTTCCATAACACCGGACCCAGTATGGAGCCTTGCGGAACCCCTGAGGTTATGTTAACGCACTTCCGACCCGCCTCCGTGTCGTATACTAGTACTCGATTCTGGAAGTAGCTTCCGAGAATCTTGTACAGGTTCTCGGGAATTCCAAGACGCAGAAGCGCATCTGCAATAGCTGCCCAACTGGCACTATTGAAAGCATTCCTCACGTTGAGAGTCACTACTAGAGTACTTAGCTGGTAGTGCAGCCTGGGCACTGTTGTCCTTCTGACATCAGCTAGAGTGAGAAGGTACGCCTCGAGCGTCTGTTCACCAGGATGTGCGGCTCAAACAGCGTCTGCCTGGTACCCAGCGGCTGATCAACGAAATGCTGTATCGTGTCAGCTATATCTAAGGTAGCAGCCCCACCAGCGCGATGTAGGTAACGCGACCCCGGTAAGGTAGCTTACTGAAGCCTCTCAAATACCACGAAAAATGGAGATAGAAGAAAAAGAGAACGTTATTTTTGGCAACCGACCCGGCAACGAAATAAGGACTATGATTGGAAACTCGGTACCTGGAATGTCAGGACCCTAAATGAACCTGGACGAGTGAGCCTTCTGGCTCGTGAACTGCAGAAGATTGGAGTGAACGTGGCCGCTATTCAAGAAGTCCGATGGCCTAGATCCGGAGAACGTGAATTCCGAGCCGTGGATCCCACGACCAACAATTCAAGTATAACATCTATCACAGCGGCGGCGGAAAAGCAGAGCATGGAGTTGGTTTCGATGGGCAAGCAGATGAAGCGAGTGATGCACGGGGCATACGGGGCAAATTCTTCAATGACAGCCTAGCCAACGTTTATGCACCGACAAACGATAAATCCGACGACGTGAAGGACACGTTTCATGAATGTCTTGATAAAGCCTATGGAGAGTGCCCAAAGCATAACGTGAAAATTGTTATCGGAGACGCTAACGTTCAGGTCGGTAGAGAGGACTTTTTCCGTCCCATAATTGGTAGGGAGAGTCTTCACTCCGCCTCCAATGACAACGACCTACGGCTAGTAAATTTCGCTGCTGCCAGAGGGATGGCCATCAGTAGCACCTACTTTGAACGAAAGAATATCCGAAAACACACCTGGAGACACCCAAATGGTGAAACTTGCAACCAGATAGACCATGTTCTGGTGGATGGGCGCTATTTCTCTTATGTTATCGATGTGCGGACATTCAGAGGTCCGAACATTAACTCTGATCAATACCTCGTTGTCAGTAAAATTCGATCACGGTTGTCAACTGTATCGAACGAAAGATCACAGAGAACGATGCGTTACAATATCCAGCGATTGTCGGCGGAAGGAGTATCGGCTGAGTACCGCCAGAAGCTCGACGAACGGATAAGTGCAATCAACGTCAGCGACAACATCAACGATCTATGGTAGTCGATCCATGGAGCGGTGAGCACAACAGCACGAGAAGTGGTAGGCACTGCACAGAGGCGACCCAGGACGAGTTGGTTCGATGTGGGGTGTCAGAGAGTGACAGACGAGAAGAACGTTGCCAGAAGCCGGATGTTGGTGTCGGGTACCCGATCGAATAGAGATCGGTACAAGGAAGCAAGAGCAGTCGAAAAACGAACCCACCGCAGGAAGAATAAAGAATATGAAGAACAAGTGATTAGCGAGGCGCAGGAAAAAATGGAGCAGAACGATATGCGGAGGTTCTATGAGTCTGTCAATGGCGTGCGGAGAAAGACAGCGCCATCTTCCGTCAAGTGCAACGACCAACAAGGGAATTTGCTGACAGATAAAACCGAAGTGGCTGCCAGGTGGAAGCAACACTTTGAGACTTTGTTGAATAGTGGAAGTGACGGTGCATCGGTGAGCAGAATAAATATTAGCGACGATGGACAAGCTATGAAGTCTCCTACACTAGATGAGGTTAAAAAAGCTGTTAAAGAGCTGAAAAACAATAAGGCTGCGGGGAAGGACCAGCTCCCGACTAAACTTCTCAAACATGGCAGTGAGCAGCTTTATGAAGTTCTGCACCATATTATGTCGAAAATATCTTCCCATATTACCATTATGTCGAAAATATCTTCCCATAGAAAATGCCTGCTAGCTGGTTGGCCTCATTTGCCCTCTCTTTAAGAAAGGGCACAGACTGGAGTGCGCTAATTACCGAGGAATATCCCTCCTTAATTCGGCGTACAAAATTATGTCCCGTATTCTGTTCAACAGATTGAGACCACTTGAAGAGTCCTTCGTTTGTTTACCCTGAGACAAATTTTTGATAAATTCCGGAAGTACAACTTGCAGACACATCATCTGTTTATTGATTTCAAGGCGGCGTACGATTCAGTGAAACGGAATGAATTATGGCAAATTATGCTTGAACAAGGTTTTCCGCGAAACTGATACGACTGATTCGTATAACGTTGGACGGATCGAAATCAAGTGTAAGGGTTGCGGACGAAATATCGACGTCATTTGTTACCTAGATGGATTAAATCAGGGTGATGTACTCTCGAATCTACTGTTCAATATAGCGCTCGAGGGAGCGATTAGGAGAGCTGGTGTGCAAAGAAGCTTTACCATTATCACAAAATCGCATATGCTCCTGGGATTTGCGGACGATATCGATATCATCGGGATTGATCGCCGTGCCGTGGAAGAGGCTTTTGTGCCTTTTAAGAGGAAGACAGCGAGGATTGGACTCACGATCAATACCAGCAAAACGAAGTATATGGTCTCTGGCAATCAACGTGGGTTCATTAGTGGTGGTGGTAGCGAAATGGTGCTGGATGGTGAAAAGTTTGAAGTTGTAGAAGAAATTGTGTATCTTGGAACATTAGTGACATGCGATAATGATGTTACCCGCGAGGTGAAAAGGCGTATTGCAGCTGCAAATAGGGCTTATTACGGACTTCGTAACCAGCTTAAGTCCCGTAGTCTGCAAACGAAAACAAAACTCACGCTGTATACTACTCTGATTCTTCCGGTGGCTTCATACGGCCATGAAACATGGACGTTAAAAAAGGCTGATCGGAGAGCTTTCGGAGGGTTTGAGCACAAGGTGCTGCGGACAATACTCGGCGGTAAACAGGAGAACGGTTCTGGCGGCGCCGCATGAATCACGAATTGTACCAGGTGTATAAAGAGCTGGATATTATTATGCTTATTCAACATGGCAGGCTACGGTGGGCTGGTCACGTTATTCGTATGCCGGAAGAACGTCAAGCGAAGATAATATTTAGTAGAGAACCCGGAAGAGGCCGCAGGCTTCGTGGAAGGCCGCGTACACAATGGCTTTTTGCAGTTGAGGGCGCTCAATGTTCAGGGCAACTGGAAGCGATTGGCCCAGGATCGAATCCAGTGGAGAAGGATACTCCATTCGGCGTAGGTTCATCGAAGAGCTGTAGCCCATCAAGTATCAAGTAAGTGTATCATATTTCCGTGTCGGTCTCAGATTTTCGCAATCGAAAAGTGTACCCCAATACATAAAAGACAGACATAGTCCTACGTCAAAAGTGTAAGATCGTTATTCCCTTGCTTTGTTTGTCAATAAAAGCTGCTTATGTAAAAAACTAATCATTCACAAGTATGTTTATGAAGCACTTTTTTCTGACAACGATTTATATATTCATGTGTGGCAAGCCATCCCAGTCAACATTTTGGTACGTATAACTCTTGATATAAGTTATATATAAGAACCAATTTAATCGCATATAATGCACAGATTTTCTATCTACGTACTAAAGTGGAGGCGATACATGTACATACGAGTTTTGTTATACGATTTCTCTGACTTCAGAGGAACAGTATTACGATTTGACATAATAAGAAAAAAAAATACCAACACCAAGTCTCGAGCTTGTGACCTTTGGATATGCAGAAGGATACTCTACCGCAGTACAACGCTGACCATCTTGAAGTATAATGGATTTGTGTCCAAGATAACCTGAGTAATTTATATCTTTTCAACTGCTTGATGCTGTTGTATGTCATTGAAACAGAAATTGTTTCAACAGTGTTGCGATTAAAATAGGCATTCATTCACACTGATATAGGGTATTGCAAAATAAATAGGCTGATACGAGTTTTAATTGACAGAATTGCAAATAATTTTCACCACAGCAAAAACTATCGTCTTCTTCTTCTTATTGGTATTACATCACTCACTGGGACATTACCGCCTCGCAGCACAGTTATTAACTGCGAGGTTTCTAAGCCATGGTACCGTTTATGCATTCGTATATCACTTACTTTTATGCCCAGGGAAGTCGAGACAATTTCCAATCCGAAAATTGCCTAGACCGGCACCGAGAATTGAACCCAGCCACCCTCAGCATGGTCTTGCTTTGTAGCCGCGAGTCTTACCGCTAGGCTAAGGAAGGCCCCTATCTATGAAAACTATCGTATATAATGCATTAAATACAACTTCTATCGACAATAATCTGACAAAGCGCGATATTCAATGCGATTTTGATTTCTGATTGACATAAATGCGATTTTGTTTATAGTTTGTTATACGATATGTGGTTCACTGGGATACACAATGATGAGGAAGTTTTAGAATCCTTCTCGTCTGTAAATATCGTAGACCGAGCCGAGCTGTATGAAACAATGAGAATTTAAAACACTAAGGTGTTTTATTTTGAATCTATATTAAAACGTGATCCAACTATTATCATGTCTGTTTTAATTATGAACTGATGTACCATCACTATCTTTATTACCATGAATCAAAACTGCAAGTAATGCCACCATGCTATTAATTACTGTTTCATTTGTTTAATATTCTTTTTTCTGATGTCTTCCTAACTGACAATTAATTAAAAAATAAAATACATACTAATTCATTCCGTCTGATTCCGTAGCAAGTCGGCGCCAGCAATGAAACATTTTCATGTGAACCCATCGTGTTAAAATATTATGGCTTCCATCAACGATTCATATCATTGAAATTGCCAAGCCCACTTAATATTATGGAAATGCTGAAGCGGTACCACGAGTAACGATGGATGTGTTGAGTAATTATCAATGTATTGTAGCAGAGGGCATCAAATATGCATCCCTTGCTTCCTCAATTTTATAGCTGTACCTCACTTCTTATCAATGGGTCATTGAGGGCAGCTAGCAGCTATCAGTGAAACAGATGAATCTCAAAATTTCACAAATTGATCACTACTGTAATATACGCCAGTATTGAATAAGCTCGTTTCGCAAAACAAGTCCACGAAGCCAACGATTGCTGAATGGCAGAGCTGATTATGCTAAGCCGATGACTCTCCGCAAGCCCACCAGTTGCGCCCAGAGCTATTTTAATTCAGTGACATTATGCATATTATTTGCTTAACATCAACCGAAGCAGAATGTAGAGAAGAAGTCGCTTTCTTGAAAATGCACTAACCTGCTTGTTGCGTGTGTAGGACGACAGGTTTGAATGCGTTTGCTAGACGCATGTAGGGTGAACCTTTTGCGACGAACCGGCTACCGCGTAGACGCATAGTTGTTGGGAGTGCGAAGGAATGCGGTGACTAAAAATAACCAATGCAATGTGATGGATGAGTTCTTTCTTGCATCTCATTACCTAGAGCTACATGGTACAAATCACGTTTCAGCTGGCAAATTGCAACAACGAACTTCACTATTCTCGTTACACGTATGTATGATTGAAAGAGAAGTATATCAGCTGAACAGGCCCCAAAGCGAAAGATCTAGTTCAACAGATTAAAATCTGGATTAACCAGAAACGTGGGCTCACTGATAAAGGAACGGTTATTTACAACAAATCATTGTCATTTGAACAAAGAGAATTGTTACAATTCGGCTGTTAACATATTTATACATAGTAAATAACTAATTGGGTCTCCAGTAGCCTTGCGAGCAAAGCATTGCCAATCTGTAGATGGCGAGTTCGATTCTCGGCCCTGTCTAGGATGTTTTCGGGTTCGAAGCTTTCTCGACTCCCTGGGCATAGTGCATCCATTGCCACACAAGATACATACTCATGCAATGGGGGGCATAGAAAAGTTTTCAATTAATAACTGAGGAAATGCTTGAAAAGCAGGCCAAGTTCCAGTTGGCATGTAGAGCCATTGAAGAAGAAGAAGCAGAAGAATAAGAAGAAATTACTAATTGTAGCTAATTAATTACAGGGATTTTCAATTAAAAAGAATCAATAATGCACTTTTGAGCTATAAATGCCACCTTGCGCGTGTTGTATATAGGGTATCTGTTCCATTATTAATAACATGATCCTATATCAATAACATTCGCAAAACGGGCAATTTAGGCTCAATTTGTGTCGTGTTTTGTTGTTTTCCGACGTGCTCACTGCTGAAAAAAATCACAAAAATGAGAAACAAAACAAATAGCGCACCAATTCTTTGTTTTCGAATGGTATTGATTTGGGTACATGGTATGAATTCAAGGAGCAGTTCCCCTAGCAAGTGAGGTTTTCTCGACTCTCACTCACTCACTGGTCGTGAGTGAGCACCCCAAGGCTTATATAGGGCTTCTCGGTTCTCGGTCCAGTTCAGATTTCTGTCGCCAAACTGAATTCCATAATTATAAGCTGTCACAGCAGCCATCAGTTTTGTACACGGTCAACCACATCCACCGTCATCTCGTCGATAATGATGAAAAACAGTAGCGGAGATAGAATACATCCTTGCATCACTCCAAATAATACCCAATAGACGGACTATTTGAAGTCGTCGACCTACTTCAAGATTATATGGAACGCAACACTATAATATTTTGATTTTCCTGGCGGAATCTTGTATGCTGCCGCCTATGAGTCGTTTTTATCTTCTTATGATATCCTACTTTGTCAGAATAAGTAAAACTACACAAACGGTAACATGATGCCCCAACAGTTGACGCATACATTCAGATCTCCTATAGTTGGGACCTTCACTAAGAGGCCTTGAATCCAGACAGCATGTGCCCAGGTTATATTGCAAAATAATGGATGCAGCATTAGACTAAGTCGAGTCAAGTACGAGACACTGAAGACGGCCTTACTGTTGAGGTCGAAATACGTATCTGTCAAGATACAATTAAGTGGTGGAATTCAATGGGATTGTATAAACTCGTCTTATGACAGGTGAAAACATTCCACTAAAAAGCTCAAAATAATTTTCTTATCAAAATACCAGAACCAATTAATCCCGTTCATGCATTCCCAACATGGACATTAGAATGATGTTAGCTACGGGATCGCGCGTCATTTCTGTTCGAGGCTCAAGTGAGTGATCACGGAGAGGGGCACGGACAGCGGACAGAACGATGGCGTTGGTAGCGGTCCCAGCAGGAGACGAGATGCTGCAAAACAATAATTGCATAGATGACATCAGTATCTCTGTAATGTGAAGTTTGATCTCAAGATTCTGACTGGGATTTGTTACTGTTAGTAACTGGGAAGGTGCATTATGGAAAATAATTCGGTTCTATCCAGATCACAATTTTATAGAAGAAAAGGTTAAACCGAGACAAATTTTCTTAAAAAGGCAAATCATAATCGTTCGACAGAAAGTTTCCATCGGTAGCATAATCACGAGCTCGCGTCAGATGAAGACGTCATTAGTAGTCATGGAAGGCATCATTAGTAGTCAAATGGAACTTTCTCTCAAGATTCTTATTTGGTTTTGCTGCTGTTTGTGATTGGAGGGCGCATTATTGGATGTAAATCAGTCCATTTCAATACCAACTGGATCGAGAAGAAATTTCTTCAATGTACAAAACACAGGCGCTTAGTTAAGGTAGAAAAATCAACCAATGTCCTTACGTTGTCCATCGTCTACCTTGCGGTGGTGTCTTGTACACAACCCTTCTGATTTTTTTTGCTTCTAATCCTGTTGACAAGTAGCTTCGTGCCCTTGGGCTTCCATTCTCGGTTTTATACAATGGAGCTCAGAAGACCAAAAAATTTTCTATGATAGTTTTCGAAACATTTTAACGCTTTAAATGGTTCGCCGTGTACTCCGACGATCTCCAGTTGAAATATTGATCCATAGAAGAAGAAGGAGACATACACTCAGGAAAATCGACACATACTTTATGGAAAAAATCATGTATTTTGAAATATGCATATCATGCGTCGGCACATACTTAATTGCATACAAATTCACACATGGATACTCATTCATTTCATTTATTTAGTTAACATCTAAACAGATAACACTGAATCAACCGTTTGACGCCACAATGCACGGTTCGAGGCCGCATCTCTCCATCCTAGAATACGCCCCACGCTCGCCAAGTCGTTCTGCACCTGGTCTGCCCATCTCGCTCGCTGCGCTCCACGCCGTCTCGTACCTGCCGGATCGGAAGCGAACACCATCTTTGCAGGGTTGCTGTCCGGCATTCTTGCAACATGTCCTGCCCATCGTACCCTTCCGGCTTTAGCTACCTTCTGGATACTGGGTTCGCCGTAGAGTTGGGCGAGCTCATGGTTCATTCTTCGCCGCCACACACCGTCTTCTTGCACACCGCCAAAGATGGTCCTAAGCACCCGTCTCTCGAATACTCCGAGTGCTTGCAAGTCCTCCTCGAGCATTGTCCATGTTTCATGTCTGTAGAGGTCAACCGCTCTTATAAGCGTCTTGTACATGACACATTTGGTGCGGTGGCGAATCTTTTTCGACCGCAGTTTCTTCTGGAGCCCGTAGAAGGCCCGACTTCCACAGATGGTGCGCCTTCGTATTTCACGACTAACGTTGTTGTCAGCCGTTAGCAAGGATCCGAGGTAGACGAATTCCTTGAAGGTATCCCCGTCTATCGTAACATTGCTTCCCAGGCGGGCCCTGTCGCGCTCGGTTCCGCCCACAAGCATGTACTTTAGCTTTGACGCATTCACCACCAGTCCAACTTTTGTTGCTTCACGTTTCAGGCGGGTGTACAGTTCTGCCACCTTTGCAAATGTTCGGCCGACAATGTCCATGTCAGCGCGAAACAAATAAATTGACTGGATCTGTTGAAAATCGTACCCCGGCTGTTACACCCGGCTCTCCGCATGACACCTACTAGCGCAATGTTGAACAACAGGCAAGAAAGTCCATCACCTTGTCTTAGTCCCCGGCGCGATTCGAACGAACTGGAGTGTTCGCCCGAAATCTTCACACAGTTTTGCACATCATCCACCGTTGCTTTGATCAGTCTGGTAAGCTTCCCAGGGAAGCGGAGCAGCCGTCAACGAAGCCGGCTTGATAACTTCCCACGAACTCGTGCACTAATGGTGACAGACGACGGAAGATGATCTGGGATATCACTTTGTAGGCGGCATTAAGGATGGTGATCGCTCGAAAGTTCTCACACTCCAGTTTGTCGCCTTTCTTGTAGATGGGGCATATAACCCCTTCCTTCCACTCCTCCGGTAGCTGTTCGGTTTCCCAGATTCTGACTATCAGTTTGTGCAGGCAAGTAGCCAGCTTTTCCGGGCCCATCTTGATGAGCTCAGCTCCGATACCATCCTTACCAGCGGCTTTGTTGGTCTTTAGCTGTTGAATGGCATCCTTAACTTCCCTCAAGGTGGGGACTGGTTGGCTTCCATCGTCCGCTGAACTGACGTAGTCATCTCCTCTGTCATCTGTCTGCACTCTTCGTCGAACCAATCGTTCCGTCGACTTCGACCCATATACCCGACGTTGTTCTCCGCTGCGTCGTTAATGGCTGCTTTGACTGTATTCCAGCAGTCCTCAAGAGGGGCCCCATCGAGCTCACCCTCTTCCGGCAACGCTGCCTCGAGATGCTGCGCGTATGCAGTGGCGACATCAGGTTGCTTCAGTCGCTCTACACAGCAAATAATTTTGAAAATTCAACGACATGTAAAATTGCAAATACTTTTATCAAACGAATTAACATTCGATATACAATTGAATTTGACTGAATTTTACAAGCAAGCACAGTTTACATTTATTTCGATTTAAGAGGATAGCGAAATCGATTGAATGTTACGTTTATTTGCATGCTCCAAATATGTGCATGAAAATACATTTAAAATCACAACATATTTTTATCTGTGTAGGTCGTACCGCGGCGGTCGTCGGTACCGAACATTGTTGATGGCGGATAGTTTTGGGCGCAGTTTAACCATCACCAGATAGTGGTCAGAGTCGATGTTAGCGCCACGATATGTCCTGACGTCGATAATGTCGGAGAAGTGCCGTCCATCAATCAGAACGTGGTCGATTTGTGATTCTGTCTGCAGTGGTGATCTCCAGGTGTACCGATACGGAAGGCTGTGTTGGAAATAGGTGCTGCGAATGGCCATATTCTTGGAGGCGACGAAATCAATTAGTCGTAGGCCGTTTTCGTTCGTCAGCCGGTGAGCGCTGAACTTTCCAATAGTCGGTCTAAACTCCTCCTCTTGGCCAACCTGAGCGTTCAAATCTCCTACACATGAATACTATGACCCAAATAGATTGTATGAGTTAAGTCTCATGCAATGCATGTGGGCTCATGGAATATATGTGTCGAAAATATGGAATCCATTCCGCTACCCCCATTGCAAAAATCCATGTGTGAACTCATGAACATAATGCGGAGTTTTTTTTGTGAGTGTACTCTCTGGTGAAAAGTTAATCGGACCAATTCCGATTTCTATATAAAATAGCCATTTCCGATAAGCAGAAACTAAGTCCCTGTATGCTCGGATTAGGTCAAATTTTATCAAAGAACTAGAAATATCCTGAATGTGTATACGAATGTATACGAAATTCAGTTTATTGAAACACTGGTGACAATTCAAATAAAATCGTGCAAAAATTATTGGACAGCGACACCCTTTATCTTATGTACTTGTTTGCTTGGATTTCTATGATTTGGTACATTTATGCGTAGAAGAACAGTATACTGCAGTAATCTGAAAAAGTGACGTACAAGCCATTTTTCAAAAACTGTGTTAAGTAATACTCATCGAATTCTTTAACGGAAAAATGGAAAACATGCATGTTGTAATCTGGAGCATACGTCACTTTTTCAGATAACGGCAGTAAAGTAATCATTTTTATTGTTGTGCACCCATCTTCTGGTACCTATTAGACGGATCGGGGAAGGGTCGTTTGGCCGAATGACACTAGGCCGAAACCCATCTGGCCGAAAGAGTCATTTAGCCGAAAGGGTAATTTGGCCGAAAGGATCATTTGGCAATGGGTCAAAGGGTCATTTGACCGAAAGGGTCGTTTGGCCGAAAGTGTCATTATGCCGAAAGGGTCGTTTGGCCAAAAGGGTCATTTAGCCGAAATGGTAGTTTGACCGAAGAGGTCGTTTGGCCGCAAGGAGCATTATGCCGAAATGGTCATTTGACCGGAAAGATCATTTGGCCGAAAGGTTCATTTAGTCAAAAGGGTCATTTGGCCGAAAGGGCCATTTGGCCGAAAGGGTCGTTTGGCCGAAAGGGTAATTTGGCCGAATAGGTCATTTGAAGTGAGAAATTACGAATGAGAATTTTCGAGACGTTTCACTTTTCACTCTTTATTTTTCTCCTCTCACTGTAAAAAGTGAGAAGCGCGTTAAACGTCTCACTTCTCACTCCTCATTTCTCACTTCTCACTGTCAAAAGTGAGTAGTGAGACGTCTCACCACCCACTTCGCACTACTCTCTTTTCACAGTGAGGAGTGAGAAGTAGAACGTCTCACTTCTTACTTTCTCACTTCTCGCTGTCAAAAGTAAGAAGAGAAAAATGAAGAGTGAGAAGTGAGGCGTCTCACTTCTCACTCCTCATTCACCACTTCCCGCTGTAAAAAGTGAGAAGCGCGAAGTGAGTAGTGAGACGTCTCACTTCTCACTTCGCGCTCCTCATTTTTTTTCAATGAGAAGTGAGAAATGAGGAATGAGGATTGAGACGTCTCTCTTCTTACTCCTAATTTCTCACTTTTCAAATGACCCATTCGGCTAAATGGCCCTTTCGGCCAAACGACCTCTTCGGCCTAATGACCATTTCGGCCAAATGACCCTTTCGACCAAATGACCCTTTCGGCCAAACGACCCTTTCGGCCAAACGACCCTTTCGGCCAAATGACTCTTTTGGGCCAAATGACTCTTTCGGTCAAATTACCCTTTCGGCCAAATGACCCATTCTGCCAAATGACTCGCGACCTAATGGTCTGTTCGGCCAAATGGTATATTTGGCCAAACAACTTTCGGCCTAGTAGCATTCGGCCAAACGACCCCAAAAATAGTTGTTATATCGTTTTAAAAAGCTTCATGCGCTTTTCGATCCATAGAACTAAATTGATTACACCTTCAACCATTACATCCAAGAATTTACTGGAGTATAGGCTTCAGGTCTACCCACATGCGTAACCATGTTATCGTATTTAAAAAATGTATTATGAACTTTTTGATCCATAGAGCCAAATTGGATACCCATTTGGTAAATGTTCCCTGCCAGGTCATTCAAGAATTTTCTAAAGCATATGACTTAAGGTCTGCATGCGTAACCAAAGGTCTGTTATATCTTTGATCTATAGAACTCATCATCCCTTACATTTCATTGAATTTGATTCGTGAGCATGTACCATTTCCAGAAGACCGAAAGATATAAGATTACGCGTAGAGACCGGAAAGCCTAAACCACAAATACTTAGATGACCTGGAATATGAGATGAAATCATCCGATTTGGGTCTTTTGATTGCTATGATTATGTATCATATTTAAAAGTAATTAATAACGATAAACAACACACTGAAGATGTCCACAAGTGGTGGATGAAATACGTATCTGTGTTGATACCAAAAAATGAATTAGTGGAAGTAAATGGAAGACAACAGATTTTTAAACCATATTTAAAAATGCCAAAAGATCAATAAATTAGGTGAAACACGAGTAATCTAAGCAAAAGCTCTTTGTATGTCCCCCAATAAGTGAGGTTCAAAAAGTGGTTTGAGTGTATAAGATGCTAATTGATCATATTCTACGAGCAAAGTGACGTGAGATTGCACGAATGCTAAAATTCGATTCATTCTCGTGAGAATAGTCGAAATTTCACGTCACTTTCAAATAAATAGGCTTAAATATTATCTGAATATTCGAAAGAGATGAACATTCCAATGATATAAAAAGGCTCACATTAGTTGAGAGGTTAGCTTCTCGTATCGACCCGATCAGTTGATAAAATAAATGCTGCGGCTTATCCAGAAGGTGACGGAATAAAACGAACTAAAACCTTTAAAAAAGACAAAATTATCACGCTCATCCACTGTACTCTATCTGAGACAATTCTCGTTGTCTTAAAAAACAGTTGAGCATGGACACAGGGCAAAACACCATAATGAATCGATGCATTGAGCTGCAGTGAAGTCACGGCGAAGCCGTAGCAATCCACTTTCGCCTAAAGTTTTGGCGATTGCCTTGATATATATCCGCTGAAAGTTGAATGACCGTAACTAGCGATTCGAACTAGCACATGACTTTGTGCAGTTTCAAGCAGATACCGACGTAGGTGCCTATAATACGCGAAGCTGAGTTCAGATCACTGCGCTTTCCATTCATTCGTTGATTGATTGACACAACAAGTAATAAAGTTCGACGCAATAGCCTCTTTTGCAGACCCTCGAAGCAGACCCCAAGTTGACCAGAGGCCGGTTGGTTGAACTCTTCCATGTGCAGAAAAAAAAACTTTTGGCAATGTACCAAGTATGGTATACATTAAGCAAAACACAAACTGATGAATGAAGGGGTCAAAGCACAGTGCGCCGACCATGATCCGCAAAGGTTGCGCAACAAAGCAGCGCCAGCGCGAGAAAGAGGACGGGAAATACCTGCCCAGCTGGTGTTGGCGCTTTGACCGTACAGTCGAGTAAGGGAAGGAAGGTGCTTATGCTGATTTCGTTATATTTAACAAGGTTGATGCATTGATCTATAGAAAAGGTGAATAGAGTTGTGGTGCATGTTACTTGATTAAAATATGTATAGCCTAATGAATCGATCTAGTCCATTTACGAAAAACTAGACCAAGCTGCACGACGAATTCACTTGCTACAAATAAGTAATAGATCAATGCGAAATTGGGAATGATTTTTACACACAGACGAAATAATTTTACAAAAGACACATTTTCCAAAAAAAAAACGTCGTTTAAAAAGTTTTAAAATGACGTGGTATTATCGAATTATTGCAATCTAATAAATTATTTCATAAAGTTCTAGTGGATTTTTTTGTTTTACCCAGACACCACCAACTATGCCATCGCCGTGCGCAATCGTGCACACTAGTTGCGACGCGGTTGCGACATATAGAAAACTCGATTTTTGCTAGAGCTCACTTCGGTTTTTAACTGAAACTACAATATTTGTATCCAAGAGACTGTTTTATCTCCCAACAAAAGCTTAATAGAACAGTCTTATCAACAACATTCTGCAAGTACTGGTCTTACAATCACTCGTTTGAATTTAGACCTCATTGGTCGTGACGTGACTTTTACGTACATTGTTTGTCTCCCATTTCCACCAAATAGTCGGTTATCTCGACAAATCACAAACACTCTACTCTACTAGCGAAAGCACAAACAGCAACAGACGCATATAAATAATAAATCTGTCTCTACCGGGATAAGGGGCTCCTTGTTTGCTCGGCTGAGATTCAGAGCACTAAAACAAACTTTTCAACGTGCAAAACAGCTTCAGCTACGTAGCAACTGTTTAAAGTGCAGTCAGTCTACGGCCCTGTAGTCAATACAGATAAACGAATTGGCAAAGTCTCATCTCTCATCCGTTTGATAGTGAAATTAAACAAAATAACAACATGTGGAATGTACCCATTCCGATGACCAATGTGACCAGATGGGCAGAGGAACCTTATCTCGACACGACCCTTGGCAAATTAAATAGAAGTTGAATGCTTAGGTTGTTGTTCTGCAAAAGATGGCGGCCTATTATCAGTGCACCCGTTAACACAGCCCAATTCACATGGCATTGTTACAAACCGTTGATTGATTTTATTCTATATTTCTGCTATACTATGATGGGTTTACACTCCATTCGGATCGTGGTAACATCAAATGTATATGTAGGGTAAAACGTCCCATCGTTGTGGTATGTCCTAATGTTGCGGTAGTGTTAAAGTAGTCCATTCTGGATATAATAGCATTAAAAACAATTGTGGGTACGCTAAAACTCTTCGGATTAACGACTAGAACAGTTTTTGTTTGACAAAATTCGGTTCAAAATGATGAAAAATCAACATTTTTCGTTAAAAATTTGAATCCTTTGAGCCTATTATTGTAGTGCTAATGTCCTATTGTTGCGGTATCGCTTTCCATAAGAATTACATGCAATACCGCAACAATAGGACTGACCTTCGAAAAATATCGCAACGATAGGCAACTCCGTCCTATTATTGCGGTAGTATGTTTTTATTGTGATAAAAACAAAACAACATAAATTCAGCACAATTGACGTAATATTTACGACACTATAGTTAACGAGCATCCTATTCAACTACTAGAATGTGGAAATCGACCAACAGGTAATTTTTGAAGATTTTTTTAAATCAATTTTGTTCTGACACGGTGCTTAACCCCTCCATAATAGGTCGTTTTACCCTAATTATTTTCCAAGTTAATCGCTCTTGGGCCACTTCTCAAATGCACACATTTAGCGCGTGCAGGTTTTGCAAAGTCCCCAAACGTCGACTGCTTCTTCCAGGTTCTCCGATGAGCATAAATTTGCAGTCATAGTCATTTGGTTTTCGATCAAATTGGGGTTAGGAGACATACGTGCTATAAATTAGTGTGTAGAGGGAAACGTTGATATATACCATGATGTCCTTTTGGGAAGATCCATTAATTACGTAACGCAAAAAATTGTAATTTTTGACCCCCCTCCCCCTATGTCACACTTATTGTATGAAGCATCTGAAATTTTTGTATGGGTTGTCACACTTCGGGCAACCCCACCCCTCCCCCTCTAAGCGTTACGTAATTAATGGATGCTCCCTTAGCTATTAATTTAAAACTACTAAAAGAATACGGATTTCATTTGCTTGTTGAACACTTCAAACAAAACGCTGAGGAAGTTTTGAAGTACAAAACGTTTCTGTTGATACAGAATGGTATTGTGCAGTGTTAGACATTGAATATTTTGTATGTTTTATAATCATCAATGCAGCCCTTATGGTTTTCTTCAGTGCTGCGCCGAATTTTTGATCGGATGAAGTATGGTATTGATCTGCGGCATTGGTTTAAATTTATTTCAAAATTTCGTGTCATTTCGTTACTGACGTTTTTTTGGAATTTAACGAAACGAAACAAATTAAAAAAAAAATCAAAACAACATGTGAACGATTTAGCTCGAAAATTGTATTGGAGGGTAACAACTCCCTTCGGTAGGGTTTGATCCCACGAAACCAGTACGCTAGACAGGTGCTCCCTACTAAGCTATGAAGGACCTCCATCGTCCTCCGCAGCTCAGAAGGCTACTGATAAGGTCAAATTTCCAACACCAGGCACATAGCCGAACTCTCGCAATCTATTTTTAGAACCAACTCTTTCACACGAATTGTTTTGTGCAATGCCACCCGAGCATGAAGATGAGTATCCACACACAACTTCATCAGCAATTCTCGCTTAACTTTTCAAAAGGACCTAAGTAACATTTTTTCATGATTTAATTTGAATAGCGCAATCAACAGAAAAACATGAAAGCTTTTGATTGCAGTACTCAAATTAATTCATGAAAAAAATGTTACTTAGGACCTTTTGAAAAGTTAAGCGAGAATTGCGCTTTATGAAGTAGGATTGTGTGATCGTCACATTCCATCCCGACCACAAAAGCGAGGAAAGAGATCGCCACTTGAGTTCAGCAAAATCAAAGTTAATTGCCCATATTTCGGGTATTACCCAACGGGAGTGAAAATTAATTACTAGGTATGTCTGAAACTCGATTTGTGCCATTACACAAAATGTGATGAAATTTGTATTCGTATCTCCTGAAACGGATGTTTTCTGGAAAACCGCACATCCTTAAAAAACAGCTCTCCATGCTTGGTATTGGCGGCTATGGGTGCTGGATAGAACCACTTTTTATCGAATTCTCGATAGAAGGCCGACTCAGCTCTACGAGCTGAAATGGCGTATGTATAAATGTGTGGGACTCATAAAAAAATGTGAGACAGTTTTTGGTATTTGGCTTATCCGATTTATTCGCATTAAAGTACATTTTTATGATCATTGATTGATCAGCTATTGCATTATGAAGTTATTTTCACATTTCCTATTGGCGATTTGCCGTTGCAAGAAAAAGAAGAAGCAGAATGTCGCGCATTCGAAAAATTAGCACGGGAAAGGATAGGAAGAAAATTTTAAAACACTTCTCAAAAATTCAAGAAGTAATTTAATTAAAAATGGATTTCAGCGCGGGGTTGGAATTCTTTTGCACTGCGTAATAGATGTATAATTTAAATTTCAAAATTTTATTTTTGATGTTTCGTTTTATTCACAGTATTAAACATTTCCAACCCCGTACTGATAACCGTTTTCAAATAAATTACTTCTAGAATTTTTGAGAAGTCTTTTAAAATGTTCTTCCTATCCTTTCCCGTGCTAACTTTTCGAATGCGCGACATTCTGCTTCTTCTTTTTCTTGCAACGCCAAATCGCCAATCGAAATTCAGATAATTTCCTTAAACGAGAAACGAGTTTTCTCAGGGAAACTTGGAAAATTTTCCAGAGAAAGTTCAACGAAATTGCCGTTGGAATTTAGAAAAAAAATCTCAATGAGTTTTTCGGGACATTTTGAAGCATTTCATCTTTATATGAGGGATAAGGAAATACCTAGAGATTGTACCAACAAACGCTATACTACGGACCAGGTGTTCCTTGTTTGCCAGATATTACAGAAATGCCGCGAATACAACGTTATTACATCATATATTCATCGATCTCAAAGCCGCAGATGATATAATCGATGAAGACTATTGTAACCGACAAATCGAAAACATTAAAATCAAGTTGTTATCAAAAATAAACCTAAAAAATCTGTAATAGAAAAAAAAGACTTTCCAATGAATACTTTTCCCACCTTTTTCTTTAAAACGGATTAAATTTAAAAACATTCAGAATTATATATACCACTTGAATACTGACACCCATATCTCACATCTCACCGTTAAAATTCTTGTTTTGGTTTTCCTTTTTTCTTGGTTTAGAGGGCGAGTAATGGCGCTTGAACCTAGGCTTATATGTACACTAGTGGACATAAGCAGTGTTGTAAAATGTCATTTGTATTCGTTTGTATAATTTTCCCAGAACTTTTTTCGGAAGTTAACTATCATTTCATGCGGTATGAAGAACTTAGAGCGCTTAAATGTGCCTACAACTTTGTCTAACAAGACATTGCTGTAAATATGTAATCTGGGGCGTGGAAGGCAAAATGTCATTCAAATGACATTATGTCAAATGACACGTGACATTTAGGAGAGTTTTCACTCTCCAGTGTCAGATGTTACATCTAGAGTAATGTACCCTTGGACAAAAATATAGCCATACTCATGCGTTATGAGTACATCTAAAATTATGGAATTATTTTGGTTATGAACAAATTAGTCAAATGCCTGCAGATGACATTTCACAAGCCTGGACATAAGTATTCGTCACATTTTTATAGTAATCTTAATAACTTCAAACGAATATTTTGTACATCGGTGTATAAGCCAGGGCACTAGACTAAAAACTGTGTCCCATCCCAAGACGTTGGGGACCCAAGGAGTGAACATTAATCATCTTAGCTAAGTCACTCCCATCGATTCAACAAACATCTATAATGTAACCGGAGTAGTTGGTACGAGATGTCCCCGTGCTATGGCTTAATTGTGAAACCAAGTTGAGAATTGATTCTCACAGATATTTTCAACAACGCTGCACAGTAGGCCTGGCCGCTATCATGTTTGAACTACTTTTATGATGTGCTTTAGACATAAATTATGACAAGAAAAGTGATAGATGTAGTCGAATCACTTTCTAGGATTCTTTCACGAACTGGCTATGCTTGTGTAGACTAGACTAGACTAGGACTCAGAAGTTATTGTTTCATTTCTCAAAGCATGAGCAAGGTATTATTACCACTGGGTGGATTATTCAGGATTTTTTACTGGCACTTGGTATAGTTTGGTGAACTCCGATCTTTCAATATGGAAGTGAATAAGATGAGAGCCGGCTTCAAACAAATGTAGCCTTGATCTGATTCACAGTCTCGACCAACAGTTTTTTTTTCAACTCAATGGACGCAGTGGTCCTACGCCCCAACAAAAAAACAGTTTTTTTTTCTTTATACATATATGTGAATAAATAAAATTACAAATTACAAAATTAAGCTTTGTATTATTGCTAAAAAAAAGAGGACGACACAATTGTCCTTATTCTGCGTCTCGAATGACTGATTTCGACAGGCGACTGTTTAATTTACAGTGAGTCCAAAAAGTATTCGTCTAGCTGTATGTTTTCTAGAAAATGTCAAAGATAGGATCTAGTAAGCTCAAAAAAATAAAACTATCGATTACATTGGGTAGTAAATTAATCAATTCATCTTTATTGTTAAAAATCAAACAGAAAAATAAAACAATAACAAAAACAAAGGTAACAAAACATAACAATTCATTAAATACGGGCTCAAAAAGTATTCGTCTAGTCAGGTTTGGCGCGCTCTTAAAACGAAAACAGGAGCTGTAGAATGGAATTCAATATTCTGTTGGATTCCCCTGTGTATCTATGACGGGCTGTAGTTCTTGTGGCATGGAACTGACCAAATTAACCGTAACGGAGGACGGAATATTCTTCCATCCTTCTTTCAACACTAATTTCAATTCGTTGTTGTTGAAAATATGACTTTCACGAATTTCACGAAAAGTTTGTCGTCCAGAACCTTCCAATGGAATTAAATTGGATTCATATCTGGGCTCTGAGGAGGCGTTTTGAGTTGATTGGAGTTTTATTGAGTAGCTACAGCTTAGTACTTTGGGCTGTGTGCTCGAGGTAATTATCACCCCGTAAGATGTATGTTCCCTGTAAGCCTAATTTCTCAGCACTGGCGTTTAAATTTTTTTTTCAAAATGCGGATGAACATTTTGTGATACATAATTCCTTCAATTATGTGAAATTTTCCCACACCGGTTGCGCTCAAGCACCTCAGAGACCATGACGGAGCCCCCACCATGCTTTACTGCTCAAAAAAGATTCTGTGGCTGTATCTCAATATTCCTTTTCAGCCATACCATACATCGGCCATTTGGCCATGCTGTACTTGCTTTCGACAGATAGCATGACTTGATTCCGAAAGTCATCCTTCTTCCAGCGATATTTTTAGTGGAAGTCGAGCTGTTTTTGATAATTTGATGGCTCACTTGAATTTTCTTCCGTGATACTCGCCCATTATACCCATACTTTTCACAGGTATTTCTGTTCGTATTGGTTCATATCTGAGCACTTCTTCTCTCCAACTCACTTGCCTATATGGGTGAACTCGTTTTTAAGGATTTTTTTTAATTTTCCGCGCAATAAATCGCTCATCGTTATCAGTTTACCATCGCTGACGACCACTCTGTTATTTGTTTTGATAGATTTTTGTGGCGCTGATGCGATCAATCACCAATTAAATGGTTGAATTCTTGCTACCCTTGGTCTACCCATATTTCTTGCAAAGTCATAAGTCAACTTGCACTAATTATGCAGGCGTAGAATAAGTTTTTTTTTTCATTTGGACTCATCTTTTTACTTTTCCCACCCATGGTGCTTCTATTTCTCGCGACAAGTTCAAACAAAACAAAAACATTATTTGATCTGTCATTGAATGTTGACAAAAATGTTGCTAGACATCACCAGAGTGTGCTAGTGTAACTACATGCGAATAAAACTATTATATTCGTGTTTCACTCGATTATTTTCTGAATAGACGAATACTTTTTGAGCGAGCGAAATTGACGAAATTTAGATATTCTCTACATACCAGAAAAAGTAATTGAAATTTCTATTTGTTTTTGAATAATAATCATGTGTTGATAAGTTTTCTATCAAATTTAGAAGACAGTTTTTTGATTTCACTTCTATCACGCCTAAGTTTTACATTTTACTAAAAAATATGCAGCTAGACGAATACTTTTTGGACCCACTGTAAATGGGAGGTATCGTATCAACAATTCTCGCTTCATTCGAAACGACTTACCTCACACGAGACGCAGAATAAGCACAAATAACTCTACACGCAAGAAAATTGACCCCTTAAATGTATGTGCAACGTCTCATACATTGCTGAAATTTTCATTCTCATTCATTTTATATGTTCCTCATACCTAGCATTCTTGTGACACATACTTTGTATACGTTGTGACCTTGAATAGAATGTCTCACTGAATGAGCCACTGAATTCACCGACCAACAGATCTGTTGTCACAGATTGTCACCAAGTCAAAAAATTGCGGATTAAGATTTTAGTTGCGGGTGCTGCTGTTGCAAACATTTTCCATGAGCGGAAAAATGCGCGAGTTGGTGTTATATTCTGAACCCAAAGTTAAAATTGGTAAGTAAATTAAATATTATCATTGAGCAAGGTCCGTAATATACAGCTGTTAACGCACAGGTGCTGAAGGAATCCATCGATAAAACCAGCTGTTGAAAAAGCATCACATCTGGAAATGAACCGAATCTATCGTCCGAATTGCGTACTTCTAAAAAGCGCATGTTTTTCTGATTTGCAAATCATACTCCTAAGCATAATCACCATTCAGTCGTGCAGGACTTAATCCCTGATGGAACGGACAGTGATGGTAACGGTAGAGTTCGACAGCACAAAAAAGCGCCGAATCAAAGGAAGCCCCGCTGATGGAATTTTGGTTTTTGTCGCTATCTTCGGGAACGAAAATCGTACTGCTTGACAACATCAAAATTGTACAATAACTTAATGTTTCCGTTAAATTAAAAAAAATCGTCTTGTGTTGATTGACCTTCTATATAGCGGAACTGTTCCGCTTTCCATCTCACTGAACATATATTCATCTCATCGCAAAACAGAGAAATACAGCACCAATCTTGTCGCTGCACAAAAACATCAAAAATAAATCAAATTCCTTTTCATTGCTTTGTTTTTGATGGGATGGAAATTGGAGCTATGAGATGAAGTGCCGAACCCCCTAGTAGCTTCTTTTTTTTAAAGATTAATGGAAAATAAACGTCATTGAATATGAAAATCCTGCGATTAAATTGATTTGATGCATGCATATATTTCATTTCTAGATTCTTTCAAAAGTATGTGCCATGTTTATGGATTCCATTTAATGCAATCATGAACCTGATGAAAATGAAGATTGGAGATAATCCATTGATTTCACACATACCTTTCATGAGTAAAACCCCATTGCAAAAATCCATGTGGGTGGTCACATGAATCGAATGGCCTTTTTTACTTGAGTGTATTATAGCATGATTTACGTGTAGATAATAATTACTGCCTCCAGAATTTTTGAGTTCCCGCATTTGAGCGTGTTGTCAAACTGCTGGACCAGTTGGAATGATTCGCCGAAATGTATGCTTCAAACATATCGCAATCGTTCTTTGGCCAATGAGGCAATTAATGTGCTCGAAAAATAAATTAGGCTATCTCTAATATATGCTCATATTTATGTTTTATTCCGCATCGGTACTTGTTCCGAAAAAAAGCACAAGAACCAATATTTTCACAAATGTTTTGGTAGTTTGATTTGATATTTTTTTTATTTTCATCTTCAAGCATGTTATAGGCGACTTTTCATGTAAAAATGATATTTTCCTGAGCATTCTGCAGTTAGTATAAAGTGACCAGACATCCCGGATTACGCGGGACAGTCCCGGATTTAGCCCACGTGTCCCGCATTGCTAGGCGTCCCGGAAAACGTCCCGCATTCCGCAATCAGTCTGTAAAGTCTTGGGACTTTATCTGTAAATCCCTAGGAAATGAACACCTCGAAAATATTAAAAAGATCCGAATAATCAGAAGAACTTGGAAAATTGAGTAGTTTACCGAGTCTACACGGAGACTGAAGGTTTGCATAATTTCGAGAATCTATAAAATTGCCGCAGGTATTGAAGAATCTAGGCGTTCTGTAGGATCAACGAAAATTGATTTGAATTGTCAGAGTTCTCAAAGCGCCTAAATCTTAGGAATCTGAAGCATTTGAATAACCATGGAGGTCTAGAGAATGTGGGAATATTAAGGATTTGTATGATCTACGGAATTGAAAATAGCTGCAGATATTGAGATCAATTTATCATGACAATCATCTGAGTCGGAAGGACCAGATGTAGCTCCATAAACTAAAAAAAAAGGATTTTGGATATGTGTAAAATCTGGCATCCTTGAATCCGCAAAGATCTTAAGGTGAGTTACGGCGGCGTCCAAAAATGGCAGCCACAATGGCCGTGCTATCTCTCACCTCGCGTTTTTGCTCGCACAAATGTGAATATTTAGGTGGTTAGCACATCTGGAAACCATTTTTTCATGTATGCTGCAAGTGAGCAAAAGTGAAAAACTACTTTTTGCTTTTGTCTGTCGTTTACTTTTCAAGTTATGTGCCCTCAAAAGTGCTATGTAGATTTGAAATTGGGCTCCAACGCGATTCACCTTAAAATCTTACATAAGAAAACGGGCAATACCCAGTAGACTAGTGAAGAATGTTTCGTTTATTAGAGAATTTTCACTTCTGGAGTGCGAATTGCACCCGCATTTGATAGCAATACACACAATACGTGTACAAAATACACTCAGACGACCGGGGCTATTAACCGCACGGCCACGTGGTCAAAATTGTAGAACATTTCTACTTTCAAAAATATTCAAAAAGTGTTTCTTTGAATTCAAGTAGTTCGCATCACACTGTTTATAGGTCATAAGTCATACTCTTGTATTAAGCATCAACTGCATTTACTCCTAAAATAACACTTATTTTAATAACTCTTGGTACAACTACCAGACTTTGTAGTGATCGTTAAACTTCACTTTTATTCATCTCTCTAGGGGAAATATAAATATAAGAATCTAGATGAACAATGATCAGACGCGTAATTTCAAAAAGCTTTACTTATGATTATGACCTGCTAATATTTGTCAAAACACCATAGAACAAAAATTGTGTTCCTTACTTCCAAAACCAATAGTGACTTTATAAAACCATCCACCATAGGAATGCCAAGAGATATCCAATTGGTTAGCTTCAAAAAGTAATTGTAATTGTAATTTATCAGCCTTCACCCTGGCCGACACCGTCCGCCCATCTACTCTTAAGTAAGGTGTAAAGACCTACCAAGCCTTCACCGTTAACATGTGCTAGACCGTATAGTACACCGGCTTCCAACCACAAGCAGGCGTTAGGCTTCACCAGTTCCATAAGTGTCGGATACATTAAAAGAAATCAGAGTTGACAGGAAACCCTAGCAGCACACACGTTCCACATAGGTTACTGCAACTTAAATGTGACCAGATTAAGTCACAATCAAGTTGCTGCAGCAATTTTTGCCCGAAATATTAGTAATATTGAATAATATTAGTAATGATCCAAATGACGTTCATGTTTACATTAAAACCGTTCCAGAGATGTGTTACATTTAGAACAAAATAAAATCAAACCAGCTTCTTGAAAACTATTTCACCCAATTCCACGCATCGTTTGTTTCTCTGTGATTTAAATATAAAATTGCTCGTCACATAACTGACCCCATAACTAGTAGAAACTTTTGTTATACTTCCTATTATCTTTATTAGCATTTCTCTCAATCTTATTCTATAGGGTTGAGGCAGGCATTTTCGTCTTCTCGTCATAGTTCAATAAAATCAATAAAGAAGACATTTTTCTGCAAAACTCATCCGTATTAAATCGTAAGCTCAGGAGAAACGTTCTGCTTAGCAGTTCTAGCAAACGGACGTTGCATTCGCTGGTTTAAGCCCCTACGACGATGGTCGGAATTACATGCCGTGTCCCTGCCAGATGGTTTGCCTAAACATCAACACTTATGTATTATGATTCGACGTAATCTCATCAATTAATAAATTTAATAAATCACGTGTGAAGTGTCTCTAATAAACAAACAAACAAACAACGTTTACTTTAGTTATCCAAACTTGATCCTAACTACCTCGAAACTGTTATTACTGTAGTAGTAACGCACCAAATTGGGGAATGTGCATGCAATGTAACGCAGGAGTTCAAACTTTCTTTTGCGTTATGTATGTAATCCTCTGAATCCCACTGAAAACAAACCTCCTAAAAATTGATGCGTGAAAAAATAATAGTTATCAGATTGCACAAGAATATATTTATATATTAAGTAGATCCGTTTAGTGTCAACCGGTGGACAGCTGTTCTGAACACTTAAAAAGTGCAACCAAAAATGAACCTAGCTGGTATTATATTAGAATATAAATTACATTTGGAAAAGGAAAAAAGTTGTTCGAGACTCCTCGGCAGATTTTTTTTATAAAATAAGCAGGAAATAAAAGAATAAAACCTATATTATCATGTAGAAATTTCAACGATGCTTTTTTGTAATAATGGGACACGCCGTGACTTTCTTCAAAATGCTTATTCAAAATGCATCTTGACCAGGACGGTGGATTTCTTTCGTACAATAAAACAAAACTCAATTGCAATTATGTGTGTCGTTTAGTCCTTCGCAATTTCAACAAACGTTTGAATTCGTGATATTTTTTAGCATTTTTTCCTACAAATCAATCAAATTATTCGTCGTACACTCACGTTTCAGTTGAAATGTTATCACGGCATAGCTATTATATGGCAATAATGACGAATGAATGTGATTGGCATGCATAATCTGTATTCAACCTAAAACGTTGAGCAGTGTTACTCGTCTTTGGAATACGCAAAGTTCGATTTGATGACTTAAAACGTAGGTTTTATGATATGTTTCGATGAGTACAACTTAGAGGAGTACCAATAAATAATGGAGCCAGATTTTTTTTTCTAGTGAAATAGGTGAAACGTATGCCGTTCATCAAATGTTTCCAAATGTTATGGGTCCTCAATGTGAATGATGCACGACGAACAAACTGACGTTACTTCTCATTGGCGCATTATACTGGTAGCAATACTAGCTTTTTCAGAATTAGTTAGAGCGGCTACTAGTGAAGTGAATTGGTAGAGTTCTCCAATAACTTGTTAATCTAATATCGAAAAAAAATACAACAATTGAAAAAAGAATGCTTACTTATGAAGCATTATTCTTGCTGCTCATTCACTTTGCTTTCCTAATGACTCATTGTTCTTGTCGACTCTCTTGAAAAAGGATAAAACAACTCCTACAGATTTACCTCTCTTGTATACCCTATCGTTGAGTAATTTTAAAACGCATCCTCATTCCATTTATACACACACTCTTCCTATGTACACCTAGAACCAATTAATACTCTTGTTTCACATATTATCAGTTTTTGCTATCTTGTTTTAATGTAAACATTGGCTTCAGATTTGGATAATTTACGTTACCTAGCGTTGCATATCTACTACGTCCTTAATAATTCGGTCAATATTTTGTAGCTGTGTCAAAACTGAACAATCGTAAAAATATATAACGCATACAAAAATTACACACAGTAGAATCACACGTCGCTCTTAGTTTTACTAGCAATTTGTTTTGGTTGATCCTAATTAATTATATACTCTGATTGGTATCTTCACAGACAACTTTATCCATTATATGACACTGTTTTGTTAATTTTGTCTCTTGTTTCAATTAAATATAACATAATCAAAACATGTTCGTCCTATATCATAAATATACAATTGTAAGCACAAGCGCGCAAAAACTCTTGTTTTCTTTTGTGTGAGATGATCACGTGTTTAGTGTACGGTACTCAAAGTACGCAGCCGGTTACAGTACGGACTCCATCTGACTAATTTCTTTGCTGTTGCCGTTGGCTGGTTTCTGCCGTTCATCGTTGTTGATTGTTGAGGTGATACTGGAAGTGATTGGTGGTTGTTCCGTGGATGGACTCGGTGCAGTTTGGACAATCTTTGGTACAATTGTGATGGGCTGGTCGTCGTCTGCCAGGTCCTCCGAAGGTTCCTCGTCGATTGGGGTCAGCACCTCGACGTGCACTGGTGCTTCCTCCTGTTTGCGGAATCTGCAGACGGGTATAACAGATAGAAAGAGAAATTTTGGATGCAATTTTCATTAGCAAGCTTCATCGTATATTAGCTATACTTCAAATTATCTTCGAAATTATATGCATTCAGCTGAAACACGTCTGAAGCACGACAATCTGTGAGGCGCCCTTAGATGCAAGGAGGTTTCGAATAAAATCGTCAGTCTCATTGAAGTGCAGTATGATTATTTTTTTATAAACAGGGTAAGGTTTACGAGGTTTACATACCCAATGGTAAGAGTCCTGCAGAACTGACCCCATCCACTTAGTCGCTGGATTGAAACAAGAATGTAGTCTACCTCTTCCCATTGCTGTAACTATAGGGGGGCTATTCCCCTATTCAGTGGCGTAGCCACGGGGGTGGTTTTGGGCATAAAACCCCCCCCCAGAGACAAAATTTTTAGAAGAAATTTTTTTTTTCGAAAAAAAAAATGTTCAGAAAACCCCCCCCAGACCAATTTTCTGGCTACGCCACTGCCCCTATTTAAATGTTTTTTTATTGTATTTCATAATCTACTATAGTATTACGAAAGAAAAAAACATGTATATGTAGGGGAACTGTTCCATTTTCCATCTCACTGAACATATATTCATCTCATCGCGAAACAAAGAAATACGGCACCAATTTCGTCGCTTCTTTTTGCTAACATGCGTGCTTACTGCTGAAAAAATCACAAAAATAATAAACAAACCAAATACCTTTTCATTGCTTTGTTTTTCGTGAGACCAATATCGGAGCTATGAGATGAAGTCCAGGAGCAGTAACCCTATTTGCAAGGACGGAAATCTTCGTTTTACTATCAGTTGCATCGATGCTCAGTAGGCAGCTTCATCATTGATTCGTGTTTGTTTTGATCAGACGCTCGGCAATGCAGGCACGAACATCTCGCAGCATGCTGTCAAACTTCCATACCAAATTTACCACCCGATCCTCAATAGAGGCATTCCACGGGGGCATGTCAGTCGATCCTGAGCGACCATTTCGAAAATATTTGAAACTCTGCACAGTTTTTCAATTTCATCTAAATCGTCATTTTCGATATCAAATCTTCATATTGAGTCACGACTAACTTTTCAAAAGGTGTATGTGAAAATGGTTCAAAAATATTTAAAAAGCTGCACAGCAAAAACGGAATGTTCGATTGTTATGATTTTTTCAGCAAAGTTAGACAACTAAATGGTGATTCTTAAAAAAAATGTGCACAGTAAAAAAAAAATTTTTTTTGCCTTTAAAAATATCATTTTTGTCACAAAAACTCAAATATCTCAGAACCCTATCTTTTTTCGAACGTAATTTTTTTAGGGAAAACGGTCCATTATATTAGCTATCTACCATAAAAATTTGGTGATGGTAAACTAATAAACAAAAAAGTTATGACATTTCAAACATTTCACAATTTTCACATTTAGTAAAAAATTTTTCTGTGTAAGTTATTTCGAGAATTGCAGTTTGATGCAGATTTTATTGTTAAGGGACGTGATTTAAACAAGTTGTTTTCATGATATTTTGATTTAATTATTCATAGCATCTATAAGAAACTTAGACACGATCCAGTGTTGTGATCAAAAGTATTGATAGTGTCATAATTTTCATTGCACGTGACTGGCGAAAAATTCTTTTAATAGTGTTGAAACCTGTTGATAATAACGTTGATAGAAACATATCAGAAATGTTATTTTTAAGACAAAAGCTGCAAAATCAAAGATTTATATACACGTGTACGTCTATAGTTTACCTGCAAAAATATACCTCTTAGAGAATAGACTTTATGATCGGGAGGAAACGGGTATCTTCAACAACAACAAATGCATGATAGGTACATACCATGACAATGCTCACGAAAAAGCAAAAAATTACTACTACTAAGGTTGTTAAAGATCTTATAGTAATTTTTTCTTCAGTCAAGCAAATGACACCAAACTAGGTAAAAACTTAAAAGTGATTTTGTTTATTGAAATATTACGAACAACATGAGTAGCCGCTTTCTCAACTGTTGTAGGCCGTTTGATGGAAAAAGTGTTCAAAAGAGTTACGAAATCTCACCGAAAGCACCATAGATAAACTGAAAGCGACTGGTTATGCTCCAATGTCCACATTGAATACAAATTTACGCATTTGCACGTCCTGCCGTCTAAACGTTGACAAAAGAGCAATCTGTATATCATCGGTTGAGCAGAGCGCAGGAAGTTCGAAAACGACAGCAACTGAGGAATTGCCAGATGTATCGACAACAACTGAGGAATTACCAGAAGTATTAAGTGCTGAGAGCCTTGCCACCGTACCATCAGCGAAATCTGTTTCAACAAATCAATCGGAAGATGAGTGTATCCAAAAGGTCAACATCGAACGCTTTAACGAGGGCATAGCTGGGATAAAAGTGACTCTGATTAAATGGAGTAAGATGGACTACGTTTATTACCCGGAGAAAATACCGTGAAATAAACGAAGCTGTACGAAGAAACCTCTTCAAATTAGGACCTGATGATGTGGAAAATACAGACTACGATGAGGTAATTATAAATATGAAGGAAAGGTTCTCGAATGCAGCCACGACAAGGAAAGAAAATTATTGATTTTGTCGATGCTGCCAAGTTCGTGGTCTATTCAGGATGCCATTGATGAGTTCAAAACCAATAGAAATACAGTAAAAGAGGCAAAACAATTGAAGAATAACTGTCTTTCAACCAAAAATACTAGGTCTAGTACTGCATTAACAGATGAGACAAAAGAAATAGTAGTTCAATATTTTGAAGATGATGAAGTAAGTCGAGCTATGCCTGGTCAAAAAGATTATGTATCAGTAAAAAGATGGAAAGCGTCAAGCAATCCAAAAACGATTAATGATGACGACTTTGAAAGAAGCGTACACACGCTTCAAGGAAATTCACGATAATATTAAAATAGGTTTTTACTCATTTGCAAGCCTTCGGCCAAGGCAATGTAAGCTTCTTTCCAATTCAGGAACACATAATGTGTGTGTGTGCACAACCCATGAGAATTTTAATCTTATTTTACATAGTTTGAAAAGAATCAATTTAACAAAGGATATTAAAATGTTAACTGGTAGTCGTTTGTGTGAAAATACAACATCAAATTGCTATCTACGATCTTGTTCGGATTGTCCAGATTCTTCATCATTGGAAAATACTTTATTCGCTGAGTTTGAAGAAAAATATATTGATCAGTTATCATTTGAGCAATGGGTGACCACGGATAGGTGTGACATAGAAACTATTGTAAAACCTGTAGATGAGTTTGTGTCATATTTTTGCTTGAAATTAGAAAGTTTAATCCCTCACGATTTCATTAAAACAGAACAATCCAGCTTTTAAAAAATACGAAAATACATTACAAAATGGTGAATTTTAGTCATTTGTGATTTTTCTGAAAATTACAGCTTTGTATTGCAAGATGAAGTGCAGTCCCATCACTGGAACGTACAACAAGCTACAATTCATCCATTCGTTATTTATTTTAATGGAAGTACGCAAATTGAACACTTAAGTTTTATTATAATTTCCGAAGATTTAAGACACGATTCAGTATCCGTAAACTTGTTCATTGAAAAATGATTAACTTTTTACGCGTTGATAAGCATAAAGAAGTCAAAAAGATATATTTCATGTCTGATGGAGCAGCGTCGCAGTACAAAAATCGTAAGAATTTTTCGAGCCTATGTCAATTTAAATCAATGTACGGAATTGATGCAGAATGGCATTTTTTGCTACATCACATGGCAAAGGTCCTTGTGATGCTATTGGAGGAACAATAAAGCGCATGGCCACAAGAGCAAGTTTAGCCAAAGAACGTGAGCATCCAATTAAAACTGCGAAAGAACTTTTGATTGGGCAAATCGTAGAAAAGAAAAAGATTTAACCAAATTATCATTTTGTTTTACTACTACTGAAGAGTACGAAATAAAGGCTTCAGAGCTCAGCGAGCAATTTAATAACGCGAAAACGATCCAAGGAACCCAAAATTTCACTGTTTCATTCCATTGTCGGAAAATATAATTAAAGCAAAACTATACTCAAACTGTGCTGATAATAATTCAAAAGTGTTCGATATTTTAAAAAATTTGAATAAAAATAAATAAAAATAAGTATTAATAAACTGTTTTCATGATATCATAACCCATACCAAAATTCAAACCCAAAACTCTTAGAGTTTCTATAACAACATTGTGTAACTGCCACATTTAATTTAATACTTAGGATAATATTAATTCATTTTTATTTATTTATACATATAATATTTATACATATAATATACATAATATCGATGAATACATAAATATGGAATATCATACAAACAACTTGTTTAACTCACGCAAGGCCCTTAACAATAAAATCAGCATCAAACTGCGATTCTTGAAAAAAATACACGGAAATTTTTTTTGTTTACTATATGTGAAAATTGTGAAATGTTTGAAATGTCATAACTTTTTTGTTTATTAGTTTACCATCACCAAATTTTTATGGTAGATAGCTAATATAATGGACCGTTTTCCCTAAAAAATTACGTTCGAAAAAGATAGGGTTTTGAGATATTTGAGTTTTTGTGACAAAATGATATTTTTAAAGGCAAAAATTTTTTTTTACTGTGCACATTTTCTTAAGAATCACCATTTAGTTGTCTAACTTTGCTGAAAAATCATAACAATCGAACATTCCGTTTTGCTGTGCAGCTTTTTAAATATTTTTGAACCATTTTCACATACACCCTTTTGAAAAGTTAGTCGTGACTCAATATGAAGATTTGATATCGAAAAATGACGATTTAGATGAAATTGAAAAACTGTGCAAAGTTTCAACTCAATAGAAAATCATGAATTAAAAATTTTCTTAAATTTTGATGCTGTTGCTTGGAATCGCTCAATAGCCGATTGATAATCGAGCGTAAAAAACGAATATCTACCGGGACTGAAATGAATATTTTGAATTGCGGTTGATTTGCACCGATAAATGATGATTATTTCACTTTATATACTAAACAGATGCATATATTTTATTAATCTGACTTCAAAATGTTGAATCCATGCACCGCAGTGTGAAATGATATTCATATTTTGAAATTTCAAATTGAATATCAATGTGCCAAGCTGAAGATTCATTTTGACACCGCACAAAACAACGCTGACACCGAGAGTCGACGCTTGCTGCTGTTCGTGTACATGCCGTCCTATTCATTCGCACATTCAAATTAGGGAAGGACTAGCAACTTGATTGTGTGTTGGATGTCAGCTGTTTGAGTGTAGTTGAAATGACTTTTTCTGTCCCTGTGTATTTGTACTAGTCTACGTCAGTTGACGAAATAAATAAATAAATTCCTGTTACGCGGGGATATAGATACTGTGAAGGAGTGCGTAACAGTGTAAATCTGGAGATCTGCGTTATTTGGCATAACGTCGTCTTGTATAAGGTCATTTGGTATAAAGGTCATTTGGCAAAACGGTTATTTGGCACAACGGGCACATGGCATAACTTTGAACTGCAACAAAAGAGTGGGTCATTTGGCATAAGTGGCAAGTTTAGAATGATGGAAGGCATTTTCTGGAAGAACGGGCAAACGAAACGGCAGTACTGCTCCCGAGGAAGGGATTGCATTCATCATTGACTTATTCTTGGCAAATGGCAAATGGATTCCAAAAAAGGAATCTCAATTCCCGTTGCTTGATGCCGGACACACACCAATTTGTGAAGAAGGGGTCAAATCCAACAGCCTCAATCCGGGCAATCGCCTAATTTCAAAGAAGGAATCATATCCACCATTGCCTTAATCCGGTCAACTGCTTATTTTCAAGAAAAGATTCACATCCTCCACAGTCATAATCTGGGCAAACGCCTACTTTTAAAGGAGGGACCATTATTGCATTAACCCGGGAAAAGGCACCCCGATGGATGCCTTGTTTTTGAAGAATAAAACACAATAACCATTGATTTTTGCAGGGCAAACCATGAATCCAATGGATTATCATTACTTCATACTCGGCCGATGCATACCTTTCTACGAGATATAAGATATAAGATATATAACACCGACCGATGTCACCATTCCGGGTTTTTCAGCACCACTTAGTCTAGCAACTAATGTAGTGAAAACAAAAAAAAAACATTTTCAAATATTCGTTATGCCAAATGACCCTCACTTTCGATGCTGTTCACAATTATGCCAAATGACTTTATGTCAAACAAGACAATTTTTGGAAGAACGGACAAACAAAACGGCAGATCTACTTCCTAGGAAGGGATCACATCCATCATTGACTTATTCCAAGCAAACGCATACTTTCAACAAAAAAAAAACAATTCCCGTTGCCTGATGCCGGGCAAACGCCTACTTCTAAACACGGATCACATCCACTATTGCCTTAACTCGGGCAAACACTTACTTTTAAAGAAGAGATCACTTTCACCATTGTATTAATCCGAGCAAACACCTACTTTTAAAGAAGGGATCGCATCCACCATTGCCTCATCTGCCTAACTCAGATTTTGCTGTTTCCGTCTCCATTCCACTGCATTGCGTAGGGAGATTTAGAAGAATTAATTTGTTTTTAATAAAACACGTGGTGAAACTGAAGTTCCTAAAAATGCATTTCGTGTTGCATTAATCAAAAAGCTTTCCAAAAAGGAAACTTCCTCTTCAAGAACAGAGGAAAAATATTCGCCGACGGAATCGGCCCCGCTCAGTCCACCGGCCATCTACTTTAGTATTCCACCGGTACTTCAGTATTTTGACTGAACAAGATTCTTACCGTCTAAACCGGCTTTCCACTGAAATCGGCCCCAACAGGTACTCCGGTTCTCCGCCGTCCGAACCGTCCCGCACTTTACCATTCGAATAGGCCCACCGCGATAGTCCATCAGCCGAACCCTGCGGCACTCTGCCATCCGTATAGGCTTGCCAAAACATTCGACAGTTCACCGTCGTATATCGTATCGACCGCCATTTCCGGCATCTCAACGACCGAATCGAAAATGGCCTCATTGACTCTCGCCGCGAATCTGTATTGCTAGCCAACGACCCAAGTCAGCAAGTCAACAGCATAAGCGTAAGTACTCCATTATAAACATTTATTACAGTTTCTCTCAGAGCGAACAAGAAATGTAAAATGAGAGGCTAGCAAAGATTATCTAAACCGACGCATTCCTTAGGTTTTTCCTTTGTTCCTTTGTTGATTGATCCTTTACCTTGGGTGAAAAATACCTAGACGGTAGACATTAGGTGGTACCCTGGAAAGATCATGTTAGAGTTCAACGATATTATTGGATAAGACGACCCATTCCCATACAATTTAACCCGTCGGACCGGCCGAGAGGTTACAGTCTCCGCTACCGTGGCATCTAATTACCTTGGAAGACCTGAATGACTTCGATTTGCCTGATGATGTTGTTCTACTAGCGCAACGCCGTTCTAATATGCAGAGCAAGCTGAACAACCTGGCCGAACGCTCATGTACTGCGGGTTCTACCATCAACGTCAACAAGACCAAATCGTTGGATAGCAATATGAACAACCTCTAAAACAACCGGTAGATAGGCAAGCAGTGGAAAATGTTGAAAACTTTCCATATTTTAGCAATAAGTCATCGTCGGAACAGGAACCAAGATTTACATAGGAGCACAGACTAAGAAGGCTATAGCTGGTTTTGTGTGTTTATGAAACATACGGAAATACAATCAGATTAGTCAATGCACCATTTTCGAAAATACTCATCTTTTAAGTGAAATATGTGTTGCTATATGCCAATGAGACATGGTGTGTATCAGAAAAGATCACACAGAAGCGAAAAGTATTCATCAAACCACGTCTGAAGGCCTCATAATTGGACCTCGAATGCTGAGCACAATCGTCTACGCCATTAAGATCAGATATCAACAGAACTACAAGAGCGTAAATGGAGGTGGGTCGGCTATACATTACGAAACAAAATCTGCAAACAAGTGCTGGACCTCGCAGCAGATGCAGACCCAGGGGCTCATGACGACAGAGCCTCAAGAAAGAAGTAAAGGAAGTCTATAGAAATCTCACCTGGGCCCAGATCAAAACTAGCGAGCTATGGTTTATTTTGTTATGGTTTAAATTTCTATATCAAGGGTTAATTTAAGAATATGCACCGATAACAAACCCATCTGATTTTACGCGCAGGAAAAATCAACTGAGGCACTTGCCGAATGTTGTCAAATGACTGAAACAGTTGTGAATTTATGCCCAGAGGTGACCCAGCCATGGACAGAAAGCCACTTAAATAAAGACAATAATAATAGTTGTAAATTTCTCTAAAACCATGGTTAATATTACTTAATTATCATAGTAGTCTACAAAATAGTAATTTCTACTACGGATTTTTTTTCTGTATAGAGATGGTAGTGACCCTAGACCCATATGGGTGAGCTAGTGTGATGATTTTCATGGCTTTCGTGCACATACATGGGTTTCCAAGTCTGCTATGAAAAGTTAGGGGAGTAAAATGTAGCTTTTTTGTAAATATTTGCATTCTACGAAATCGATACAAAAAAATCTTGGGGTTTGCATAGTATAGCATAGTTAGCGTTTGTATAGCATAGCATAGTAGCACACTTGTCACATATCAGTCACTGTAACTCATATGCGACCAAATTCAGTCACATTGGAACTGCTGCAACCAAATCGATCTGAACTGTGTTACTTGGATACGGTGTACTTCGTAGTTTGGACACTAGTGATACTCATGTTTTTCTTTTGAAATGCTTATTCAGATTGCTATCCGAAATCAACGTGGGTGTGATCCTTGATTTCAATCTAGGATAAAAATCATAAAAGCATGAGGATTACTACTCCTGGCCACACCCATCTTCACCGTAACTTGGGAGGGAAAGGAAGTGTTGATGTAGTACTTACTTAACGAGAGGCCCCCGGCTCAGCGACCCCCTCATAAGTACCACGGAGTTGGATATTGGGGAAGGTATTCGTTGGGTCAGGATTTGCCTGTAGCTGACAATGTGACCGTGGTAGATCGTACACCGTAGATAAAACAAAACCTTGGGGTTTGCCACCCTAATGACAAACATTTCTGTATAATTTATAACCCTCAAGACAACTTCAAAAAAGTCGTTGATATGGCATTTTTTTTTAATTTCTACTTACCTTTTGAAAGCCGGTGCAGAAAAACTAAATATCGCAGACAGACCAAACAGACCACCGGCAACGAAAAACGGAATTGAGTACGTTTGTGTCGCATCATATATGGCGCCAGCCAGTGGTGACCCAACGATTGCGGCAGCTCCCCTGAACAAGATCAACAAACCAAATGCATTCGTCAGCTTATCCAGACCCAATAGATCCACCAAAATAATTGACGTCAGCGAGATGTAGCCAGCTGAAATTAAATGTATAAAAGGATGACGGTGTTATTATAGCTGATTCGGAGAATATCAACAAAAATCTTCTTAACATACCAACTGCGATTCCAAATGCGATTGCCATTGCCACATATGCGTAATAGCTATGGCAAAAAGGTGTTAACGATACGGCGAACGTGGAGATCACAAGGCAAATATTGTTCATGAACAAGGCGTCCACTTTAGGAAAATCCGCAACGTAGCCACACAATATCCTAGCAAAGGTGTTGGTTATACCAATGATCGAAATCAGGAAAGTGGCTTTGCCTTCTTCAATCCCCTGTTAAATAGAATAAGATGTTAGTTTCGAATTCATAAAATGGGCAATATCATGGGCTTGTCATACATCCATAACCGCAGCGTCTACCAAGTATACGAAGGGAACGTACAGTCCAGCCATGCCGAAAATATTCGAAATAGCAATCATCATGAACACGGGATCTCGTAGCAAACTCACGTCCATCATCGCCCCAATCGCGTTCTTAAAAGATTCTGGAAGCACCAGACACGGGCACAAGTCATATTCTGTAATAAATGGACCGTTCATTAATAACACAGCCAACCGTTAATTCCAGACAAATCCGAAACTCACGTTCCGATCCCTTTTCTAGGTCATCACGAGCCACGTCACTTCTGTGGTCACGTTCGAATTTGGTCAACGACACGACGGAGTTGCGATAGTTGGTGAGCGACTTTTGCGATTGGAATTCCTTCAGATTGGTAACGGAACCGGAGTAGAAGATGTCCTTACGGGACATTGGGCGTACCATTTGGGGGCGATCCTTCAGGGAGGCTTTCGAGGCGTACATGGCACTTTCATCCTAAAATATGGGAACGTCGATTGGGGAATAGAGGGTAATTAGGTAACATGTCGTGTATTCGGTGGCATGCAATGAAAACAACTACAAACCAGTGCAAAGTTAGTAATTATGAAACCAGTAAATGAGATGCACTAAATCTACTCATTGAATGTTTGTAAATGAAGTAAACGTATGCTCTATGAAATGACTGTTTTCAATATTCGATTCGGTATTTCGGTACTCTAATTCCCATCAAAATGTATTAGTACGAAACATTCATTTTCTACATGTGAGTGGCAAAAGCACACCGTGTTATTATTGGGCCTCATTTACTCGCACTATCTACAGCACCAAAATAAAATGAAAATCCCACATATTTATAAGGCTCGAGAGAAACAGCTGTTCTTATTCCTGATTATGTTATTATGATTACAAAACCATGTAATGGTGAGTTTTTTTTGGTGAGACGAATTTCCTAGGCAAATTATTCGTGACTTCCTAGGGAAATTCCTTGGAATTTCGTCCGAAAATTCTTAGTTATTAACTCTGAAAGTTCCTCGAGACTTCCACGGACAATTCTTCGGATTCTACGGAAGTTTCTTCGCAAACAAGAATCATTTACCTTGCATGCTCTGATATTTCCGAGAATATTATGATATTTTTGTCATCAGATTTAGATTCTCGAACATTTCCAAAAAGCACGACAGCATAAAACCGAAATTTGCTGTACAGATAATGCAAAATAACGGCATGAAAAGTTAGCAACAAAATTGTCTTCTTTTTTGTCGCTGACAAAATATTTCGGAACTTTGTCATTATTATTTCCGACAAAAACATAGATTTGTCGTTGGTTCTCTTTTGTCGCTTGTTTCACATGTGCATCCAAGAAAAATTGATTCCCTGGTATTGCATTAATGAAACTTCAAACAATGTACAGTATGTTTAAACGATTGTTTTTTGTCATTTTAATAGACCTCCAAAACTTTTAACTACTTTGGACGTAATTTGACGCCCGCCTTATTTGAAAATTGTATGGAAATTTGCTATGAAAATCACCATTTTTGCGAAAGATCTTCTCGTGAGATGGCCCATAAACTATTTCAACATAATCATTGCGTTAACTTCATAGAATACTTCTTAAGCTGAAAGCCAGTTGTTGTTGCGAAGCAATCTGACTTTTGCAAGCAAAGTTATAAAGAAAACAAAAATGCTCATTATTGATATTGATGCTATTCTTTTACGGGTTAAATTGAAATTCCCACAATTAAGTATTTCCGTAATAACAAAGACGATCTGATTCCTTGCTAAATTTTCTATGTTGGCAATGTATTCATATATTTTTATTGCTTATTAGGCAACATTGCGTAACGTTTTTTTTTTTAAGTTACTGTTTTCATAGTAATTTTCATACAAATTTCAAACTGCATGTGCTCAGTTAACTTACAACCAAATGAATTAAAAATTTAAGGTGATTATTTTAATATCAAATATCATCGTTTAAGCATAGGGGCGCGAAAAAGTCAAAATTTGAATCACTCTACTGTGCATATTTGTGGTTTCTCAGCCAATCATCCCTTCTCGGCCGATGTCCAGCAACATACTTTCCATGATCTTCGGCAGGCAGTTGAGTATAGATATTCCTCTATAGTTTTGGACATTATGTACGTCTCTGGCTTTATGAATTGGAGTTATTGCAGCCATCTTCCATAAGTTTGGAAAACGCGCCTCACTCAAAGAGCGGTTAAAAAGTAGCGTAATAGGTAAACCTAACGAAAAGTAGCATCCCTTGATGAAGCATGGTTGAAGATTGTCAGAGCCAAGGCCTTTCGAGGTTTCAATGTTCACGAGCTTTCTATTCACCTCTGCTCCGCAAAAGAAACTGTTGGAATGTTCATATCATATTCCGGTAAACTGCTCAAGTACTGTTCAGACAAAAGTGGTGAGTTATTACTTGCCACGTTTTGAAAAAGACGAGAATAAGTTTGCAGCACGGTGAATGCTGGGTAAAGCGTACCATTGGTACTTCGCGTACCTGAAGGAATAAAATAGACCCCATCTCGCGGTCCTTAGCCTCTTACCCAGCAACTCCAATCCCTACCTCCCCGTGGTGCTGGCCTGTATACGAGCTTCCTTAGGGAAGATCGGGTAACCAACCCCGGTGGGAACTATGGTTGTATGTTGACAGGGTAGAGGGGTTTGCGGAGGTGCAAATCTGATTGAGCGTCTGTTCTCCATGTCAGGATCGGCTCACAACAGCGTCTGTTCTCCATGTTAGGGGCGGCTGATCATCGTCCGAGTGCCAGCGAGGGACTCTAAGTGAAACTGTGCACCATGGTCCTCCGGAAATTTAGGGGGTTTGGTGTCAGGCCCTGCAAGCTAGCTAAAAAAAACTCACGCAACGAACAATCAACAAGAGAGTAGAGTACGGACCGGAACCATCGGCGAAGACCACTGCGACGAAAAGGGACTAGCGATTGGAAACTCGGTTCGTGAAACTGCAAATCTCTCAACTTCATCGGGAGCACACGCATTCTCGCCGATGTGCTCAAGGACCATGGATTCGGCATCGTAGCGCTGCAGGAGGTTTGTTGGAAGGGATCAATGGTGCGAACGTTTAGAGGTAATCATACCATCTACCAGAGCTGCGGCAACACACATGAGCTGGGAACAGCTTTCATAGTGATGGGCGATATGCAAAGGCGCGTGATCGGGTGGTTGCCGATCAACGAGAGAATATGCAGGTTGAGGATCAAAGGCCGGTTCTTCAACTTCAGCATAATCAACGTCCATAGCCCACACCCCGGAAACACTGATGGTGATAAGGACACATTCTACGCGCAGCTGGAACGTGAGTACGACAGATTCCCAAGCCACGACGTCGAAATCATCATAGGAGATTTGAACGCTCAGGTTGGCCATGAGGAGGTGTTTAGACCGACTATTGGAAAGTTCAGCGCTCATCGGCTGACGAACGAAAACGGTCTACGACTAATTGATTTCGCTGCCTCCAAGAATATGGCCATTCGCAGCACCTACTTCCATCACAGCCTTCCGCATCGGTATACCTGGAGATCACCACTGCAGACAGAATCACAAATCGACCACGTTCTGATTGATGGACGGCACTTCTCCGACATTATAGACGCCAGGACATATCGTGGCGCTTACATCGACTCTGACCACTATCTGGTGATGGTTAAACTGCGCCCAAAACTATCCGTCATTAACAATTTTCGGTACCGACGACCGCCGCGGTACGACCTAGAGCGACTGAAGCAACCTGATGTCGCCACTGCATACGCGCAGCATCTCGTGGCAGCGTTGCCGGAAAAGGGTGAGCTCGATGGGGAACCTCTTGAGGACTGCTGGAATACAGTTAAAGCAGCCATTAACGGACGGAGAACAACGTCGGGTATATGGGTCGAAGTCGACGGAACGATTGGTTCGACGAAGAGTGCAGACAGATTCTGGAGGAGAAGGACGCAGCGCGGGCGGTCGAGCTGCAGCAAGGTACCCCGCAGAACGTGGAACGTTATAGACGGAAGCGGAGACAGCAGACCCGCTTTTTTCAGGAGAAGAAACACCGCCTGGAAGAAGCGGAGTGCGAGGAGATGGAACAGCTGTGCAAGAAACATGCAAGTTCTACCAGAAGCTCAACGCATACCGCAAAGGCTTCGTGCCGCGAGCCGAAATGTGCCGGGATATGGATGGGAGCATCTTGACGGACGAACGTGTGGTGATCGAAAGGTGAAAGCAGACTACGAGGAACATTTGAATGGCGCTGAGAGTACAGGCAGTGGATGTCGAGGCAGCCAGCGGAGGAGATGACCACGTCAGTTCAGCGGACGATGGAAGCCAACCTGGAGAATGCCTCCACCTTGAGGGAAGTTAAGGATGCCATCCAACAGCTAAAGACCAATAAAGCAGCTGGTAAGGATGGTATCGGAGCTGAGCTCATCAAGATGGGCCCGGAAAAGCTAGCCACTTGCCTGCACAAATTGATAGTCAGAATCTGGGAAACTGAACAGCTACCAGAGGAGTGGAAGGAAGGGGTTATATGCCCCATCTACAAGAAAGGCGACAAGCTGGAGTGTGAGAACTTTCGAGCGATCACCATCCTTAATGCCGCCTACAAAGTGATATCCCAGATCATCTTCCGTCGTCTGTCGCCATTAGTGAATGAGTTCGTGGAAGGTATCAAGCCGGCTTCGTTGACGGCCGCTCGACAACGGATCAGATCTTCACTGTACGGCAAATCATTCAAAAATGTCGTGAATATCAGGTCCCAACGCATCGTCTGTTCGTTGATTTCAAGGCGGCATACGACAGTATAGACCGCGTAGAGCTATGGAAAATTATGGAAGAGAACAGCTTCCCTGGGAAGCTTACCAGACTGATCAGAGCAACGGTGGATGGTGTGCAAAACTGTGTGAAGATTTCGGGCGAACACTCCAGTTCGTTCGAATCCTGCCGGGGACTACGAGAAGGTGATGGACTTTCGTGCCTGTTATTCAACATTGCGCTAGAAGGTGTCATGCGGAGAGCCGGGTGTAACAGCCGGGGTACGATTTTCAACAGATCCAGTCATTTTATTTGTTTCGCGGATGACATGGATTTTGTCGGCCGAACATTTGCAAACGTGGCAAACACCCGCCTGAAACGTGAAGCAACAAAAGTTGGACTGGTGGTGAATGCGTCGAAGACAAAGTACATGCTTGTGGGCGGAACCGAGCGCGACAAGGCCTGCCTGGGAAGCAGTGTTACGATAGACGGGGATACCTTCGAGGTGGTCGAGGAATTCGTCTACCTCGAATCCTTGCTAACGGCTGATGACAATGTCAGTCGTGAATTACGAAGGCGCATCATCTGTGGAAGTTTCCAGCCTACTACGAACTCCAGAAGAAAATGCGGTAAAAAAAGATTCGCCACAGCACCAAATGTGTCATGTACAAGACGCTAATAAGACCGGTTGTCCTCTACGGACATGAAACAAGTACATCGAATTCAAAACCGCATATGATACAATCGATCGGGACCAGCTATGGCAGCTAATGCACGATCGCGAATTTCCAGATGAACTGATACGGTTGATCATGCCAACGATGGGTCGGGTGATGTGCTTAGTTCGAGTTTCAGGGGCATTCTCGAGTCCCTTCGAAACGAGCAGAGGGTTACGGCAATTTGTGTGCTTGGGTTCACTGGAGAACTCCGATAACGATATCAGCAATTCTCTGCTCGGAGATTCATCATGGCAGGAAATCGTACATACTCTGGACTCCGCAAAATGCTAGGTCTTGTATGTCATTTTTCAGCCTATTTTTATCCAGATCAAACACATGAAAAACAATCATTTTTCTTTCTTTTTGCTTGATAATAGCATATCAACATAGATAGACAATGTTCGATAGAATAGACAAAAAGAAAGCAATCCCTGTATAGAGAGTTAAAATCCTGAACATGGAGCAGAGCTTCAAACTCAACGGTTGTATGTAATGACATTCTATATGATAATGAAGGGAACGAATGAATAGTAAATAACAAACTAATGGACAATAAATTACGTTCCAATATGATATAAAAACTACACTGTAATGAATGAAAAATAAATGGGCTATTATCTAAATGAGCAAGCAATAAAAAAAGTCATTGATGTAGAATAACAGCGCTGAACACCCATTAGATCGCCTATGCTACTTATATTCATATAGCTGAAAACTACAGAACCCAGATAAGCAATAGTAAAATTTCTTCCTCAAATGCAAGCAAATCAATTTTCACTATTTTTTATGCGCTCGCTTCACTTGCATACGCTAATTGGAGTTAAATTTACACCATTTTATGCAAACCAAGGAAGCAATAATTAGGAACCGATTAGGAAGCTAATATACTCCGGTTTCAACGGGTGCCTGCTACAGGAAAGTCAAGTGTTAATTGAAGCAAGAAACAAGCGGGAGCAAAATAGCAAAACATAAGCAATAAACGTTATCTTGGGTGCGGGATAATGTGCCGATCCAATTACAATTTAAGATAGGGGTGAGAATTTTATTAAACCCATTGCACAAAAAGAGATTCTATTGCTGCTAGCTAGATAATAGAAATGCAACATAATTCGTTAAATCCATCAATTTTAAAACACACTATAGAAACCAATATCAAGAAACGCATTTACATCGTATAGAGAATATCGAATTTCATAAAATAATAAAAATGGTGGCTGCTACTAACAAAATCTTCAGCGTTATTATTTTTGCTGCCGATGAAGGAGCCGCGTGACAGTTTTAAATGCATAGATTTACGTACATCTCCGTTACTACCAACATCACCTCTAGAACTTGCTTTAATGGCAGCTAAGGATGGCTTGAATCTTTCACCTGTCGAGTGTTTACGGACACGGTCAAACGTTGGCACCGATCCGTTCTTTGGAATACCTGTGAGGAAACGTACCAATGAGAGGTTTGATAATTCAGTCACAGAACGATTTAAATCAGACTCACCCGACTGGTTACTGGTGAAAGCAGGTTGCGAAGCATTGCGCGGCATGTTGTTGAATTCATTGGCATCGGACTCCGAATTTCCCGTTCGTTTCCTCTGCAAAGGCTTTTTCATTTCGATCTGACCGGACTCGGACGAAGAATTGCTTGAGTTGCCATTTTGCTCCTGAACCTTGGCTTCGGTGATAGTCGGCAGAGTGGCTACTGCCGTCATTCCCTGTTGTCCTGCTAGCTGATCCAAAGCCAAGCTTGAGTGGACGCCAGGATCAGCATTCAGGGGAGCTTTCAGTCTTTTTTCCATCGTACCATCGGGTAACTGCACCATGAAATAGGAACCACCGATTGAGCCTCGCTCCATTTGCATACGCTTTTCCTCGTACATACGCTGCATTAATGGCTTGACCTTGTCGTCCTTAGGATATCTACGTGGGAAACAGTTTTTCAATTAGCATGATTTGCAGTAATTTGAGCGATGGAGAGAACTTACGTGAGGGGTCTCATCATAGCACCGAAAATTGCGCAGTTCAATATTAGACCAGCTAATATGAGCGTGGAACTTTTCCAGTCGAAATTCGCCAGCAGCATGTTGGCCAATGGAGCGAAAACGAAGGTTCCGACCCCGGAACCACACACAGCGATACCCGTCGCCAAGGAACGCTTTGTTTCGAAGTAATACCCGACGGCAACGACGGCAGGCAGATAGATAAAGCCAAATCCGATGCCGCCCATCACGCCGTAGGTCAGCATCATCACGGTCACATTCGGACTTAAGGTACTGAGAGCAAATGCCACACAGGAGATTACACTACCAGCTATACAGACTGCCCGGCAGCCATATTTGTTCGCCAGCGCCGACACCACTGGACCAGCGCTTAAGTACATTCCACTAAGTAAACTACCCACCCACGCAACCGTACCCTTGCCTTCGCCAAAGTACTCCACGAAATCATTCAGGAACACTCCGAAGGTATATGCAATACCGTCCACTATCATGTTACACATAAACGACGCAAACACAATCACCCATCCGTAGCTGCAAAATAGAATAAAAACACATTGTCAGTTGGAATCACCTGGACTATACCTCTCTACAATAGAAAAACGTGTAATAAAAGGCAATTTCAAAAGTCACCTAATATGGAAATTATATAACAGATTGTTTTCAAGAGAAAGCAGATCAAGTGTACTAGAAATAGACATTGTGAGTTCTAATGCTTTGTTAGTTTATATGAATTTATCACTTATAATGTCCATTGCTGGCTCGTTCCTTTTCTGCTTTCTATCTAAATCTCATAAAGATTATGTTAACTAAAGTTCTATCATATGTTTTAGACTACTGTACATTTCCATCCAACATTCCGCCAGACTTGGAGAAGTTGAAGATTTGTCACATTTTTCTTAAGTACGTTCATGCGCAATCACATGAAAGGACTTCTTGAAAACGCTCTGCTCTCGACTACAAAGTAAAGATGGATTGCAATTCAATATCCGTGATTGATGACGGAAAATAGCGTAGCTTCCCAGATTTCGACACACGTCTACAAAGCCGACAATAATGAAGGAACCAGAATACTGAATCTGTGCCTAAATTTATTTGCCGTATATTTGAAAATATAGGGTAGAGAACCATTTGAGCAGTACCCCCTATTCCCGTCCACAACGTTCATTACTCGATCGCATTACAACCGAGTTACTTGTTTTTTAGTACATGGTTAGTTTCTGTCGACATCTAGTGATGTACAAAAAATCAAGCCATTTGGTTGGAACGCGGTCGAGTTATTAACGTTGCGGACGGGAATAGGGGGTGCTGCCCAAATGGTCCCGCTCCCTATCTAGTTGATGGAAATTCGTCTTCGAATGTTTCGACTATACGAGGCCTCCGGTAAATAATCGTCTCCATACACACTTATTTTTTTAACGGGATCTCAGCAATTTATTGAACTTTTACCGAGATTCGCACAACCGAGCCACAGCAAACGTGTTTTTTGCCGAGATTTCTGTCAAAATTGTTGAAAATCAGCAAAATATTTGCCGAAAATCAGCTAACAAACGTTATTTTTGTTGGAATATCAGTTTTTATTTTGCTGGGCTAACGGCTGTGCGGTGCGGATTTTGCCGAGCTGCAGAAATAAAAAGGTAGTGGTAACATCTCCCTTAAAATTTCTTGATTCTTCAAATACGTCACAAGTTGGCAGGGTTACAATTTGTTGGGTGCACAAATCTTCCGATCCCGGTCCTGACTATCGATTGATTACAATAAGCATCCTTAATTAGAATACGTTGCCAGAGTACTTGGATTTTAGAACCATGGATATCCACGAAAGGATTTTCTCTAACCACTTAATGATATACTCTAATAATTATATTCGAAACAGCACAGCCGTTTTTGTCGGAGGACTTCCGGAGATTTTAGATTGCAAAGGAAGAGCGATATTGTTGTGGGATTCGAGACATGATTGCTTACGTAACCGGCCAGGTCATACGTGAGCCCAACCGGTATACCAGGACTTTGACTGCACCCGAATGCGTTCTAAAATTTAAGTACCAGAACTCATCATGTACAATCCACGAATTCACGAGACCGTGAGTAGAAGGAACAACTGTACCGCGCTAATAATACACGGAAATTTTGTGGGAAGTTGAACCGTTCATGTAAGGGCCACATACCGCAGCCTGACATGTGTAAGGCCAAAAGCGGAAGTCGTCTTGTGATGTGATAAAAAATTGGCAGCATCTACGAAGAGCACCTGAAAGGCGATGTGACATGAAACTGGGGTGGCATGATGGCGAACCTGTGAACACGCCCGCAAGACATGCGTTTTCAGCTCCGGATCTCCAGGAAATCGAGGAAGAGATAGACCTGCAGAAAAATAACAAAGCCCCTGGGATATATCAACTACCAGGAGAGTTATTTAAATACGTTAGTGACATACTGGCTGGCGCGATGCACTGGATAATTACCAAGATTTAAGAGGAGGAGGTTCTACCGCAGAAGTGTAAGGAAGGAAGGTGCCGTGTGTCCCATCTACAAAAAGGCGATAAGCTGGATTGTAGAAACTTCCGTGCAATCACATTGTTGAGCGCCTCCTACAAGGTACTCTCCCATTTTTTTTTGCCGTCGACTAACACAAATTTCAAGAGAGCTCATGGGGCAGAAGCAGGCGGGACTCATGAGCGCACGCTCTACCATAGACCAGGTGTTCACCGTATGTCAGATATTGCAGAAATGCCGCGAATACAACGTACCGACACTATTCATCGGCTTCAACCTAATTCGGCTTCGGCCTAACTGATACGAGTGGTCAAGGCAACGATGGATATAGAATGATATGCGTAGTTCGAGTTTCAAGGGCATTCTCGAGTCCCCTCGAAACGAGCAGAGGTTTACGGCAAGGTGATGGTCTTTTGTGCTTGCTATTCAACATCGATTTGGAGGGAGTAATACGAAGAGCAGGGACACGAGTGGTAGCATTTTCACGAAGTTCGTCCATTTGGTTTCGCCGACGACATTGATATTATGGCACGTAACTTTGAGAAGAAGGAGTAAGCCTACATCAGACTGAAATGGGAAGCTAAACGGATTGGACTAGTCATCAACACGTCGAAGACGAAGTACATGATAGGAAGAGGCTCAAGAGAGGACAATGTAGGCCACGAGTTTGTATCGGTGGTGATGAAATTGAGGTGGTTGGAGAATTCGTGTACTTGGGTGACGATACCAGCTGAGAATAGCGGAGACACATCAGGCAAGAAATCGTATGTATTTGGACTCCGCAAAACGCTCCGATCGAATAGAGTTCGCCGCCGTACCACACTGAATATCTACAAAAACGCTTATTGGACCTATATACGGACCCGAGACCTGGACAATGGTCGTGGAGAATCAACGTGCACTTAGAGGTTTCGAGAGGAAAGTGTTCCGTATTATGATAAGTGAAGACATTCCACTAAAAGTTCAAAATAATTTTCTAATCAATATATTGCTGTTAATAATATTTTTCAACATACATATATAATTATGAATTATAAGCTAAATCCTTATAATAAGCAAATATATATCCTAAATATTTGCTTATTTTATTTCAATTTCAATTTAAGGCTTTTGTGTAACATCGTAATCAGGGTTTATTTTAATATTTATGTAAAATTCCGGATTTCCCAGGATATGGGGCAGTTTTTATCTCGAATCCTTGAACAAGAAAAGTACCGGAAAATGGAAACTCTAGTGAGTAACTAAATGTCTGAATTATGCACAACCCGTCGGATCTGGAACTCCTTTGTAACACGAAAAGCGCAAGAATCCTCAATGGTGCTTTTGACTCTCCAGCAATACTTAGTAAGATGAATTTTTACGCTCCTATGCGTCCGCTGAGGAGAAGGGACTTCATTCAGCTTGGTGCTCGAAACAGTCGATATGGTCAGCATGATCCAGTTCGATATATGTCATCCAATTTCAACGCAGTGTTCCACCTCTTTGATTTTAATCTATCGCCAGCAAATCTACAGCGAGTTTTCACAACACACTTTCGAGACACCGTTTGACACAAACGTAGTTTGTTAAGTTCTGTTTTACTGTAGTGATTAATTCTTGTGTATTATGATTATGTATTATGTGTATGCTTGTTAGATTCAGTGATAAGTTTTACCCTTGTAGTCATTGAGACATCAGGTGTCAGATGACAATTACTACTAAATAAATAAATAAATAAAGAGGTGGAATCTATGTATGCTCCACTTTTATGCCCAGGGAAGTCGAGCCAATTTCCAACCCGAAAATTTCCTAGATTAGACTGGGAATCGTACCCATCCACCCTCAGCATCGTACTTTGAAGCCACGCATCTTATCACACGGCCAAGGAAGCCCTCCTTGGCCGTGTGGTAAGAACTGAGTCGTAACACAATCGGCACAGACAAACAGCTAGAACAATTTGCGTTAAAATCCATTGTTCAGTTACTTTACCACCACCTAACGTGCATGTTGCACGAAATGAAGTTTAGTGTGACAATCTCACCAGAAGGCGCCAATGTGAGATATCAAATATAAAGGAATACGATGTGCGCGCTTCTGGATGTGAATCTCCTTAACAGTTGAATTTGAAACCACTGTTAAGCTTATGTTCGATGGGAATTTCACCAGTGTTACGCCTGTTTGTCCGTGCTATGGGTCTCCCGGGCCTTCTGTAAAAAGTTTGATTTTGGGGCGAACATTTAGCCTTTACGTCTCGGGTACTTGTTCAAATAGACGTATGTGATTTTATCAACAAAGATTCACTCGTCGATTTGTTCAATGTAATAACACTCCCACGAAATCCAATACCACGAACAGGTAGAAGGAAGTTTCGGCCACTTAGTCGTGGTGTTCGTTTGCGTGGGAGTGCCATCAGATTGGACAAATTGGTGTATAAATATTTGTTTACAAAATCACATATGTTCTTTTGAATAAGTACCCGAGCTGTATACTTTGTATACAAATCTCGCTTAACTTTTCAAAAGGTCCTAAGTAACATTTTTTTCATGATTTAATTTGAATATTGCAATCAACAGATTAACTTGAAATATGTTGATTGCAATATTCAAATTGAATCATGAAAAAAATGTTACTTAGGACTTTTTGAAAAGTTAAGTGAGAAATCTTCTCTATATATAAATGATTTGCTTTTCCTTTGAGGCAATATAACTCACAATTTGCAACGTTTTCTAACTAATCGATTCGTCTTGGGAACAGCTGTGTTTGTACATTCTAAGAGTTGATCAATTTGACGGGGAAGTTGGAAAATTGTCAAATTACAATATTAGGGCGAGTTGGGAGGAAACCCAACGCGAACGCACGAAAATCGATCTAGAGTGCGATGCTAAAAAAAACCCAAAATTGACATTAAAAACGCCAACAAACCCGAGCAACGCAGGGTACGTTCTGCTATACATAAAACTAACTAGGAATCGAACCATACCACAACAGAACCACCTCCTCTACGTCAAAATTTGTTTGGGAATGCATTCTTTCATTGCGAAAGGTGTGCCAAGAGAACTCCGTAAATCTGTACTGGGTTACATGACACTGTGACATTGGAGGTAATGAAAAGGCAGATAAGCTTGCGAAATGAGGTTTAATTCGTAATAATTAGAAGCAAGCAAAAAGTTCACATGATGCCAGTATTATTTTCACGATTTCATACCATACCATACGTTGCCATTTCGACAGCTTTTCACTCCGCCGGTCTCTGGTTATAGGGTTGCTAGTTCAAACACACAGTTTATTGGCCCAGAACCTTTCTGCGGTTTATCATACTGTACCATAAACATGGAATTGAAATCCTGGGAAGCACAAAAGTTGATGACCAACTGGTTGGTCACCAAAAAGTGTGCTCAATCAAAGAGATTTATAATTCCAAATGTTTCAGTAACTGAAAAGCTTTTGGAGCTGAATAAGAGAGCTTTTTGCACCATTACTGGCTTACTAACCGTATACTGCCCAAGTAGATATCATTTGAAAAATATTGGCCAGATTCAGAATGATAGGTTGTTTACTTGCCAAAAAGTGATCAACCTACAAGATGCAAATAATAAATAGTAATCAGTAAGTTCAACTAACCACAAACCACAAAAGTTAAACTCAATGGACGTGGTTCCACGCTCAAAAAAAAATCACCGATAAAATTCAACGAACCGAAAATATAAAGTTTAATAAAACCCCACCAAATAAAAAGAAGTAGGCATCAAATGTAACAGAATGCTACAAAGACGATTATGGCTGTGTGATTACAGAATAAGTGAACTGAAACCTAAATGTTTTAAATATAAATGGGTAAACTAGCCACCCTATAACCAGAGACCGGCGGAGTGAAAAACTGTCGAAATGGCAACGTATGAAAATGCATGAAATCGGGAAAATAATACTGGCATCACTTGAACTTTTTGCTTGCTTCTTATGGATGCAAAAAGTAAACAAGTCGAATTGGAACCGCTTTTGACGGTTCGATTGGAAACAAGATGGCGTCTTCGCCGATCTCTTATTGTAGTATTTCTAGGGTAAACTACTTCTTTTACTGAATTAGTTGAATAACTTTAACTGGATATTTCGAACAATTGTAATATGTAAATATCTTCTATTGTGTCACTTTTATTTCGAAAACCTTTAAGCACACAAATAGTCAGTGCATTGAATAAAGCCGAAATTTTACTCCATATAAACTTGTCGATTTCTGGGTGCGTGAATCTTATATTTTTTTAAAAACAAGTTTTATCATTCACACACAAACTGTTACAATCCAACATTGTAATAATCATATTATTGCAATCGGTGCAATCATTGTCATATTTATCATCTAAAAAAACTAAATATTCAAAAATTCAGCTCAGCTTTTTTATGTACACCACTGCTAGCAACTAGCAACCATATTTTTATTTATGCGCCCATGCATTGTGCACGAATTACTATCTATATAAAAACTATAGGGGAGAACAGTTCAAAATGCACTCCTTAAGCTATTTCGATGTTTTCACCTTTATAAACACGAGAATCGAACAAATTCAACGTGTAAATGTAAAATTTACAAAACTAGCTACATTGAACAATGATCTCCCAATTCAAAACAACAAAGTTTTAATTACTTTCTAACACATTTAAAATAAGTTTCGAAAATTGGCCTGGGCCAAAACGCTCGAATGGTGATGTAAAATGACTCAATTGCATATAAAATAATGGTGAACGCATGGTTGTTTGTTTTGTCTTAATGGATTGAACGACAATCTTACGGGTTAAATGAATAATTTACAAATCGTCAAATTTCAGCGAAAATGAAACGATTTTGCTCATTTTTTTCCATTGCAGCTCAATAATGAAGTTATTCATTTTGAATTGTAATGTTGTTATTCGTTCGTTCGTAAATGTCCTACAAAGATTATATGAGTGAGGCCATTTTGCCCCCTGGGTGCGTTATGTACTGTTCTCCCCTGCATATCCAATTATGCACCGGCAATTAACACTTACCCGCCATCCGGTGGTGGCGGCATATCATGGTATTCACACATTCCATCGTCATCCTCAGGTGTCGCCTCGTCCTGTAGATCTGCCGTTAACCTGGATGCTTCCTCGCATGCTATATCACTATCAGTCTGGAAAATGCATAAGAAACAACAAGAATTTGTTAAAATCGGATTAAAACCTAGTAAAATTTCGTAACGGTTTCTTTAAATCTTGATTTGTTTAGTTCGTGATAAACTCATAATGAATTGCGTAATCGCCCGTATCAGCTCGAAAAACCGTTCATTCTTATTTCGCTTTTCTTGATAATATGATATGATTATTTCGCAAGGGGCAATTCGTATACCGATATGATCGTACTACTGGACACGGTTTTGTTGTGTCAGCCCATTGAAGTGACATTGAGCGAGAAATATCACATTACCGAAAACAACAGGCCCAAGCGTATTCCGTTGCAGCCGTGCACGCGAGAACAAACCAAACGGAGCTGCAAACAAATTGATTAAATCGACTTTAATGAATGTGTATGTCAACAACAAGCCATAATTCCATAAAAGTGAGGAAATTTTTTAAGATGCTCAGCTATGTTGTCATGTCTGTTGCTGGGAACATCTATTTTAATGTATGCCAAAATAGACAGCTCAAAAATTACTTCTGTCAGATGGTTGTTTATTCAGGATGATGCAATGTCCCTACATGGCAAGTCAGTTAGATTCTAACAAATTTGTCCCGCATGATGATCTATAAGAAAGAATAAATATCCAAAGATTCTTTCGTTAGGCTCTGCGCTATACGATTGTACATCTCAATTAGATTTAATCAATGAAGTAGGTTTTTTAATTGGCGAACATCAGCCTTAATCAATCGCACACTGCTTCACCGTTCGAGTTAATTACACACCAATATAGTATGTATAGTGTTTTATTTGCTAACAGTGATACAGAATGCGGCAATGAAAAGTGAAATCGTTTCTAGGATCTTCTTTGAATTAATGTGATTAACAGAATAACAGTAAAAATACGAAACTACAAAAACAGTTTTGGATCGTTTGTGAAGGTTTGAAGCAAAGGCCAAACAAATGTGTTCGTCGCTAAATTGTACTTACTGCCTTGTTATAAAATTTCGCTAGGGTCAGTAATATTTACATGCATGCAGAAACGGGGATTTCAATGGGGAAGTCGGTAAATCGTGACAATGAAAACTGCAAATCAACTGGGATTGTGATGAAAACCAGAATGGTTTAGAAATGGATATAGAAATTTGCTATACACGAGGCACTACACCACGAAATGTTTTAATAAGCAAAGTTACGCTTAAATTTACACTCACTTTAAATAATTTCATCTCATTTTCTCGTATATCAAAGTTGTACTGAAAGGTTATGATTTCACCTCCAATAACTGATACATCTGAAAACATCGAAGTTTGGTGTTCGAAATAGGCAATAACAGTTTGACGTGTTCCTATTTTATCACTCCATGCTGTACATACGTTAACTGCTGTCATATTGGTAGTGCCATTCCGAACCGCGCGCGTTTCGCCTCAAGTGGTCTCGAAAACGTCACCGATAGCTGCTGGTACTGTTGCCACTATGTCTATCGTCTAAACGCCCTCTTTCGTGACCACGTTTGGCACGCGATCCCAATACCGCCGCCGGAAAGCTCCGCCGAAACCGAGCGCACAGCTGGGTTGGGGTTGTTTATACAGAGCATCTCGTAACACTGACCTATTTTTAGTTTGTCGCTCTTCTAGCGGGGAAGTAGTATCGACTCGTGAACGGGCTCCGAAATATTGGCATTTCCTTATGTGTTTCATATATCTGTTTTCTATTTTTAGCATCTATAAAATATTCTTAGGCGTTTGATTGAAACAAACAATTAATAACAGAATACGAATGAGAAATAAAATTTCACATGGTAAACACTTGGAAGATTTCTGTAAAAACACTCGCAAAGGCACAGTGCGTTTGCTCTTCAAGCAAAGTGACTCATAGATAAGGAATATCCTTCCAAAGAACAAAAGCCTGTTTTCACAGATCGATGCACCTACTTATGAGTCATAACGAAATATATCATATGACAAGAGAAATTTTCAAGTAGGTTAACACGTAGAAATCAACAAAGTGAGTTTTCAATTCACCAGGAATACTCAATTGACGATCGAAAAAAATAAACGGTGATTGATGCACAAAGACAGCACTGTCGCTGCAGAAAAATCCAATAGAGGGAAAAAGTTAAGGCACATACTTTTAGCTATTAGGTTACTTTCTGACTCGAAACTGTGCTGTGTTGATTTTATTCCAAGTGGTCGAAACGTTCATACATAGGTATGCCTATTTATTTGCTAACTTATCTAAGGATACATATACCTACTAATAAAATTGAACGTTAACTTTCATTCATTTATTTAGTTAACATCTAAACAGATAACACTGAATCAACAATTTGACGCCACAATACACGGTTCGAGGCCGCATCTCTCCATCCTCGGATACGCCCCACGCTCGCCAAGTCGTTCTGCACCTGGTCTGCCCATCTCGCTCGCTGCGCTCCACGCCGTCTCGTACCTGCCGGATCGGAAGCGAACACCATCTTTGCAGGGTTGCTGTCCGGCATTCTTGCAACATGTCCTGCCCATCGTACCCTTCCGGCTTTAGCTACCTTCTGGATACTGGGTTCGCCGTAGAGTTGGGCGAGCTCATGGTTCATTCTTCGCCGCCACACACCGTCTTCTTGCACACCGCCAAAGATGGTCCTAAGCACCCGTCTCTCGAATACTCCGAGTGCTTGCAAGTCCTCCTCGAGCATTGTCCATGTTTCATGTCCGTAGAGGACAACCGGTCTTATAAGCGTCTTGTACATGACACATTTGGTGCGGTGGCGAATCTTTTTCGACCGCAGTTTCTTCTGGAGCCCGTAGTAGGCCCGACTTCCACTGATGATGCGCCTTCGTATTTCACGGCTAACGTTGTTGTCAGCCGTTAGCAAGGATCCGAGGTAGACGAATTCCTCGACCACCTCGAAGGTATCCCCGTCTATCGTAACACTGCTTCCCAGGCGGGCCCTGTCGCGCTCGGTTCCGCCCACAAGCATGTACTTTGTCTTTGAGGCATTCACCACCAGTCCAACTTTTGTTGCTTCACGTTTCAGGCGGGTGTACAGTTCTGCCACCTTTGCAAATGTTCGGCCGACAATGCCCATGTCATCCGCGAAGCAAATAAATTGACTGGATCTGTTGAAAATCGTACCCGGCTGTTACACCCGGCTCTCCGCATAACACCTTCTAGCGCAATGTTGAACAACAGGCACGAAAGTCCATCACCTTGTCTTAGTCCCCGGTGCGATTCGAACGAACTGGAGTGTTCGCCCGAAATCTTCACACAGTTTTGCACACCATCCACCGTTGCTTTGATCAGTCTGGTAAGCTTCGCAGGAAGCTGTTCTCGTCCATAATTTTCCATAGCTCTAAGCGGTCTATACTGTCGTATGCCGCCCTGAAATCAACGAACAGATGGTGCGTTGGGCCCTGGTATTCACGGCGATTTTGAAGGATTTGCCGTACAGTAAAGATCTGGTCCGTTGTCGAGCGGCCGTCAACGAAGCCGGCTTGATAACTTCCCACGAACTCGTTCACTAATGGTGACAGACGACGGAAGATGATCTGGGATATCACTTTGTAGGCGGCATTAAGGATGGTGATCGCTCGAAAGTTCTCACACTCCAGTTTGTCGCCTTTCTTGTAGATGGGGCATATAACCCCTTCCTTCCACTCCTCCGGTAGCTGTTCGGTTTCCCAGATTCTGACTATCAGTTTGTGCAGGCAAGTGGCCAGCTTTTCCGGGCGCATCTTGATGAGCTCAGCTCCGATACCATCCTTACCAGCTGCTTTATTGGTCTTTAGCTGTTGAATGGCATCCTTAACTTCCCTCAAGGTGGGGGCTGGTTGGCTTCCATCGTCCGCTGAACTGACGTTGTCATCTCCTCCGCTGCCTTGACTTTCACTGCCTGTACTCTCAGCGCCATTCAGATGTTCCTCGTAGTGCTGCTTCCACCTTTCGATCACCACACGTTCGTCCGTCAAGATGCTCCCATCCTTATCCCGGCACATTTCGGCTCGCGGCACGAAGCCTTTGCGGGATGCGTTGAGCTTCTGATAGAACTTGCGTGTATCTTGAGAACAGCACAGCTGATCCATCTCCTCGCCTCCGCTTCTTCCAGGCGGCGTTTCTTCTCCTGACAAGGCGGGTCTGCTGTCTCCGCTTCCGTCTATAACGTTCCACGCTCTGCCGGGTACCTTGCTGCAGCGCGACCGCCCGCGCTGCGTCCTTCTCCTCCAGAATCTGTCTGCACTCTTCGTCGAACCAATCGTTCCGTCGACTTCGACCCATATACCCGACGTTGTTCTCCGCTGCGTCGTTAATGGCTGCTTTGACTGTATTTTAGCAGTCCTCAAGAGCGGCCCCATCGAGCTCACCCTCTTCCGGCAACGCTGCCTCGAGATGCTGCGCGTATGCAGTGGCGACATCAGGTTGCTTCAGTCGCTCTAGGTCGTACCGCGGCGGTACGAACATTGTCGAACATTGTTGATGACGGATAGTTTTGGACGCAGTTTAACCATCATCAGATAGTGGTCAGAGTCGATGTTAGCGCCACGATATGTCCTGACGTCGATAATGTCGGAGAAGTGCCGTCCATCAATCAGAACGTGGTCGATTTGTGATTCTGTCTGCAGTGGTGATCTCCAGGTGTACCGATACGGGAGGCTGTGTTGGAAGTAGGTGCTGCGAATGGCGATATTCTTGGAGGCGGCGAAATCAATTAGTCGTAGGCCGTTTTCGTTCGTCAGCCGGTGAGCGCTGAACTTTCCAATAGTCGGTCTAAACTCCTCCTCTTGGCCAACCAGAGTGTTCAAGTCTCCTATGATGATTTTGACGTCGTGGCTTGGGCAGCTGTCGTACTCACGTTCCGGCTGCGCGTAGAATGCGTCCTTATCATCATCAGTGCTTCAGGTGTGGGCTATGGACGTTGATTATGCTGAAGTTGAAGAACCGGCCTTTGATCCTCAACTTGCACATTCTTTCATTGATCGGCCACCACCCGATCACGCGCCTTTGCATATCGCCCATCACTATGAAAGCTGTTCCCAGCTCGTGTGTGTTGCCGCAGCTCTGGTAGATGGTATGATTACCTCTAAACGTTCGCACCATTGATCCCTTCAACAAACCTCCTGCAGCGCTACGATGCCGAATCCACGGTCCTTGAGCACATCGGCGAGTATGCGTGTGCTCCCGATGAAGTTGAGAGATTTGCAGTTCCACGAACCGAGTTTCCAATCGCTAGTCCCTTTTCGTCGCAGTGGTCTTCGCCGATGGTTCCGGTCCGTACTCTCTTGTTGATTGTTCGTTGCTTAAGATTTTTAAAGGCTGGCTTGCAGGGCCTGACACCAAACCCTCTAAATTTCCGGAGGACCATTCCTCCTTATTTCCGGTGGACCATGGTGCACAGTTTCACTTAGAGTCCCTCGCTGGCACTCGGACGATGATCAGCCGCCCCTAACATGGAGAACAGACGCTGTTGTGAGCCGATCCTGACATGGAGAACAGACGCTCAATAAGATTTGTACCTCCGGAGAGGAGCAAACCCCCCCTTCCCTGTCAGCATACGACCATAGTTCCCACCGGGGTTGGTTACCCGATCTTCCCTAAGGTTGCTCGTATCCCGGCCAGCACCGCGGGGAGGTAGGGATAGGAGTTGCTGGGTAAGAGGCTAAGGACCGCGAGATGGGGTCTATTTTATTCCTTCAGGTACGCGAAGTACCAATGGTACGCTTTACCCAGCATTTGCCGTGCCAACGTTAACTTACATAATCAATTAAAAATTCGCATTGCGCATAAGGGTTGGCGGAACGCCCTAGAGGACAAGTTGAAATCGAGTGCGTTGGCTTACTGAAATCGCCTACAAATGAACCGTTTGTTTGAGGAACTGCATATGTAACATTTTTGGCCAAAATGAGATTTTTATATATTCTGAATCCTCTTCCAAAAATACGTATGCTGGCAAAAAATACGAAAACAAATTTGAAGTGAATCAAAACGTGATATTTATCTGGTCATTAGATCTGAAGAAGATCCGTACATAATTTATAATCCAACCTTATTTGAGGGGGTTAGAAGCAGAGGGGTGTAAGTGACATTTTTGTCAAATTTGAGTTGACTATAGCGAAAAATGCTCTGGTTTTAGAGCTTTGCGACAATATGTTGATATAGTTTGTACGTTATTTGTAAAAAATGTGAAAATTCACAGAAAATTAGTATTTTTTTTAACTTCCATACGATTTGTATGGGACGAAAAAATATTGAAAAATTTTGCACCCGTTTTTCTCAAAACTAGGTTTTTGTCACTTACACCCCTTTGCGTTTGACCCCCTCATTTTAAACCTTATCTAGTGGTTTTCCTTAGACTTTCTAGGTGTTCACTAAGAAATTCATAAACCGCTGTTTTATTTGTTATATTATCTACTTCGTTTTCTTCTTGAGGAATTCATATAGGGGAACTGTTTCGATCTCAATCTCACTGTACATATATCCATCTCATTGCTGAACAAAGAAATACGGCACCAAATTCGTCGCTTCTTTTTGTCAACATGCGTGCTCAGTGCTGAAAAGAATCACAAAAATAATAAACAAACACAATTCCTTTCCATTGCTTTATTTTTGATGGGATGGAAATAGGAGCTATGAGATGAAGTGGCGAACCGTTCCCCTACTTGATGTGATATTTTATTTTTCTCTATCTCCTACAAAATAATATGTTACTACCAGAAATTCTTATAGAAGCTTCCCCGGGAACTTTATAAATTCCTCCGGAAAGTTATCCATAAATTCCTTTGAAAATCTTTCGAAAATCCTTCTCATGTAATTGAAATTCCTCCAAAAAAATATTTAGAAACCCCTCACTATTTTTTTTAGGAAATTTATGGGGAAATTCCTTGAATTTTTTTTTCTTCTCTCCAAGTTTTACTTCTAGACATTTCTTCGGCTATTCTTCCAGAAAAATCTACGATTTCGCTCCATAATTTCACTTGTAAATCAATAATTCTTTAGGAAATTCTTCTAGGAACTTCTCCGGGAATTCCTCCAGGAACTCTTCCTTTAATTCTTCCAGGATAACTTCCAGGATTTTTTCCGGGAATACCTCCGTAAATTATACAGCAAAATCCTCTAGGATTTTATTCTAGAATTCTTTTCGCAATTGCTTCAGAAAATCCTTCAAGAATTCATCTAGAAATTTCTTTAGGAATTTCTCCAGAAACTCCAAGTATTTCCCTGGAAATTCTTCCAGGTTTTTTCCGGGTATACCTTCAGGTACTTCTCCAGGAATTCCTTAGATAATTTCTCCAGGAATTTTTCCGTGGAATTGTCCTGGAATTCTTTCCGGATTTCACTCGGAATTTACTCCAGAATTTTATTCAGAAATCAATTTGAGAGTTACTCCAGAATATCTTCCAAGAGTTCTCCCAGGATTTTTTTCAGAACAAACCCCCGGGAGTTCATCCGGTAATTTCTTCAGCAATTCATCTGGGAATACTTTCAGGATTTCATCTGGGAATTTCTCCATTAAATACTCCTGTTATTTTGCTGGAATACCTACAGATATCTCTCCGGAAATTCCTTCAGGAACTTTTCTAATAATTATTTCAATTCTTCCTTGTTAGAATTGCTCCGGAAGTGCTTGTGGCAGTTCCTCCGGGAGCTCCTCCAAGAGTACCTCCGGGAATCCCTACAGGAACTTCACAGTGAATTCCTGGAGGATATTTGGCAGGAATTTCACGGGCAAGGGAATGGGAAAGCACCTCAAAAAATCCAACTCCGGGTATTTCACCGGCTGTTCCTCTGAAAATTCCTCCGGGAGTTCCACCAGGAGTTCCTTTGGGAATTTATTCAGGGTTTCTTTCAGGAATTCATTTAGGCTTTCTTTAGAAAATTATCTACAAATTCCTCCAGAAGTTTCTCCGAGAATTTCTCTAAGAGTTCCTCCGGGAGGTCCTCTAGTAATTCTTCCAGGAGTTCCTCCGGGAATTCTTTCTGTAGTTTTTCATTTCGGAAGTTAATTTGGAAGTTCGAAGCGGGCTTGGTAGTCATATGGCTACTGCTTCTGCCTCATACGCAGGAGGTCGTGGGTTCAATCCCAGGTCCGTTCCATTCTCCTACTTTGTATCTTTCTCTTTATTTCTCATGTTCTAGCAATCGCTAGAACTGGAAATGGACTTCCATACCGTTTCCATTACTATTCCTATACCTTCAACTTGAGTATTCTAACAGTAATCTGCTAGAATTGGAAATGAACTATAGAGCTCGTTTCCTACATCCAATTAGAAATTCCATCAGTAACCTTCTCCTATCTATCACATTGGCAGCTCGTTAACCAAGACGGACCTCTGCCTCTCCAACCTAACCCAGAAATTCCAACAAATTCCGCATGAACTCGTGGCAAGTGCAGAGGTATATTCGGCTTGCAGTGGGCGAGTGATTGCATCATCATTTCCTCCCCCTTCCCTACAATGACTTGCATTCTGACGTGGCAGTCGCCAGTATGACCTAACAAATGAGATCACCAGTACTTGTACATTGAAGATGTGTGCTAGTCCCAAGCAAACATCTGTTGGTTCCCTGTGCAAGAACAGCTGATCTGGTCATAATGGAGTAGCAACTACGAGCAGTCAATCAAGCTCAAGCTCAAGCTCGGAAGTTAATTTGGAAGTTCATCCGGAAGTTCTCACGAGAGTTCCTCCGGGAATTCTTCCTGTAGTTCTTCAAGAAATTCCTCCAGAAGTTCAACCGGCAGTTCCTCCGAGAATTCCCCCGGAAATTCCTCCGGGTGTTCCTCCGGAAATTACTCTGGAAGAAACTCCCGGAAGAGTTCTCTTAGAAACTGCCGGTGGATCGCCCGGAGGAATTCCCGAAGTAACTGCCCGAGGAACTCTCGTAAGAACTCCCGGAGGATTTTCAGGAGGAACTCCCAGAAGAATTCCTATAGGACCTCCCGGAGGAACTTCCAGAGAAACTATAGGAAGAACTCCCAGAAGAATTCCTATAGGACCTCCCGGAGGAACTTCCAGAGAAACTATAGGAAGAACTTTTTCTAGCTAAATTTCTGAAGAAAGCCTAATTGATTTCCTGAAAAAAGCCTGAATGATTTCTTGGAAGAGCTACTGATGGAACTCCCGGAGGAATTTTTAGAGGAACACCTGGAGGTACTACCGGAGAAACTGCCGAATGAAATGAGTAACCGGAGTAACTTTCGGAAGAATTCTCGAAGTAACTCCCAAAAGAATTTTCAGAGGAACCCCCGGAGGAACTGCTAGTGGAACTACCAGAAGAATTTTCGAAAAAATGTTTTAGAAAATTCAACTTATAGATAAATCTCGTCTAGCTGAAACCTTTGCAGGGGTATGTAGTTGGATTATCATCATCATCATCAGAGCACCTTCCGGAGAATTCCCGAGGAGCCCCCGAGAAATTATCGGAGGAGCTTCTGGAGGAATTTCTATATACATTGAAGAAGCCTAAATGAATTCCAGAAAGAAAGCCTGAATGAATTCCCGGAGGAAATTCGGGACAGATTCAGAGGAACCTCCGTAGGAACTGCCGATAGAACTACCGGAATAATTCTCGGATGAAAACCTTGAGGAATGGAATTTTCACAAGAAATTTGAAGATTTTTCGCGAAATTCTCAGGAATGTTTACTGACAATTCTGCGGAATTTCCCCGGAATATTCTTAGCAATTCCACGGCGCAGTTTTTCAGAATTTTTTATGAGAAACAGCACGAAAGAATTATTTGAAGAATTCCCTGCACAACTTATGAAGGGGTTCGTGGAGGATTTATTGGAGTAAATAATGGTGGAATTTTCGGATCAATTCCTGGCGAAAGTTATAGTGAAATTCCTGAAAAATTTGCCGAGGAAGTTGCTGGAGGCATTCCTAAAGAATCCTTGATAGATTGCTCCCGTCTGGAGCAATTGTCGAAGGAATTCCTGGAGAAAGCTTGCATATTATTTTTTTCTGCCTATTTTATAGCATTATTTCAGAAAGGATTTGTTTAGAAATTCAGATGTATGGTTCTAGTTTTCTAAAACTTATGGAAGAATGCAGGATTTTTATAATAATTTTTATAGCCGACCTAAAAAAGTTGGCACTCCCCTACTCGAATTCCTGGCTACGCCCATGGCTAAATTTCTGTTATTTTTTTAGGAAAGAGAGGTTTTACGAGAAGAGAAAATATTCTACGGATATGTGCAAACTAACGATTTATTAGTTTACCTGATTGCAACAAATTAATCAATTTGCAGCTATAATAGAACATTTATCGTGCTCGTTTGTGTAGAAAGCTTCTGCGACTGGCGAAAATACAAAACTAGTTTTTATCCTGTTGCTAGGTATCTGAATATGTTTTATGCTCAAAGGTTATCCAGGTTAACGGTTCTAATGTGATATCGCGGCAACCTTTTGATGTTGATGACTTCCCCCAACCTTTCTTAAAGAATATAGCAGTGCAAAGCGCTAGCCAATGCCTAACCACCGTGTTTAAATAGTTCTCAAATGCTCACGATATATTCTTGATTTTTTTCAGGCTTAAGGACCATAACTTTTCAAACATCGAGTGTTCTTGCAACATGCCAATGTGCCTACATTATTTTCACTTGTCATAAGACGAGTTAATACAATCCCATTGAATTCCACCACTTAATTGTATCTTGACAGATACGTATTTCGACCTCAACAGTAAGGCCGTCTTCAGTGTCTCGTACTTGACTCGACTCAAAATAATTTTCTTATCAAAATTACATTATTTTGTCAAAACGCATAACAGAAATTGAAGCGATTCAGAAAACTTATCTTTGCAAGTAAGTTGAAGAGTTAATTATGTACGTACTTCATACTTGGTAGTAAACCTTCAAGGTCAAAACACAAACCATTGATGTATTACTACATATATTCTTACGTCTATTAAAGCTCTATTAACGACCGCCGTTCACCCCTGCGTTGTCAACCAGCAGGCTTAAGATATCGCGATTATTTATTTCTTATCATTGTGAAGTGGCCAGACAATTGACCATTGGAGCTTTATGAGGAATCCCAAACAGTTGAACAAACGGTTCGAAAGAGAATATCATCGGAACAGGATAACAAATGTTTTCGAAAAAAAATGCGCTACAATGAAAGATGGACAGCGTTGCTACGACGCGGCTTACCCGCTAATGCCTAACCGTATGTGAATATGTAGAAACCATTGATAAGACAATGGATTTCAATTGCTGATAACAACCTTATTGATCATCGGACGGGCTGAGCAACAATCACCGCACAAATAACGCCTGCCCTAGCCTGGTGCTCGAATTGCGTAGGAGATGCATTATTGTTGTGCTATATCTGGCCACATCTTCCAGTGCTAACAATTGGGCGTGATCGATGGCCATCGAACGTGTCATATATTATGTCGGCAGTATCTGCGAGCCTCTGCAGCTATTGGAGTAAGCTGAATAGTCGTACCTAGTTGGTTTAATTACTGTTGTTCGGTTGATAACACCTATTAAATCATACTGATTTTGACAAGGTTTATGATAATTAATTCGTGTCGATATTGATAGTAGAAGTATCAATATCAGAGCTGTTGTCGGGGTCTCAGCGTCGGGGTAGGGGCGTTTCCCAAAAACAGATAATTTGTTTTGTTTTATCATTAGAAGTGCGTGAGAATAAAATAAAATTTTCCACGGTGGCATGAAATACGAGCATCCTCAATTTTTATCACTATAATGCCATGAGTAATAAAATGGTGGTATCAAAATATTATTCATCAGTTCAATTTACATAGCACCAGTGCGGAGATACATTACAATGCTTGACGTATACTTGTCAAATCAAATTGTGATAATATTCATATCAATCAATCATTTCTAATGGAATCGAATAAATGAATCTGATTATAGTAGAAATACTAGAATAAGAGATCGGCGAAGACGCCATCTTTTTTCCAATTGAACCGTCAAAAGCGGTTCCAATTAGCATTGTTTACTTTTTGCATCAATAAGAAGCAAACGAAAAGTTCAAGTGATGCCAGTATTATTTTCATGATTTCATACCTTTTCATACGTTGCCATTTCAACAGCTTTTTACTCCGCCGGTCTCTGTTTATAGAGTAGTTAGATTATAGAGCCTGGAAATAAAATGTGATAAGCTTCTTTTTATCACTATATCTAAAGCAATGATCCGCCGGTGTTGAACTTAATCTAGAATTAAAAAAACACCTAAATAAAGATTAAAAAAAAAAGCAATGATCTGCTTGAAGGTTGAAAGTATGGCTGATAATTAAATTCATTTAATCTGTGACTGAATCTGTAACTGTAACTGGATCTCCAGACTGGGCATAGTGTATCTATTGTACTTGCCACACAAGATACATAATCATGCAATGGCGGGCATTGAAAAGCTTTCAATTAATAACTGAGGAAATGCTAATAGAATATTGATGAAAAGCAGGCCAAGTACTAGTTGAAACGTAGAGCCATAGAAGTAATAGAAGAAGAGTAAGTGCATCAATTTTCAAAGTAATTCCTGAGGAAATATTCCGAAAAAAACTCTTGAATAAATTTTTGATGGAATTTCTGACGGAGTCTCATCCTCAGTTGACATGGCTGCTGAAGGTCAGTTTATCATCGGGCATCACTCGCAATTGTATGAGAGTTCTCCTGGAGGAGATGTCACAGCCGTCGATTATAAGTCTACCACTACCGACTTCCATTTCTTTTTTATGATGCGCCACGCCGCTTGCATTCGATGGCGTCCTCGGCAGTGCCAACTACCTATTTAATAGCGACCAATGTTACATGTACTGCGGATCTTAGATTTCTTTGGTTTTCTATTTCTGTATATGATTGGATTCCAATTTAAATCTCATGTATATGGGAATTCATTTATCTCTTTTAAATCAAACTTCCCACTGTTTAGGAAGGCGCCACCGTCCTTCCCTGTCTCCTCTGGCTACGCCCTTGTACCTCGTTTTTTAATAGTTAAGGCTCCACCAGACCTAAGCGATTCCATCGCCGCGACGGCGACAACTATAAGGTATTTTATGAGACGTTTCGCGGCGGCCCGATTATTTACATTTAATGTTTTGTTTTGGTATGATTCTGCGTGAACATTCCGTTAGGTCCAAACACAAAATAAATTTTCTAACGTTTTACTTTTAATTCATGTTTTCTTCAGCATTTTATGCTTAGAATGCTATGGTATAAATTATCCAGCAACACGTATTGGAAATCGTACGAAAAGCTTGGTTCTCAAGCTCTAGAAACCGAAAAGTAAAATAGGTTAAATTGATGATCAGACCCATTGAAATGTTCAGCGCGAAATAACCAAACAAACGGGCTCCCACTAATTGTCAAAGTAGATAAACACGAGAAAAACAGCTGTTTCGATCTGTCTCATAAAATGCCTTATTCTCCACGATTCTATCGTTGGGTCGCTGCAGGCAATGTTCTGTTTACGGTTCTATACCAACGGCGACAGAACTGCAGTCGCCAAACAATAGAATCGCAACGCGTATGTTTGGGGGGACCTTTATCCTTAACCGATTTGCTTGCATCAAACAACGATGGTAATTTTTGTCCCTTTATTTATTATAAATTGTTTTGATCGGACTGTGGGCTCAAAAGTTATGGACATAATACTTTTTTTTATAATGCACGAGAAAAGTTGGATTAATTAAATGAATGCATGACTGAATAGAAACAATTAAAACATGCAAGCAATTTAGTGGTTTTTGCATTTTATTTTCGTACGCGCATAGCACCTCGATAAAATCAAACTGAGATTCAAATGGGTCAATAGAAATAATGTCACTGAAACTGTGTATTCAATTGAAGTCAATTTAAATATCTATGTTGTTTGTCATGCACCGAATTACTATTATAATTGGAATTGGGTTGCTAAACGATGATTTGACTGCGTGGAAGTAGCATCTAGCATGCAACATTAGAGTGATTCAAATTTTGACTTTTTTGTACCCCGATACTTAAACGATTACATTTGCCATTTTAATAATCCTCCTAAATTTTTAGCAAATTTGGATGTAATTTGATTGTGCACACGTCATTTACAGTTTGTATGGAAATTACTGTGAAAGTCGACCCTTATATAAATGACCAATCTACATTGACATATAGAATTGACTACATAGAATACTTCTTGAGCTGGAAGGCAGTTGTTGTTGCGAAGCGATTTGTTTTTTGGAAGCACAGTTATGAGGAAAACAAAAATGCTTATTATTGATATTGATGTTATTCTTTTACGTGTTCAATTGAATTTTCCACGATTCTGTATTCCCTCAATAACTTTTCTTACAAGCATCAAATCGTTTCACAACAAAGACGACCTGTTTCCTGGTAAAAATTTCTATGTTGCCGATGTACTCATATGATTTTAGAGCTTGATGGGAAGCGTTGGGGAACGGTTTTGCTTAAAAGTTACTGTTTTCATAGTAATTTATACAAACTTCAAACCGTGCGTGCTCACTCAAATTAGATCCAAATTAGCTCAAAATTTATAAGGATTATTAAAATGGCAAATGCAATCGTTCAAGCATCGGGGAGCAAAAAAGTCAAAATTTGAATCACTCTAATGCATATATAAATAAACATATTGCATTTTTCAGTAAGGATTAGACTATCGTATAATTTAACGACAAACCAAAATTGCTAACACATAAAAACGCATTTGTAAAAACAGTGTAAAATAACATTCTTGAATTATGCATTGACGTCATCCATTTTCAACCATTGACAACCATTTTCAGATCATGTATTGAACTGTCAGAAAATGGGGAAAACTTGAAAACTTGAAGTGAGTGAAAAAACACTCATTTTGAGAATGTTGACCAACTCAAAAACGTTTATTTTTAAACCCTTAAATGGGTGAAAAAAGTCTTGTAAATTTTAGTTTCAAATTTAGCTTCCAGTTGCAGAAATTTGAAAGATTATTGTGACCTGTTTTGTGAAGCTGTTATTGTGAAACCGAGAACCAATGAGAAGCTTAAGCGTAAGTACTTTAAATCATTTTCAATTGAATGTCAAAAACCTTTCATTCGTTTCTTGATTAATCAGGATCGAAACGATGGAAGTCCCTTCTACCATGGATTGCCTGGATTAAAATATTATATTTGTATGACTTCAATAGAATATATCATAAAATAAACAAATTAGCTTAAGCATTTTATTTGTTATACTTTTCTTTGAATCTGAAACAAACCCCATTTTTTTCATTCTAGCTCCATTCTTGAAAATGAGAGTTCTTTAACCCGTTTTTAACAAAAACCAATTTATAAAAATGGGTAAAAATTCCACCTTTTTGACATATATTGCCTTTACTCATTTATGAGTAAAACATGGTATACCCATTAAATGAGTAGATCCACTTATTCTTCAAAATGGGTGAAAATTTACCCTTTAATGAGTTTACGAGGGTCTCCGTAATATAACGCAATAATCTAAGTCGACTAGATGGCTGTTTGAAATTAACGGCTAAATGAGAAATTCTCGGAAGCTAATCATAAGATTGTTTCCCAATCCAGCCAGTTCGGAACCATTATTAGGGTAATTGCTTGCTGTTAAGAAAATTGTTTTGGGCTTTTTAGTGGAATGTCTTCAATTGTCATAAGACGAGTTCGTACAATCCCATTTAATTCCACCACTTAATTGTACCTTGACAGATACGTATTTCAACCTCAACAGTAAGGTCGTCTTCAGTGTCTCGTACTAGACTCGATTAAGTACTGTCAAGGTACAATTAAGTGGTGGAATTGAATAGGATTGTACGAACTCGTCTTATGACAAGCTTGCTGTTCCCAGCAATGAACAATTGTTCCGCAGACAGAAAAAGAGTGAAGTAATTAGAAAATAAGTTCTCTTTGCCCTTCGTAACAAAATACACAAACAATAATAAAATGCTTTAAAATGTCAGCAAAGTGTTAAACTTATGGAACTTACTGCTTTACTATGTTTTTCTCCATAATTATTGAAAACAAACTGTTACTTGTACATTTGAGATCCCATAACTAAAAAACGCATGATGCATCAAAGACGTGAATGAGAGCTTCAAGCAATATGAACATTCGACTTATCACTGAAACTGGATCATTTTTGAGCACGATGAGCATAATGACCGTACAGTTTGTAGTTGACCAGAACAATCGTATAATTACACAATGAACCAATAGGTGGGGCATGGGATTTTGGCGCTGATCACGGCCTTGAGGTCTATCGGAGGTAGGAAGGAATTAATGTTGAATTCACTCGCCCACTGCAAGCCGAGTATATCTTTGCACAAGCAACGAATTCGTGCGGTTTTTTTTATTTAGAATAAATAGTAACTATACGAATCCTATCTGCACATCATTCATAATAATCACGCCTTTGTTTTCTAAGTCCTATATTCTAGAAACTAAAAATTCAACACTTGCAATAACATAAACTCCTCCGTCGAATGTTGCGTTCAATAAGGATAAGTACATATATGCATATGAACACGTCATTTTATAGAATAGATCGTTCACGGAATGGATTATTGATAATACATAATTGATAAAATGCTAATAAACTACCAGGTGGATTAATACAGTTTACGAATTGGAATTTGCCTAAATGAAAAAGAAGTATTCGCATAGAAAATGGGCGTTTACGGGGACAATATGTGAGGATTCGATTTCTTTTTCAGTAGATACCAAATCATGAAAGTCATCGAAAAGGAATACATCTACTCTCTGTCAACGAATTGAAGCGGTTCTTTTCACTTTATCACACTTTCACTGATTGAAATCGTAAATCACAATGTTGCGAGTTAAGTGAGTCACGTGATCAAATTTCCACATTTCAATGATCGGTATCGAAAATCTTATCATCCATTCATTTTTATACTATAGCACTTATTGAGTTATTTTTAATCATTTTATATAGTATTCCATTCTGTTAATTTTATTCACTGTCTCTTACCACTTTAATTTTTTCGGTCATTCTGGAAGAGTATAAATTTCACCAACCGGCCACACCACTGAAGTCAACAGCGAAATCGAGACGAATGATTTTTTCACAGAACTTCAAACCAAGAACATGTTCTGAATAAGTTTCCGTTGACACCGAAGCGAATACCACCCACTGACACTGCACTCCCGATCCCGAATGGATGACAACTGTCCACCGGAGTCACCAATCAACTGATGGGGTTCCCTCTCCAGCGGGTCTTCGAGAAATGTTATTCAACCGCCAATTAATCTGGACGGACGGAAGTGTTGGGAGATCGCTCAAGTGCTCATTCCAGTTTGTAAGTATATGCTGCGGGGCTTCGTTTGTGTTTTAGAATGAAAACCCATACCGGCACTTGTTTGCTCATTGGTGTTAGGAAGCGAATAATCAGCGAATGCAATACATTCCGTACTGTTGTCTATCAATTGTTTATGATAACGTCTGCCTAGAGGGTCCAGATCGATGATTGTCTACACATGCGTTGAGTTTGCCATACTGACAGATTACATTTATCACTATATGGCTTTGCTGTGGCAATGTTGTTAAGCAATGTTAAGATCATGTGTCAGCATTAACCCAATCGAAGAGAGCATTGTCTCGTTTTGTTTCCAAGGCTGAGAAAGCGTGTGGACAAAATATGATGTCAATTGTTATAATTTACAACTCTCGACACGTGACCTATGAAAGAAACACGTGATTGGGAAAATGTGACTATGGAAAGCAATCCGCTGTTGAGGTGACCTCCGATTTTGAGCACCAAATGCAATAAATTAATTAAAATTAATTTACTATATTTTGATGCTCAAAATCCGCTGTTAAATGATGAGCTAAATCCTTCACACCAGAAGATGCAATCAAGCAGTTTGAAATGTCTATGCGATAAATTGGCCATTTGGCAAAATGTGTATTCACTGGCGATGCTTTAATTTAACAGTCTTCTTGGGTACTTAAGTTAGTGAAAATTACAAATAAGACCGTAAGAAACACTTGAAAGTCATATGGAATCAATACTTAGTGGTTTCCAAACCGATCGATGCACAGTAGCTAAAATCGTGTTTTTATATAAAAATACGCCGTTTGGTGGCTATTGCGACTTGAAACTTGAAACTATAAAACTTGAAAAATAAAAAAGTTAGTTTTAGTTTTATTGTATTTTTTAGTCATATTTGATTTAACTGCAACTTGACAACGGGCAAATTGTGGCAGTCAATCTCATACGCATAACAAAGTACAAGTAATGAACTTTAAATTAATTCCTGAACTATAGAGTTGTAAGCGAATGTAAGATATGTTTCATCAAAAAACATTTCCTACTATGCAAAGCAAAATCAATCTCCCATCACAAGGAGTTAATGAATCAGCGCACCATGCGTCTCCATATGCTTGTATGCTTATACGTCGAACATGTTCAAAGCTTGTTGACATAAAAAGCAAATTACGAACTAGGGGAAGGAGGGGCAATATGCCCTAGCTAAGCATAGACTGCGTTTATGCCTTAGCTATAACGATTTTCATGGGTGTTTCTACCTCACGCAACAGTTGAACAATATAGCTAGCTGATGCCATGTTAAAATTAGGAAAAATCTCAATCATATTGATAATATTCACATTTCAAAAAAGTGGTGATATTCTGTTGCCGGAAAACTCATGAGGCAAAACGCCTTTTAGCTGGCGGCTCCTAGGGAACAAAGTACCACGCGTCGGCGAATCAGCATTCTAGTATGGATAGTCCGTGGAGACGCAAGTACTTTGTAGGTTATTGCCACTAGGGCGTTTTGCCTCGCCAAAATGTTAGATGTTTCTTCAAAATGTGAAAATTTTCGGTTTTTCCGACCTTCCCATGCACTATTTTGAAACTTTATTCGCCTATCGTACATAATTTTAGATCTAGTTTTGTTACGGACATCTTAAGGACGGTAAATATGAGGCAAACCACAAAGGCGTTTTGCATCGGGGGCGTTTTGGGGCCTCTTCCCCTAGGTGTCTTCGACAACGTTCTTCACGAGAACTTTTGCTACAACTTTCGCGAAGACATATACCTTGTATGTCGTAAATTGAAAAAAAAAAATTTTTTTCCTCTCACTTTTAGGGGATATATCGTAAGCCTGAATACCTCCAAATAAGCGCATCGGAGAGAAGGGTGGCAATATACCCTAGCTAAGCAAATACTGCTTTATTGTCTTATTTGTAACGCTATTCAAGATAGCTAGTTGATGCCATTCAAAAATTGTAAAAAATCTCAATCATATTGATAATATTCACATTTCAAAAAAGTGGTGATATTCTGTTGCCGGAAAGCTCTTGAGGCAAAACGTTAGTTAGGGGAAGAGGCCCCAAAACGCCATCCGAGGCAAAACGCCTTTTGTGGTTTCCCTCATTTTTACCGTCATTAAGATGGCCGTAACAAAACTAGATCTGAAATTATGTAGGTTAAGCGAAAAAAGTTACAAAATAGTGTAGGGGAAGGTCGGAAAAACCGAAAATTTCCACATTTTGAAGAAACATCTAACATTTTGGCGAGGCAAAACGCCCTAGTGGCACTATCCTACAATGCAGGGGAAGAGGCCCCAAAACGCCAACCACAACCACTGGCGGCAGCACTACGAAGAATAGCTGAATGGCGATGTGGTAGACGAGCATGAGGGTATGGTGATGAACCTGGAAGAACGCGCGCAGGACATAGTTTTACCGGCTCCGGATCTCCAGGAACTCCAGGAGAAGATTAGCCGGCTGAAGAACAACAAAGCCCCTGGGATTGACCAACTACCAGGAAAGCTATTCAAACACGGTGGTGTGGCACTGGCTAGAGCGCTACAATGGATCATTACCAAGAATTGAAAGAAGAAGGAAGTTTTGCCGCAGGAGTGGATGGAAGGTGTCGTGTGTCCCATCTATAGAATGGCGATAAGCTGGATTGTAGCAACTACCGCGCAATCATATTGCTGAACGCCGCCTACAAGGTACTCTCCCAAATTTTATGCCGTTTACTAGCACCAGGGGCAGCACCAGGCGGGTTTTGTGGTCGAACGGACCAGGTGTTCGCCATTCGCCTAGTACTGCAGAAATGCCACGAATACAACGTGCCCACACATCATCTATTTATCGGCTTCAAAGCCGCATATGATACAATCGATCGGGACCAGCTATGACAGCCAATGCACGAACACGGATTTCCGGATAAACTGACACGGTTGATCAAGGCGACGATGGATCGGGTGATGTGCGTAGTTCAAGTTTCAGGGGCATTCTCGAGTCCCTTTGAAATGCGCAGAGGGTTACGGCAAGGTGATGGTCTTTCATGTCTGCTATTCAACATCGCTTTGGAAGGGGCTATATGAAAAGCAGAATTACACGAGTGGTACAATTTTCAATAAGTCCGTCCAGCTATTTGGCTTCGCCGACGACATAGATATTATGGCACGTAACTTGGACCAACGCGCACTTGGAGTTTTCGAAAGGGAAGTGCTGCGTACCATCTATGGTGGGGGACACATGGCGGACGGTACGTGGAGGAGGCGATTAAACCACGAGTTGCATGAGCTGCTGGGAAAACCATCAATCGTTCACACCGCGAAAATCGGACGACTGCACTGGGCCGGGCACGTAGCCAGAATGTCGGATAGTAACCCGGTGAAAATGGTTCTCGACAGCACGATCCGACGGGCACAAGAAGGCAAGGTGCGCAACGGGCAAAATGGATCGATCAGGTGGAAGATGACTTGCGGACCCCCCGTAGATTGCGTGGTTGGCGACGTGTAGCCATGGACCGAGCCGAATGGAGAAGACCACACAGACCACTAACTGCAACGCTAATAGATTTTCAGTCATTTTCAAGGAGGATGTTGAACCCTCATCATTATGAAACGGTATATCTCAAGTACACCAGTCCAAACCAACAGCTCTGCTGAACATATCACAGTTTTGTAGTGTCATCTGCATTTGTCATTTCAAAACTTTTTCCAGAAGCCAAATTCACTTTATTATTTTTGAACCACTAATAACGCTTGAGTAGTCCTATATTTTGTCCAAAGATACATTGCTCTAAACATAACATCTAAGGCTAGAGAGTGAAATCTTTCCAAAATGTCACGTGTCATTAGACATAATGCCATTTGAATGACATTTCGCCTCTCATGCCTCAGAATAGATATTTACAGCAATGTGTTGTTACTGTGTTTAGACAAAATTGGTGGCCTTTTAGGCGCAAACAGTTCGTAATACATCTTGAATTTATATCAAGCTTCTGGGAAAATAATATAAAGGAATCCAATGACATTTTACAACACTGGCATATTTCTTATTTCCCTCTTAACTCAACCTACATGTGTGAAATCTTCATGAAACACAACAGTGAAGCTACTAAATGGTTTTCTTACTCCAATTGAACAACTCTACGCGAGAAAAACAAAAAGAAATAAAACATTCATCCAGTGTGGCGATGTATTTTCAATGTAGTTCTCAAAAACTGTCCATGAGTCTTATTCAACTTCGTAATAATGAACTTGAAGCAATTTGAATTAATGAGGATTTAAAAAAAATCTATTTCGGCGCGGATTAAAGTCTCTCATCAATCTTTGGTTTAAACAATGATTTTTTGTGGTGTTTTATTTTCTTCTTACTAAATTTTGCGTTTTAAATACATAGTGACTTATTCGTTCAAGAAACATGACCAATGGTTTTAGAAGAAATCAGACAAATTTGTTCTAAACTAAGTGGTATAAATTAAAATGGTTTCAAAAATATGTGCCAAAGAACTCTCTGAAATATAAAAATAAAACAAAATCAAATGAAATGCTCAGTATTTGCATCCATAAAAAACTTAATTCAAAAAAGTAATAATATTTTACTGAATAAAATTAAAAATATTAATTGCTTTTTTTTTTCAGAGCAATTGCTAAAACAATCGTTTTTAACCTTTCCTCGCGCGTGGTCCTGGAACGCTTATGCAGAGTCGTTCGTGTTGTGCCCAGTTCTAAAGTAAACATTTGGACTTTTCGTTACCTTCTGGTAACAATATCAAATTTAATTATTCAGACAACATTTGGGTCATAAAAAAAACTCTATTATTACATGTTTGTGTTATTAATAAAAGTTTAAGTCAACCTATTAAAAGGGGATATTTCAAAAACATGTCAATAAAGTCAAATTTCGTTCAATGTGTGTCAAAGTGATTCGGATTCTGACCAAAATGTTTTTTTTTTTGCGGGGCTCTAATAAATTCTAATAAACTTACCCTTGTTACTTTCCGCACTTTTCTGTTCGACATCTTTGTATTACTGACAAATTCTCTACGCTTCTACACTTTTTTGGCACAGTGGTAATTTTAATGCAATCACAACGACATAAAATACTACTCCAGTGATATTAGACGTAATACTTTCAGTGTTTTCTTAAGGCACTCATGGTTGCTTCCAAATAAGCATGAAATTAGGTTCTTTTGCAACTTTTGTTTCCAACACTCCAGAGCTTCAGCTTCAGAGACGATTCTCGGTCAGCACTAGAATGAACAAATCGACACTTTGTTAGACGATATGAGGCGGAATCTCGTTGATGGGAATCGGTGTTATGTCGTATCACTACTTTTACTGCATCTTCAGACCATTTCGCATAACGCACACACAACGATCGGCCGTTAACACTATTCACTGGAGGAACATATTTGTCAAGCTCTGTTTAATCACACCCTCTGGCACGTTGTTGATTGGTTGCATCGACAATGAAGGAACAAACTTCGTCATTGCTAACGTATCGTCTCGTCGCCACCAGCAGTCATATGATTCACTTACAGTAATGCAAGTCTTATCATGTGTCCGACAACTAGCTTTATACTGTGATAATAGAATCAATCAATAACCCATATTTACGCCGACACAAATCGTGCTAAATCGATAGGAAGACATAACTAGGCTATTCTATAATCACCCCAAGTGGTTAGCAGCATTTGTAAATGCTTCATTCGTCAATCAGACGTTGGAAGCTGTGAAAAAAATCTAGTTTGGAAATGCGCAACCCGTTGAATATCCAGTTGGGTATGAAGTCTTAATGAAGGAAAACTCCACAGTTTGCTTATCTTATCATGCAATAAAGTGGTCGCTTAGAGCTACTTCAAAAATGCACCCATTCTAGGCACAGCTGCCAACACGGCCTATAACCAGTAAGTTTCAACTCTGTTAAAATTTTCACCTCGAATGCATCAACCCGCACGCTGAACCGAGTACGAAGTAATGGAAGAGTCTTGATAATTACAGTGTCGGATTGTTTGATGAGTGATTATCACGTAAGAGAGAGGTTATTGTTTTTCTGGGCTAGGGCGTCCGATGCAGAGGTCGACAACAATTGCAGATTGATATATTTCCTATGATAGCATTCACAGGGGAATGAACAAACATTTTACGACGTTGTTGATTGGGCACTCGGTTCGATAATTCTTTGATCATTTATCCTTATCAATGGAATGATACGCATAACAATTAACGCTGGTCTAAAAGTTAAAAAATATGTGTAAATGATTTTACAACGATAAATTCAATACAACGAAAGTATCAAGTATCAATATGTATGCTAAACAATTGTGCTTTATTTTTAAACCATGAAGATTTTGTTATCAGCATTTTAATTTTATTTTATTAAGTAATTTAAACACAATTACAATTTATTGAGTAATTTAAACAATATGAAAGCAACGGACCGTAATCGTATTCTGTTCCTAAGGGAAAACGTTCATTTTTGCATTTTTACTTCTAGAGGTTTCAGTTCATCGTAAATCAAGTGGCGCATTACGTTAAAGTATAACCCAAAGGATGCCAAAAACCTTTGCTAAAGAACGTTCGTTGCTTAAAAAAGTTATAACACTTTGAAGAATGGTTGTTCAAACCATTTGCAACAAGTCGTTTATTCTGCCATCACTGCCGAAATACGTGGACCAATAACTTAACTGAGTGTTATATTAAAATTATTGATCTTATAGGGCAGGGGAACTAATTGGAGTTATTCGGAATCATTTCTCAATGTAAAAATTCGGACAAAAAGGAAGAATGGTTTTGCCCTCTAACAACCAAAGGCTGCCCGGTAGTGCTGGCAGAAACATCTTCGAAGCGTTATAATATTTTTGTATACGTGACAACAATCTTCATCAAAGTCATTCGGCATCTTTCAGACTTTATGAAAACGTATTAGGTGACGTGATTGGCGATAAATTGAAGTCGCTAGGAGCAAAAATGCAAAAAAGTACGATTTCCCATACCAATTTCCATATAAATTTAAAACGCGATGCGGAAAGCGAGGACGGAAACGATTCAGAAAAAAACTTGATATTACTTGATTGAATGAAGTTTGCGTATTTCCATACAACTGCGCCCACTCTAATGAGTACGGACCAGTACTGGTAGTTTTCGTGATGGTCACGTGAAAGGCGAAAACAGTTGCATTTTCATTTTCAGGAGACCAAATGAAAATGTAGCGGGCTCTCGGTCACCTGTCACATTACAAGCAGTCATGATGGGAATGTTGCTTTGTTTTGAAATCTTAATTTCTAAATAGTTTTAATAAATAAAATGATTAGATTCTTCCTGATTTTCGAGAAAGAAGTTACATTATTAAAGGAAAAACAGCGCGTTTGCAATAGTTTGATGCGCTTTAATGAAATAAAAATCCGTGAAAATTTGGCAGACTTCCTTTCATTGTTTATGTTTTTTAAAGTTGGAGAGAATAAAATGTAAATATCGCGTGACCTCTCTCACTGAAAATGAAAATCTCAGTACTGGTACGGACATTCCGAAAGCTAAACTCGGCAAACCAGCACAGGTTTCCCCTATGTTTAGTTAAAAACCTTTTCCTTCTAGACAAACCAGACCGGATGTGTGTTTACAAAATTGTGTGCACATACACACATACAGACAGCACCTCAGTTCGCCGATCTGAGTCGATTAGTATATAACAATATGGATCTCCGAGCCTTCTATCAAAAATTCGTTTTTGAAGTGACCCTATAGTCTTTACGTAGGGCTACTTTCCAACATAGTATTCAATCAACATTTTTTCAATTATTAATTGAAAGCTTTTTTATACATGCCATTGCATGAGAATGGATCTTCTGTGGAGAGCACATTGGATACATTATGCCCATTAAGTCGTGAATGTTTCCAAACCGAAAACACCCTAGACCGAACCAAAAATCGAACTCGCCATCTCCGGATTGGCAATCCTACTCCTTTGTTCGCATTTCCACAATGATACATAAAAACGATAGAACAATCAAAGGCTCGCCATCTCCGGATTGGCAATCCTACTCCTTTGTTCGCATTTCCACAATGATACATAAAAACGATATAACAATCAAAGGCTTAAGACACTATAAATTATTATCAACTAGTTTATTTATGGACGCAGTAGCGCCCTTGGCAAGTTTTTTTTAATATAAACGGTTCATGTGTTATTCAACGTCTGTTGTCTGTGATTTTTAATCAAATGCTGTGTCTGGTTGTCTAATGTTGTTACTGGTTTTGTTTTCTGCATCTGATAGTAAAAAAGAATTGATGATGATGATGATGATACTACCATCTATTGTAGCAAGGCACCTGCCGATAGCACTGGCCATATCTGACAAACGAATTGATCATGTCTATACTATTGTTTGTATTTCATCAAACTCCTGTATGAAGGGCCAAAAATGGGTGGGGTGGTTCCATAAGTAGAGACACTTATGCAAATCCACGGGATGAATAGAGAATCTCCTTCCAGAAGAAAGTTCGTACATACAATAATATAATCTAGCCCTCGTTTCCCAGATTGACCCAATAGATGAGGAGAAGAGCCCGCCCTTTATCCACGAGATGTTAACAATAGGAAGTTGGCGATTCCACTCTTCCTACCCAAATCGCTTTAATCGGGTGCCCTGATGGTTATATATATACTTTTTTTTATATAAATTATTGTATATGATCATGATGGGATATAATGTAATTGTGTATAATGGAATTCTCTCACCAAATTTCCGTGCGTGAAAAATACAATGTTTGATGGGCGAGATCCTTTCTTCACACCAGTAGTGTGTTTTGACAATGCTTCGGTTTAGAGCCAATGTCTTGAAAAGCACAGACGACTAAGACGGGACACGAATGGTCACTATCAAAATCAATTTTCTTCGCGGGGTATCTTGATGGCATTCGATTTGTCAGTGATATTTACTGATAGTAAAAAAGAATTGAAGTGCCAAAAATTTTATTTTTTGTGAGAATTTTCCCGCGTGCTGCGTCTGGTTGGCTAGTCACCGGACAAACAGGGCTATTATATTTATGATATGGTTGAACGTCAATTTCTTGAATAACATTGAAGACTAGATTTGTGCTGATGTCATCAATTTATCAATCTACTCTACGTTCTACTCCAATACGTTTACAATAAAGTGCGTCCCACAGTGAAGATCTTTATAGTCGGATATCTCCAACATTCAACATCTGGTTAACCTTTGTTTTCCCGACGGTGATGTACCTACACATTTATCGGCATGCTGCACCTTGCAGTAGATTAATGCACTCTCTTTGTGGGGTGTACACTAAGACGATTTGCATGCATCCAAATGCTACGTCTAACATTGGCAAACTTACTCATTGCAACTTCTCATTGCTAAAACCCTATTTTTTTCGTTGCTTTCCAGTTCTGAACGGCACAGTCAGTCATGTTGCATCGTGTATGTAGATGATATACACTTTGAAAGTCGTTTTGCGATTGCATTCCACGTCAGACTGTTGACTGCAGTTGACAAAGCCTTGATTTTTATATTCCATATTGCAGGCTTATCACCGCTTTAGTTATAAAAAGCAACATTTGCACGATATCAAATTCATTGCGATACTAAGTATTGCTCACATGATTCAAATCGAAGCTCTCGAACGAACCGCCGATGGACAACAACGACGATTGAAGCCATAAACATGTGTTCGGGTTCAGAAGGTGATTGGATGGATAAGCCCCACCGCACAAACCGGCGGATTTCGTGTTGATGCGTAGAATAATTGAATCAAAACAAAATACAGAAAAGCGGTCAAGCAACAAAACGACGACGTCAAAAAGTGGGCTAGGTCGGAAGTACACTTATTGCGGTAGGCCTCCTTGACATTGTTTACCGGTTCACCGTTCCCGAATAATGCAAAATCGGATGTCTACGTTGAATTGTGAACTTCAACGAAATAACAGCAGATTGGACATTTATGGTGTTTACCATGTTGATAAAGCCAGTCCCGACTTGTACACAAAGAATTCTGTGAGCTGAAGCTGAACGATTTGCTTTCGAGATACCTAATTGATTATAAAACAATATAACCAGATACGCAACCAGAATGCAAGCGCCAGAAGGGTTGCCATTGAGCCATATTAATTTGGCAAACAAACACGTTTGAAGTGTAGATAGTTGAATATATCAGGACACTGAAGAGGTGACTAATTCGTCTACCCATGATTCATTCAATATGGCGTCCAATGTTTTCGTTATTTTTTCGTTTTATTTATGATAACAAAGTATCTAATGTATCTACGTGCTATTTTTCTTCATACAATAATCTTCAAGTTAATTGCCGAACCAATCGCCCAAAATAAGCCCAAATAAAATATTTACCAATACTGCACAATGAAAAATATTTCATCGCACGTTGGTTTGCCGGTCAATTCAAATAGGTATTCATAAGATGGGCAATGAGTGACATTTCCTACTTAATTAGTCTCTGATCTGTTTCAACAAAAAAGGTTATACAAAAACTGTAACTATTATTTGTGTTTTTTCCTAGCGAAATATTATCGTAAACACATTACTTTCCAGTTGTTTATTAAGAAAAGTACTGGTTGAAAAATCCAGGACCATGAAAATGTGAACTAAAAAGTGCTTTAGAACTGAAATGAAATTGAGTAATTTATATCAATATCTTGTATCAACCCAGTCATAAATCTTCAAAAATCGATTTTAAATGTTACTAGTGAAATAAACAAGAAAAAAGTTATTTTTCAACGCTTCACAAATATTAGAGTGTGTACTCCCAACAAGCATTGGAGGCTGATAAAGAGCTTATTTCGCCATAATTTGGCTTGTTCAGCTAAAAAAACTAGCTTATTCAACTTAAATTGTTTGTTGGGCTGTGTTTTGAAGAATTACTGAACAATTGTATTGTGTTAGAGCATTTTCATCGAATACATCTCATGCGCCATTTGAGTGCTCAGATCGTCCCGTCCGTTTTCCCCATATTAAATACATATTTGCCAAAATTGTATATAGTTTCTGTAAGGTTCTTATGTAGAGCTGTATTAATATCTGCCATCCGCTCGTTGGGTGAGACAAAAATCAAACATCCAGATACATTTGAATCATTTGTTTGAGAAACTGCATAAATCCATTTTACACAATTTCGAGAAAACAACAAAAAACTGTTTTTGAACAAATTGGCACCGAATCTTTCTATTTCTTCGATACATATCAATAGTTTTTGACAAAACTCAACACCCTGGGGCACTTCTAGTTCAAAAACTGTAAGCAGTACTCCACGATTGCTCTTCAATGTGCGTGGACATATGTAGTTTCTCAAACAAACGAAAAAAAATTCATACATTCCTGGACAAAAAAATTATTTTCGTATTTTTTGCCAGAATACGTATTTTTGGACGAGGATTCAGAAAATATAAAAATCTCGTTTTGCATATGCAGTTTCTCAAACAAACGGTTCATTTGTATTAAGTATGTTTTAATCTCTCTAATAGAAACGTGGGGCCCTCCTTAGCCGTGCGGTAAGACGCGCAGCTACAAAGCAAGACCATGCTGAGGGTGGCTGGGTTCGATTCCCGGTGCCGGTCTAGGCAATTTTCGGATTGGAAATTGTCTCGACTTCTCTGGGCATAAAAGTATCATCGTGCTAGCCTCATGATATACGAATGCAGAAATGGTAAATTGGCTTAGAAACCTCGCAGTTAATAGGGGAAGAGGTGGTAAAATGAACAGTTGGCTATATTTATATTAAAACACTATTTAGGCGTATGCTAATCATGCACACGTTTTCCTCGAAATAAAATAAGGTACCTGAGCTAAAATTTTGGTTTTGAGACCGAACGAATAGCTATTACTATCCAAAATACCAAACGAGGCCGTAAAAATAGGGTCTGATGTAATTTTAACCATTTTCTGCAAGCTTCAATTCTTAATAAATTCATAATAACATTGATTTAAACCTGTTCTAACCACAGCGGCAAATAGGACAACCTTCACAAAGATGTTGCAGGGGTTAATAGTAAAATTATTGGTTTGCATAGTTGGAGGAAAAGTTATTTATCACACGGCACGTATGTGGGTAAAATGAACCCTTGTATCAAACTTTCACAAATTTATGGTAAAAGTTGTGCGATTGTGAAGCGGAAGTTCAAGAAACAAACCATATCGAATAACCAAGATAAAACTTTGAATATGTAAATTTAATTAAAAAATAATTGATATTTTCAAACTTTTTCCTTCTTTTATTATTTTGATAATTAAGAGCTTTTCAAAAGTTATACCAGATTTTCAAAAAGCTCTCGTAATCTCAATTAGTTGTATATACAGTGCCAGAGTAAAAAAGAAAATTAAATGTTCCAAAAGGGTTTAGAAGCGATGTTCATTTTACCACCAGGCAATGTTCATTTTACCTGCACTATTTTTGTACATACGAAATTTCGATGTTTTTATTTCGATGAAAACTATATAAAACAATGTTTATTAGCGAAAAAATTGTTCAGTGCAATAAGAATATGAGTTAAATTGCTAAACCAAGTGGTAAAACTAGCAAATTATCCTCGTTTTATGATTGAATTTAACGCAAGTCCTTAACGTGTTCATTTTACCACCTGTTCCCCTAACTGTGGAAGTGCTTAATGAACACTAAGCTGCGCGGCGGCTCTGTCCCAGTGGGATGTAATGCCATGAAGAAGAAGAAGAAGAAGAAGAATAGAAACGTAATGTGAAAAATACAACGGGTTATAAAAGGTAACAAGAAAAGCACTGGCAGGTTTCATTTTCTTAAACATATGTTTTTGAATTTATTTATATACATTAGAGTTTTTTTTAGATTAATGAAAAAGTTTTTTTTATTTAAAAAAAATATGATTTGGTCATAGAAACGCTATGGTCGAGTCCATTTTCAATAGCAAAAACATAGACTGGAACTGAATTCCCCATGGTGGCGGAACTTTGGTTCAAAAATCATTCAAGTCCGGGATCTGCATGAAAACGTGATCTAGCCCTTATCATCAACCTTTTTTAAGAAGAACACTATCACTCCCAATAGTAAATAAATTTTACAACCAACAGAGGAACGACATGCTCTCGTGTCTCGGTGCATTGAGCAGTGATAGCAACAAACACATGAAGTGACTAGGGTAGATGCGGAATATGTTGCCTTCAAAAATATGTATTACTAGTTGTACGTACCGGACCTTACTCAGGTTGTTTTATCTTGCATTCTAATTGTCAATTGTTATCTTTTGTGTGATAGCATTGGGTTTTCTCCCAACTAGCCCTATTAGTGTATTTTGAAAAATGTCCAACTTTTCCCGTCAAATTTGCAAACTTGTTATAATATACAAATACGGCATGTATTGGTTGGCAATGTTGGCGTCAAAACTCTAAATGGGAGGGGCAAATCTGAACGAGCGGCTAGAAACAGTGTGTGTTCCCCATGTTAGGGGCGGCTGATCATCGTCCGAGTGCCAGCATGGGGCTCTACGCAAAACTGCGCTTACTGAGCTGCAGCGTTCAGAATATAGAAAAGGCAACCATATAGAAACACGATAGAGATTGCGCAACCATGGTAAGGTAGCCTACCAAAGTTTCTACAGTTACAAAGAAAGACAAAAATAGAGCAAACAGATACATTCAACGGCAACAAACCCGGCAACGAAAAAAGGACATCGATTGGAAAGTCGGATCCTGGAACGTAAGAACTTTGAATGAACCCGCAAGTGTTGGGCTCGTGAGCTGCAAAAGATCGTGGCAGTAATACAGGAAATATTTTTCCTTTTTTTCATTCATTTAGCATATATCTAAACAGATAACACTGAATCAACAATATGACACCACAATACACGGTTCGTGGCCATATTTTTTGATTCTGGTTCTGTACCTGTTTAGCCCACCTCGCTCGCTGCGCTTAACGCCTACTTGTCCCCGCCGTGTCGTAAGGTGCCGTACACATATTACGTAAGCTCTTATGAGGGGAGGGGGGTCGGTCGTTATCTTACGCACCATATAAATAAAACATTATTTGTATGAAAAAAATCTTACATGGGGGGAGGGAGTTTGTAGGACTGCTGTACGGCATTCTTGGAACATGCCCTGCCCATCGTACCGTTCCAGCTTCAGCTACCTTCTGGATATTGGCTTCGCCGTAGAGATGGGCGGGCTCAAAAGCCCTCCTTCGCCACCACACACTGTCCTCTTGCACATCGCCAAATATGGTCCTCAGCACCCGTCACTCATATACTCCGAGTGCTCCTCGAGCATGGTCCATGTTTCATGACTTTCATGTTCGTATAGAGGAAGGGGCCCTCCTTAGCCGTGCGGTAAGATGCGCGGCTACAAAGCAAGACCATGCTGAGGGCGGCTGGGATCGATTCCCGGTGCAGGTCTAGACAATTTTCTGATTGGAAATTGTCTCGACTTCCCTGGGCGCATAAAAGTATCATCGTGTTAGCCTCATGATGTAAATGATGAAATCGCGGTTGAGCTTCTCAAACTTGTAATTGTAAGTGAGCAGCTGCATCGATCGATCCACCACATTATTTATGGATGTCCTAATATAATCGATCTATGGAATGGGTACAGACTAGAGTGTGCTATTTACAAAGGGATCACGCTTCCTACCTCGCTGAACATAATTCTGGCGCGTACTCTGTTTGACAGCCTGGGACCGCTTGAGGAGTCCTTCGTCGGCGAAAATCAGACAGGTTTCCGTGAGGGCCAATCAACAGCGGATCAGATGTTTAGTCGAAAACATCCTAGACCGAAAACCCGAAAACCTCCTAGACCCGACCGAGAATTGAACTCGCCATCTCAACTTTGAAAACGAATATTACTGACTATCAGCAAACAAAAAGTAATATTTTCTAGCCCTTGAAAAAGATGGAATAAACAATTGAAACCTCGGGCGTAGAAGAACTTTGTAGTTTTAATAGCCAGTAAAGACTGAAAGCCAAAAATTTATTATAAGTGGTGGAATTCAATGGGATTGTACAAACTCGTCTTATGACAAGTTATTAATAGGATTCAAACAGTCGAGAGCCTATTAAAGAAGTGTTCTTAGTAGGTCGCTTCATCTATCACCAGGAGTAGGCGATATTTTTTTTTAAAGCTTTATTTGAGTGATTTTTCAACATATTGAAGAGTTCATCGCTAGAGTAGGCGATAGCGAACAGTATGGCATGACAGAGGAAGCACCCATTGATACTAAGATCGATGGGGCTACCCTGATCAAGGCCAGCACGGAAGTCAGATGAAAATGGCTATTAAATGGAGGCCAGAAAATGGCGCTGAGTACGGATATAACGGACGTAATCATGTCCTTTCTGGACAACGACGGGATGTTTAGTAAGGAATTCAAAATCTATCTATATAATAAAAATGAAATGGTACGAACACATCCGCATAACTCGAAAACGGCTGGATGGATTTTCTCCATTCCTTCCACAAATATGTCCGTTATCGTTTCCGACGGGTTTATATGATATTTCCTCAGTCGAAAATGATCAGTAAAGTCAAGTAAACCGTGAAAAACTAAAATAAAGATTCGTATGAGTATTTCACATGGGCTGTTCACAACGCGCATTTTAGCCTACTATGCAGGACAACGTCTGCCGGGTCGACTAGTAAGCAATAAAAACTTATGAATATTTTGTTTTTTTTAGAAAATTTTCATTCTAGTAAAGTGTTTCATTTATAATTGCATTTTTATCATTCAAAATTGCTAATTTTTTTCTGGTTTTGGAAAATTAACGTTTATGGAGATTTATTTATTGCATTTTCTTAGATTTTTTGAGGAAATTTTTCATTTTCATATGCGACGATTTGTCTTAGTCAAAATTTGTTACACACTTAAAATAAATCGCAGATTTCTGTGAAATTTCACCGAAATCTCAACAGCAGAACTATTCGGTGAATAATTTTACAGATTTTCGGTGGTTTTGACAGTTGAACAAAGGAAAAATTGCAGAAAATTCGGTGAAATAATTACCGAACAGTTCTGCTGTTGAGATTTCGGTGAATTGAAGCAAAATTCACAGAAATCTGTGAAATGATTTAAGTGTGTATACTTAACAATATACTTCACACTAAACACTACACTACGAAGTTACGATGCCCAAGCAGGGGAATTAATGCCAGAGAAAAAACATTCATATCATGTATTACACATACAAAATTACTAGACTTGATTCTGTATTCCTAACTTATATAAATATAGCAATAAAAATACTTGGACAGACTTGGACAGGGCAGTCATAAGCAATTTTACCCTGAACCAGTCATAGAATTCCAATGAGAGGAGCGTAAACGGGTGAGTTCTTCCACTATACCTTGACGGCTTGTCCCCACTGATTAATTGTTCGTATCAGAATGCACGATGCCCGGCTCGATCAACACAGGCACAGCAAAGAGCCGCCTTATCATCGCATATTTCCCATTGCACTTTTATAAGCCGATGCACATCGATAAAAACCGGGCCAGGCACGTAATAATAGCTGAATGCAAAACGCGCAAAAGCTAAGCTGTCGTTTTCTAAGGTCATCCATTTGAAATGTAAAACCTTAACGTCGGTTACATCGGCTATGATGACATTGACAACGTAGGGCCACTTTAGTTTAATTGAGTTTTTGAAACTACAATTCGCCTTCAAACAATCTTCTTCAACTCGTAAGTGAGGCCAGTTGTTTGGATCCAAAAAATTAAACAGCTGTTCCCAGGATTTGTGTGCGTGATGCTGTTATGGGACGAACGCTGACGAATATAGAACCATCACGTACGTAACCAATCTTCCCAAGTATACCACGGCGTAAACCGTCTTTCGTAACGTGTGTATACGGCTTCGTGTTCGAATGTTTTGCTGCACCACATTCAAAACAGTCGCCGATGTCTCTCGATGTATATATAGTAACAGAAAAACAACACTGTCTAGTCGAACCGCGATAATTAGAGCAAACTAAAATTAATATAGTTCGTGCCGTTAGTTCATCCGTCCTTTCTTCCGCCTCACGTCTTCAAACAAGGATTTTCTGTGTTCACAACAACTGATGGTGGGAAAAACTCACAAACACCATACACTTTTCACGGAAATTTTCCACCTCTAGATGTATGTTTTTCTTGTCTTATTTATCATTCTCACTAAAATCAACCGCTGCTATTGAGCTTGAACTTAATTCACTTTCGTATATTATGAGACACTTCTCGCGCAGTACAACGAGTCATCAAATTAAAAAAACAACATTTATTTTCATCTCTTCATTGAAGTCGCATTTTGGTCCTTTTCCTTCACTTCGGCACAATGAGTAATCAACCTGTTCTAATTATTTCGATCTTGGTTCCGCAATTACACCAAAGACCGCCCAACGCTCCTGCCCACGCTGCGTTTCAGGCCTTATTCGATAGTGAACTTTGTGATAATTATGCAAAAATGTGCACTTGATATTGATATTGAAATCTTGAAATACTAGACTGGGAGAGCTCAATGCACATACGCGTGGTCGGATAGAATCGATGCGGAACACTGTAGTTGGCTCTACGCGCAAAACACTCTCTCTACTGCAACAGCCTTCGCTAACAACTATGGGAATAGGTCGTTCGGTTCGACCTGTTTGAAAGAACTGCTCGAATCAAACTGAAGCTTTCAGCGCAGCGGAGATTAACTTCAAGTCTGTACCACCTTCCGAGGTAAACGACTAGCGCACTGTGTTAGCCGGATATTTACGATCGACGGCGCGGGATCTACGCGCGGGAGAGTGAGAATATCATTTGCAAATTTATGATCTATTTTGCGACAGACCGCGGGAGCGCGCGGAAACTCGACTTTTGTGTGTTCGACAAACCGTTCGTCTCGTTCACTAACAAAACGGCCGATGGATACCTATCACATGCACGTCTAGTGAACATGTCGTCTTCGAAGTAAGTTAAACAAACCACACAAAGAGCTTGCGAAATTGTAACTATGGGCTGTTGATGCATTCTACCCTTTCCATGCTTCTGGGTAATCGTTAGAGAGAGCATGTTTGTCTTCATTCACCCAACTAAAGCTGATAGCTTAAATTGTCGTGACTAGACCCGAACAGAAGTTTTACTCTACTGGAACCAATGCTTAGAAGAACTAGTCTATGTTGACCACTTGAATACTATTTGTCTAGTATTGTAGTAGCTAGCAGAAACTCAAAAGTTTCTGTTTTTGCGTAGTTTCCCTTTTTACTTTCCCATAGTCATTTTCCTGCCAGTCTGTCGATAATAAAACAGACAAATAATGAAAGCTCGAAACACACAACAAATGTTTTCCGAAAAGTTAAAATGTAATATTTGCAAAGAATTTGAAAGTAAAGCTATGTTTAGAATTTCTTAGTGCCGACATTCAATACCTAATTCCAACGGGTGGTACTGTTGCCACCTCCAAGTAACACTTCTTGAAATTGGGAAATAATGAGGTACTCTGTTAGAATTTCATGTTGGTAGATTCAATTCAAGTTTTGTTGTAAGAAATCAACACATTAATCTATTTTGATGTGGTTGAAAACGTAATTTGGAGAATTGAGTACCATTATGTTGTCGAGGTATCTGACCTCTACTAATTGCAGTGATGTCTTTATTTACTTCAAGCAATATGTGGCCCGGGGCTCTGCCAAATCGAACCTAGCGCCTACCAAAAATTACCCATTTTTCCTCTCAAGTTTTTGTTTAACAGATTTGATTGATCACGATTCGTACCAGATATCCCTCAACCCCATAACTGAGAATAACCTACAATGAAAGGACGTATGAATTTATAAGAAATGATTTCCGTTTTCCTTTTATGAACCAAATACCACAAGTCAGCCACGATGTCATTTCATCCTACCTCGTTTTATTATCACTTTATCTGGCTTAGTTATTTCATGTTCCCTACGTAATCTAATTCAATTATATACACCTTTCAGATTATGTTGCGACCCTTAAAGCCAGCTGTAACACTCGGAGAACGATTCTCCACAGATCCAGTCAATTTGTTTGTTTCACGGATGATATGAACGCTGTCGGCCGAACATTTGAAAAGGTGGCAGAGCTTACACCGGCCTGAAACGTGAGGCAACAAAAGTTGGAATGGTTATGAATGCTTCCTAAACAAAATACATGCCAGTGAGCGGAACTGAGCGCGACAGGGTTTGCCTTGAAAGCAGTACTGCCCACGATCGCATAATTGTAACATTTGCATTTTGGTTAATTTTGTAAATTGTTTGTCAATCCTCCCCACAAGCTCAATCATTTCCAGCTTACCACAGATAAGCAAGATAGTAAAGCCTATTTTACTGTTATTGGATTAGATGCAGTAAATTGAGATTACTGTAGGATTAACAGGCTTTTAACATTAATGAACAAAAATGCGAGTGTTACAAATATGCGATCATGGATAGAGTAGTGTTATGATATAAAGCCTGTCCACGTTAAATTACGGACATTTAGATAATGTCCAATTGACTGTTTTATCAATTTTGACGTAAATGAAAGCATGCAGTAAGCAGCATATAAAGCGGAGAGATTCAGCTGTCGTGTGAATTGATCGTCTCAGTGGTCCGTGAAAATTTTCAAAAATTGCTTTGGAAGATGTGGACAGGCTTTACGATTCCCACCCGACCAAATATAACATAACATCGAATCAGAGCGTATGAATCGTACGCTAATATAGCGAGCACGTGCACGGCTTCGGAAAGCAAATATCGGGTAAGGTAGTATATACTTTTATTTTTATTTTTTTTAAAGCAATACAAATAGTACAGCAACTATGTGCAAAGTGGAAGTGAATGCAATATCAGAAATATTCAGGATTGATTCAGGACTTGTAGTAGAAATACACAGCCCGGGCAGAAGCCATGAACAGAATAACAAAACATGATATGTATTTGATTGATATAAGAGATAAAGAACAGGCAACAATATCAAACATTTGCTCCGAAATATCATTTCAATATCAAGATATGCTATGGATAAGAACAAACTAATGGCACATGATATTGATCACTTATTACAAATAACATAACTTGATATCCTTATGATATTTTAGTGCAAAATATTGATATTGTCGTCTGTTCTTTTATCTCTTACACCAATCATGTCCATATCTCATTTTGCTATCTTATCAACATTTGATATAATTGAGCTATTTTCGTCTACTCGGGAGGGGACAGACAAAAAGGTTGAGATGGCGAAATTTGGTCGAAGTTCAAATCAGCATAACTTTGCGTAGAATAATCCGATTTTGATAAAACCGAGACCATCGGGAAACTCTTCTAGTACGCTGTCCCAAGGGCGTAGCCAGAGCGGGATAGGGGGGGCGTCGTCCCCCCTAAATTGTGGAAAGATTGAACGGGTACTGAAATGAATTCCCTCAAACAAGTGCACTTTACGATCCAATCATATACAGATAGGTGGTTGAAATTCAAAAGATTCCTAAAACTTATTAGGGCATCCAGGATCCATAATATATGAAAGTTCAAAACAACTCGAAACATTTCGGGCTCAAAAATTCTCCTTGAAATCCTTCTAGAAGCTCCCTGGGAACTTCTGAATTCCTCCGGAAAGTTATCCACAAATTCCTCTGAAAATCGTTCGAAAATCCTTCTCATGTAATTGTAATTCCTCACAGCAAATAATTTTGAAAATTCAACGACGAGTAAAATTGCAACTTATCCCATCAAACGAATTAACATTTGATATTCTATTAAATTTGATTGAATTTTACAAGCGAGCACCATTTACATTTATTTCGATTTAAAAGAATAGTGAAATCGATTGAATGTTACGTTTATTTGCATGCTCCAAATATGTGCATGAAAATACATTTAAAATCACAACATATTTTTATCTGTGCTCCTTATCTAGAAACTCCCCACTAAATTGTTTTTAGGAAATTCACGAGGAAATTCCTTGAAGATTTCTTTTTTTCTCTCTTCAGGAAGAATCCAGCATTTCCTTCAGGCATACATTCCCCTAGTAACATTTTGGTTTTATGCTAGTTTTATAATACTCTTGAAGAGTAAATTATGGTCTTCAATACATACATACGGAATTTCTTCCCAAAATTCTACCAGAAGTTTCTTCAAAAATTTATGACGGAAATCCTCCGATTTAGCTCCATAATTTCACTTGTAAATCTATAAGAAATTCCTTCGGAATTCTTCTAGGAACTTCTCCAGGCATTCCTTTCGGAACTCTTCCTTTAATTCCTCCGGGATTATTTCCAGGAAATTTTCCGGGAATACCTCCAAACATTCCATAGCAAAATCATCTAGCATTCCAATCTGGAATTCTTTTCGCAATTACTTCAGAATATCCTTCAAGAAATCCGCTAGAAATATCTTCATGAATTTCTTCTGGAATTCGTCCAAGTATTTTCCCAGACATTCTTACAGGTATTTTTTCGGGAGTTTCTACAGGTACTTCTCCAGGAATTCCTTCAGGAATTTCTCCGGGAGATTTTCCGCGGAAGTGTACTAGAATTCCTTCCGGACTTCACTCGGAATTTACTCGGATATCTGCCAAGAGTTCTTCCAGAAATTTCTTCGGAATTAATTCCTCTAATTCCTCCTGGTATTTTTCTGGGAATTCCTTCAGATATTTTTTCGGAAATTCCTTTAGGAACTTCTCTAAGAATTATTTCAGGACTTCCATGTAGGAATTCCTCCGGAAGTGCTTGTGGGAGTTCCTCCGGGAGTTCTTCCAGGAGTTTTTCCAAGAAATTCTCCGGTAATACCTTCAGGAACTACACAGGGAATTCCTGGACGATATTTGGCAGGAATTTCACGGGAAATGGGATTTCGGAAATTCCTTCAGAAATATTTTTTCTCTTCCTCTAGGGTATTCCACCGGATGTTCCTCTGAAGTTCCACAAGTAGATCCTTCGGGAATTCAATCAGGCTTTCTTCCAGGAATTCATTTAGCATTTCTTTAGGCATTTATCTACAAATTCCTCCAAAAGTTCCTCGGAGAATTTCTCTGGGAGTTACGGGAATTCCTCGGGGAGGTTCTTTTAAGAATTCTTCCAGGAGTTCCTCCTGGAATTCTTAAGGAAGTTCCTTTGGGAGTTCATCCTAGAATTCTTACAAGAGTTCCTCCAGGATTTCCTCCTGAAATTCTTCCTGTAGTTCTTCAATAAATTCCTCCGGCGTTCCACCGGCAGTTCCTCTGATAATTTCTCCGGAAATTCCTATAGAAAATCCCCCGGAAGTTCCTCCGGAAATTACTCTGGGAGTTCCTCCGGGAGTTCCTTTTCAGAGAAACTCCCGGAGAAACTGCCGGTGAAACTCCCGGAGGGATTCGCGTAGAAACTGCTGGTGGATCTCCCGGAGGAATTCCCGAAGGAACTGCCGGAGGAGCTCCCGTAAGATCTTCCGTAAGAACTCCCGGAGGAATTTCAGGAGGAACTCCTAGAAGAATTCCTAGAGGACCTCCCGGATGAGCTCCCAGAGAAACTATCGGAAGAACTTCGGGAGGAATTTCTAGCTTAATCTCTGAAGAGCTCGCAGAGAGAGAGAGCTGAGGAGCTCGCTCGGAGGAGCTTCTGGTGGAAAATCTGTATAAATTCCTGAAAAAGCCTAAATAAATTCCAATTCTGCCGAAATTCCCGGAAGAATTTTCAGAGGAACTGCCGATAGAACTACCGGAATAATTCTCGAAGGAAATCCTAGAGAAATTCTTTGTGGAAATGTCGGTGGAACTCCTGGAAGAATTCCAGGATGAATTTTCGGAGAAACTCCTGGATGATCTCCCAGTGGAAATCTTGAAGTTTCCACCGGAATTCTTTCAGGATTTCATTGCAAATTAATCTAGGAATTCCTCCGAAAATTCCATTGTTGATTTCATTTTCGGTATAATTTCTGTATAAATTTCCGGTGGAATTCCTGGAGAAATTCTTTGAAATTTTCACAAGAAATTATTTGAAACAATTCACGGAAAATTTTATGGAATTTACACAAGAAATTCGAAGATTTCTCGTGAAATTCTCAGGAATGTTTACTGGCAATTCTGCGGAATTTCCACGGAACATTCTTAGTCTTAAAATTTATGGGAAACAGCACAAAATTATTTGAAATATTGCAGGGAATTCTGCAGAACTTAAAGAAGATAAAGAAAGAGAATAAAGATAAAGAAAAGATAAAGAGATAAAGAAAGAAGAATAAAGAAGTTCGTGAAGATTTTCTTGGAGTAAATAATGGTGGAATTTTCGGATCAATTTCCGGCAAATTTTATGGTGGCATTCCTGCCGACACTGCCGAAGAAGTTGCTGGAGGCATTTCTAAAGAATCCCTGATAGAATTTCGGATAGAATGCCAGGAGCAATTGTCGAAGGAATTCCTGAAGAAAGCTTGCATATTGATTTTTCTGCCTATTTTATAATAAATATTATTTCAGAGAGGATTTGTTCAGAAATTCAGATGTATGGTCCTAGTTTTCTTAAACTTATGGAAGAATGCAGGATTTTTATAATAATTGTTATAGCCGACTTTATATTCTTTCTGAATACTAAGTTCGTTAATATTTTTCTCACTTTATTTAAAAATATCTGATGAGCAATAAATAACGCATTTTTAAATCCATTATTGTTTCGATTTGGTTTGGATTTGGTTTCCTGCGTTAATATATTAATGTGTTTTTATAAAACTACTATAAAACTACGATTTAGAAGATCAAAAAAGTTGCCCCCCCCTCCCTTCTCGAAATCCTGGCTACGCCCATGCGCTGTCCCGATATTCCAATCAGCATAACTTTGATAAAATCGGGACCATCAGAAAAAGACACTCTTCTAGTATACTGTCCCAATGCAAAACCTCAGATTGGCCATTGGGCACCAGAGATGTTCCGGGTTTTCCGAGGGTATGTTAAAAATGCCTTTTCCCTTATGCTTGTCATTTTATGTGACGTTTATGGAAGCATCATGTTTTATACTCTCCCCAGAAACTAGAACTAATTTGCTGACCAATGCTAGCTGCAGATCAAAAATCCGTCAGGTATACGCAGAAAAATGGCCATATCCGTGAAAACGGTACGGGGTTGGTTATACACCCTGAACCTATGTCACTTTCATAGAACACCCAGGACCTGTTAAAAAAAGGGCTAAAAATTTCTGCACGTCAGAAAAATTAAGAAAATTCCTGTTGAAAAAAACAGAGCTGAGTTTGCTGACTTGGTTGAAACCACTGGACCTAAATGGAACAAAACTCGAAAGAAATTGCTAATTCAAGATTGCACAGAAGAAAAAAAGGAGGACAAGGAAGATTTTTGGTGGCGTATGCCAAAAACTACAACCCAAGACGATTCTCATCGAGGCTGAAAATGGTAGCTAAGAGGCAACGATGAGCTGTATGTCACCGTGATTAAATGGGTGAGTGTCTCCTTCTGATGATCCCGAATTTATCAAAGTTATGCTGATTGGAATTTCGACAAATGTTAACCTATCTCAACCTTTTTGTCTAACACCTGTAGATGGACTATAGGGTACAGGCGTCACGCCGAAAGTCATTTTAACCGGAGGCGGCGTGGGGATCGTCGTCACAATGTTTTATTGCTTCTATTTCTTTGATTTTTTTAGGATTATCTGGTAAGTCCGTAAGGAGTTTTTTCTTATTTTCAAGAGAAGATTTTAGGAAATCCTACGTAATTTTTTAGGGATTGCCCATGGAAATTCTTCGAAATTATCAATGGAAAATCTACAAAATTTACAAAAAAATGGTAAAAATTCTCGGGAATTTTCACAGAAAATCATTTGAAATTTACACCGAAAATTCTCCTAGAAATTTAACGAGATATTGCATAGTATTTTCATGGAGAATTTTTTGGAACTTTGATATTCTTCGAAATTTGCATAGAAAATTATTCGGACCTCTACAAATTTGAACCGACTTGGAAAATTATAGATCAGCGGTGTGACAGATTGTAAACTGCGGCGCGCTTATGCACTGTCGGTGGCGGCGCACGCTTCTAGGTTGGATCAAGTTCAACCGGGAATACCACTAGCTTCTTTCGAAATCTGGTTTTAGCAGCCGTGAACAGAGGAATAATTTTAATTTTGTTTTAAATAAATATTTGTTTTTTTTTTTGTAAGATTTTGTTTGAAATTTGATTTTTATTGTAATGTTTTTATATTTAAATTAATTTGAATAACATTATGCACAACACATATGATATTTTGTAAACTTTAGAAATTCTACAAAAAAAGGGGAGGGGTAGGTCCTATGAAAAAAATATCAGATTCCATACTGATACACTATCCCTTCCTTCTCATACGGAAGCTTGGCAGAAGGATGGTCACGACATTTATATCATCACAAAAAATGCCCTTCGCTCGCTTTCAAATCTACTTCTATACAAAATCTTCATGCCTGCCTGATAGTTCTAACAGAACTATCTAAAATCTGTACTTTCACCTCTAATTATATTATGAACATGAACGTCTAAGTTTGAAAGACGATATTAGCATTTCCATATCATTGGAGAACCTATTGTTCGAAAAACAATTCGAAACATATGTCAGGGTTCCAAAAACGGCAAACCTCAAGTTTGAAGAACGGAAAGAACAGTTGAAGAAGCTGATAAGTGATAGCAATTGTCAAGAATAAGATTCGCAAGTTTGTGTTAGTAGCGAAGAGAAGCAAATCCCAGCTAGACGTGGAGGACGTGCTCGATAGATTGTTTAAAGTAGCGAAGTCACTAATCCTATTGGGAAGAGGCGGTTGCTGGAGAAATGCGCTCACTAGTAATGAAATAGACATAGATACTGACTATACACGCAAGAGATAGGACATGGAATGCTGGCATCCTCGATTTCGTTATTGATATGAACGAACAATAATTGTTTGTACGTCGCAAACATTCAGAACGAGTCATTGATTCTAATCATTTACGTGGATGACATGCTAATTGTATGCCATTCACTGAACAACACCAACATCAGCATTTAAAAGAAAATGGACGACGAGTTTGTAATTACAGATTTGAGCTGGTTGGCCACCTCATGTATGTTACTGTCACTTATTGTATTCCAGAGCTGTGCTACCGATGAGCACTAGTCTCTTGGATCCTGCCTGGATCCACTCTAACTTCGGGGGTTCTTTTCTTATGGCCCCTAAGATTGATTATGTTTTAATGTTGAAGTGGAGGCATTCCACGGGGGCATGTCAGTCGATCCTGAGCGACCATTTCGAAAATATTTGAAACTCTGCACAGTTTTTCAATTTCATCTAAATCGTCATTTTTCGATATCAAATCTTCATATTGAGTCACGACTAACTTTTCAAAAGGGTGTATGTGAAAATGGTTCAAAAATATTTAAAAAGCTGCACAGCAAAAACGGAATGTTCGATTGTTATGATTTTTTCAGCAAAGTTAGACAACTAAATGGTGATTCTTAAAAAATGTGCACAATAAAAAAAAATTTTTTGCCTTTAAAAATATCATTTTGTCACAAAAACTCAAATATCTCAAAACCCTATCTTTTTCGAACGTAACGTTTTAGGAAAACGGTCCATTATATTAGCTATCTACCATAAAAATTTGGTGATGGTAAACTAATAAACAAAAAGTTATGACATTTCAAACATTTCACAATTTTCACATTTAGTAAAAAAATTTTTTCTGTGTAAGTTATTTCGAGAATTGCAGTTTGATGCAGATTTTATTGTTAAGGGACGTGATTTAAACAAGTTGTTTTCATGATATTTTGATTTAATTATTCATAGCATCTATAAGAAACTTAGACACGATCCAGTGTTGTGATCAAAAGTATTGATAGTGTCATAATTTTCATTGCACGTGACTGGCGAAAAATTCTTTTAATAGTGTTGAAACCCGTTGATAATAACGTTGATAGAAACATATCAGAAATGTTATTTTTAAGACAAAAGCTGCAAAATCAAAGATTTATATACACGTGTACGTCTATAGTTTACCTGCAAAAAATATACCTCTTAGAGAATAGACTTTATGATCGGGAGGAAACGGGTATCTTCAACAACAACAAATGCATGATAGGTACATACCATGACAATGCTCACGAAAAAGCAAAAAATTACTACTACTAAGGTTGTTAAAGATCTTATAGTAATTTTTTCTTCAGTCAACAAATGACACCAAACTAGTCAGTAAAAACTTAAAAGTGATTTTGTTTATTGAAATATTACGAACAACATGAGTAGCCGCTTTCTCAACTGTTGTAGGCCGTTTGATGGAAAAAGTGTTCAAAAGAGTTACGAAATCTCACCGAAAGCACCATAGATAAACTGAAAGCGACTGGTTATGCTCCAATGTCCACATTGAATACAAATTTACGCATTTGCACGTCCTGCCGTCTAAACGTTGACAAAAGAGCAATCTGTATATCATCGGTTGAGCAGAGCGCAGGAAGTTCGAAAACGACAGCAACTGAGGAATTGCCAGATGTATCGACAACAACTGAGGAATTACCAGAAGTATTAAGTGCTGAGAGCCTTGCCACCGTACCATCAGCGAAATCTGTTTCAACAAATCAATCGGAAGATGAGTGTATCCAAAAGGTCAACATCGAACGCTTTAACGAGGGCATAGCTGGGATAAAAGTGACTCCGATTAAATGGAGTAAGATGGACTACGTTTATTACCCGGAGAAAAATACCGTGAAATAAACGAAGCTGTACGAAGAAACCTCTTCAAATTAGGGACCTGATGATGTGGAAAATACAGACTACGATGAGGTAATTATAAATATGAAGGAAAGGTTCTCGAATGCAGCCACGACAAGGAAAGAAAAATTATTGATTTTGTCGATGCTGCCAAGTTCGTGGTCTATTCAGGATGCCATTGATGAGTTCAAAACCAATAGAAATACAGTAAAAGAGGCAAAACAATTGAAGAATAACTGTCTTTCAACCAAAAATACTAGGTCTAGTACTGCATTAACAGATGAGACAAAAGAAATAGTAGTTCAATATTTTGAAGATGATGAAGTAAGTCGAGCTATGCCTGGTCAAAAGATTATGTATCAGTAAAAAAGATGGAAAGCGTCAAGCAATCCAAAACGATTAATGATGACGACTTTGAAAGAAGCGTACACACGCTTCAAGGAAATTCACGATAATATTAAAATAGGTTTTTCCTCATTTGCAAGCCTTCGGCCAAGGCAATGTAAGCTTCTTTCCAATTCAGGAACACATAATGTGTGTGCACAACCCATGAGAATATTAATCTTATTTTACATAGTTTGAAAAGAATCAATTTAACAAAGGATATTAAAATGTTAACTGGTAGTCTTTTGTGTGAAAATACAACATCAAATTGCTATCTACGATCTTGTTCGGATTGTCCAGATTCTTCATCATTGGAAAATACTTTATTCGCTGAGTTTGAAGAAAAATATATTGATCAGTTATCATTTGAGCAATGGGTGACCACGGATAGGTGTGACATAGAAACTATTGTAAAACCTGTAGATGAGTTTGTGTCATAGTTTTGCTGGAAATGAGAGAGTCTAATCTCTCACGAATTCATTAAAACAGAACAATCCAGCTTTTTAAAAAATACGAAAAATACATTACAAAATGGTGAATTTTTAGTCATTTGTGATTTTTCTGAAAATTACAGCTTTGTATTGCAAGATGAAGTGCAGTCCCATCACTGGAACGTACAACAAGCTACAATTCATCCATTCGTTATTTATTTTAATGGAAGTACGCAAATTGAACACTTAAGTTTTATTATAATTTCCGAAGATTTAAGACACGATTCAGTATCCGTAACTCGTAATTCAGTATCCTTTTTACTCGTTGATAAGCATAATGAAGTCAAAAAGATATATTTCATGTCTGATGGAGCAGCGTCGCAGTACAAAAATCGTAAGAATTTTTCGAGCCTATGTCAATTTAAATCAATGTACGGAATTGATGCAGAACGGCATTTTTTGCTACATCACATGGCAAAGGTCCTTGTGATGCTATTGGAGGAACAATAAAGCGCATGGCCACAAGAGCAAGTTTAGCCAAAGAACGTGAGCATCCAATTAAAACTGCGAAAGAACTTTTTGATTGGGCAAATCGTAGAAAAGAAAAAGATTTAACCAAATTATCATTTTGTTTTACTACTACTGAAGAGTACGAAATAAACTGTGCTGATAATAATTCAAAAGTGTTCGATATTTTAAAAAATTTGAATAAAAATAAATAAAAAATAAGTATTAATAAACTGTTTTCATGATATCATAACCCATACCAAAATTCAAACCCAAAACTCTTAGAGTTTCTATAACAACATTGTGTAACTGCCACATTTAATTTAATACTTAGGATAATATTAATTCATTTTTATTTATTTATACATATAATATTTATACATATAATATACATAATATCGATGAATACATAAATATGGAATATCATACAAACAACTTGTTTAACTCACGCAAGGCCCTTAACAATAAAATCAGCATCAAACTGCGATTCTGGAAAAAAAATACACGGAAATTTTTTTGTTTACTATATGTGAAAATTGTGAAATGTTTGAAATGTCATAACTTTTTTGTTTATTAGTTTACCATCACCAAATTTTTATGGTAGATAGCTAATATAATGGACCGTTTTCCTAAAAAATTACGTTCGAAAAAAGATAGGGTTTTGAGATATTTGAGTTTTGTGACAAAAATGATATTTTTAAAGGCAAAAAAATTTTTTTTTACTGTGCACATTTTCTTAAGAATCACCATTTAGTTGTCTAACTTTGCAGAAAAATCATAACAATCAAACATTCCGTTTTTGCTGTGCAGCTTTTTAAATATTTTTGAACCATTTTCACATACACCCTTTTGAAAAGTTAGTCGTGACTCAATATGTAGATTTGATATCGAAAAATGACGATTTAGATGAAATTGAAAAACTGTGCAAAGTTTCAACTCAATAGAAAATCATGAATTAAAAATTTTCTTAAATTTTGATGCTGTTGCTTGGAATCGCTCAGTGGCAATTTGGCAATACCTCCTGTGAGCATTTCCATTTTTGAAAGAAGCCGCACTATAGACAGCGGACGTTGGCACTGTCAAATATTTGTTCTCATGATTTTTTTTTGCGGCTGAAGTTGGAATCGAACCCATTTTCTCCCGCACAATGCAGTAAAATGCATATATATAATAATCATTCGGCCACGAAATCCACATAATAAATATAGCGCAATGGCCTAGCACGAAAAAAGGATGAACCTAGAGTTCGGTTCGGTAGATCTTACGCCACGTGAAGTTATGTACCCCTATTTTGATCTTAAGGGAAAATTATGTGGTAAATGCATGGATCTCTTTCGTCTTTTAACAAGCGATTTTAAAAATGAAATTGAAACTTTTTTAACATCCGTGAGCTTGACTTATTTTGAATGAAATTTATTGAAAATAAAACAGGGAAATAAATTGCATTACTCCTTGGTCTCCCGTTCATGGATTGGGATTTGGAGCTCTATACATAATGGGATATGACTATTACTTGTATATTATCCGATTCGAATGGATGCTGTTCATACTGTCAACTATTAAGCGAACTAGTACTATTTTAAATCGAGACTGTATTAAATCTGAAATTATTTGCGAATACACCCACAGTATAGGTAATACTAATTGTGCAAAGTCACCACAATACCGATATACTAGTATAGGGCCATACCCTATGGCGAAGCATTCTGCACTGACTGTTGTCTACTAATGAAAAACGAAATTTATATCAAAACTGCAGGACCGTGTGTCGAGTGATGGTTAAAAATAAAAGGAGATGATGAAAATGATTTTCTTTCGGCTGTCGATTCAGCGCTATGTATAGGTAGTGGAAACCCCCACGAACGAGTGTGAGCATGTTTGTATACGAATGCATCCGACACCCAACACAAACAGTTTTCAGCATGCTGTTGCTCTACCGTAATGCACTTGAGCTTGAAAGTCATTCGCCTGCCACCCAAGAACCGTTCAGATGATATGCATTTTCCCAGATGCATGTCATTTGTTACACATCAGTCAAACACAATGGATAATGGGCTTACTGAATGACCGATCGGCGTGGTCAAGGAAATGAGAATATGAATCGTTACGAAGAAAAAAAGTAAATAATCAGATAATTTAATACTTTGAAAACTTTGAAGTTGACGTTTAACATTAAAAGTTCTTAATTCGTTAGAGAATTGATATGATAAAAGTTTATTTATGCTGAATAGAACATTTTAGTGGAATGTCTACGTACCTATTATAATACTAGTTGGTATTACATATCCACATATCCCATTTGATTTCATCACTTGAATCTATCCTCATAAATGCGAAATTCGAGTGGTGGAAATTCAGGGATGGGAAAAATCAAATCGTCAAATAATCGAGGATGATTAACACTCTCGAGCGATCACATTTTCAAATTATCAATTGATAAAAACTCGCCAGCGAGTAAGAATCATTCGATAATTGATAATTGGGGCTCTGCCAAATCGCACCAAGCGCCATTAGAAAATTAACCATTTTTTGTCCAAATTTTCATGTAACAGATTCAATTAATCACAAATCGTATCGGATAACCCTTAGCCTTAAAACTGAGGATATCTTACAATAAATGTACGAATAAATCGATATGAATTATATTCTGTTTTACTTGTACGTTTTTCTTTACACCAAAACACAATGCAAACATCAGATTGAACTTCATTGTTGACATTAAATTGGTATTGGTAAGGTTTACATTTCAATGGTGAATTTGTGTTTATTTTTCACACCTGAGAAGTTATCAAATGATAATTTCAATCGGGTGTCCTACGGAAGACGGGAAGCACATAAGATGCAGTACAAAAGGCAGAATGAACGAAAGGCGGAACAATACAAAAGGCAGAAAATCGAAAGGCGGAATCACATAAGATAGAATCACGAAAGGCAGAATTGCATTGGGCTGTTTTAACTTAGGCGAACATTTTGAACCAAAAAGGATCAAACGGCCGGCCGTTTGATGTGGTGGTTCAAAATGTCCTTTCTCTATAATAAGATATCCTTTGGCCTTTGATCAGCCAGATGCATGTTTTCTTGTGTTCTGCTAGTGTTCCCGTTGTGAGATGAGCTTCCAATAGATATAAAGTAGACAAACATACGGAGGGGAGTGCTTTTAAAGCAGGATCCATATCCTCATTCAACTTAGATCGGGCAGATGCGAGCATTTGAAAAATAAAATACGTCCTTCCTTACCTCAAGCAGACGCCTGTGTAAAACTAAAATATTACAAAATTCTGCCTTTTGAAATTCCACCTTTAATATTTCCGCCTTATGATATATTCCTTTTGTTACATGTATCAGGAGGACTGCCTTTCGAGATTCAGCCTTTTGTGATTCCGCCTTTCGTTAGAGTCCCCTTCACAAATGCGAAATTCGAGTGGTGGAATGAAACGGAACCAAATTTGTTACTACCAAATGTTACGCGTAACGCGAAATAAATATAAACGTTGTTAGAGGGACTGATCGAAGCAATTTCTGACGGCATAAAATTTACACAAAGAATTAGAAATTTGGCGTAAAAAATTAAGAAATTGTCAATGAAGAAATCAGGGTATAAGCAATAAATAAATTAAATTAATGATTTCGTGTGTGTTACTTCTACGTGAAGTTAAACGATTTACAAAGATATGGAAATGCTAATATCATCTTCCAAACTTGGACGTACATGTTCATGATAGCATTAGAGGCGAAAGTATAGAATTGATAGTTCCGTTAGGATACGGCAGGCATGAAGAATGTTTTTATAGAAGTCGATTTGAAAGCGAGCGGAGGGCAATATTTGTGATGGCACATATCACACGACCTTCCTTCTGCCAAGCTTGGCAGAAGGAAGGTCGTGTGATATGTGCCATCACAAATATTGCCCTCCGCTCGCTTTCAAATCGACTTCTATAAAAAACATTCTTCATGCCTGCCGTATCCTAACGGAACTATCAATTCTATACTTTCGCCTCTAATGCTATCATGAACATGTACGTCCAAATATTAGCATTTCCATATCTTTAATAAATAAATATAAAAATTCCAATGCAAAATTTCCATAAACATTAAAGATTTTTCACAAAATAAGAATATCGAAAATCAAAATGTTCCATTGAAAAAATATATTTTTTTTATAAATAAATCAAAATTAAAACAAAATTTACCGCAAAACTATTTTTTTGCACAATAAATTAAAAACTTTCCACAAAAAAAATCAATAAAGAACAATAAAAAAAAGAAAATTTGGTCCAAAAAATAGAAAAAAGCAACAAAATTGATTAAATTTTCCATTAACGATAAACGCTTTTATAGAAGAGCTCATCTATGGCAAAAATGTTCAGTTTTATTTCTTTTTTTATTTTTCCAACGAAATTTTCATATTTTTTCATTGCTCTTTTTTGATTTTCTGTGAAAAGTTCATTGCTAATTTTGATTTATTTATGAAAAATTCTCCTTTTATAATTGCATTTTTTGCTTTTAACAGTGCTGATATATTTCTGTTTTGTAAAAAAAATCGTTATTGTTTATGGAAATTTTGCATTATTTATGGAAATTTTATAATTATTTATTGCTTATACCCTGATTTCTTTACGCCTCTTGGCAATTTATCATTTTTTTTGGAGAATTTTTAATTATGTTTATTTTTTAAATTTTTATTTTAGTCGTTTCTGACATGCCTCGACCAAGACGATAAATCCGTATCCACTCAACCAATTCACTGCCCTTTTACGCATATATGGGGTATAGTATTTACAAATTCGAATGTTGTCACAGAGCAGTTAATTTTGACGGCAATAATGGAGTAGCAACCGAATGACTATGCTGTTTCTCAAAGCAGTCTTTTTTGATGTATGTTTGGGGCCGTCCAGAAACGACGTGGTCATATATGGGGGGGGGCTGGAAAAATGACCACGATAAGCCACAGGGGGGGGGGGGGGTGTTGCTCTCGAACCACGTGGTTTTTTTTACACGAAAAACTTTTGGTGAATAACAATAGCGGTGTAAAAAATACAAATCATTAAAATTTAATGATTTAATCATTAAACGCAAAGCGCATCTTAGGGCCGATGCCCACGTAGCGTCAACTCAGCGTTAAAAAGACGTAGGTGTGCATCGAGAAAAACCGATAACGCAGCGTCGGTTGCAACGCCGATGCATATCTGCGTTATTTGACCATCTTAGCCTAAGATCCTACACACTTAATTTGTTTTACCGGGATCTCAGCAAAATGTTGAACTTTTACCGAGATTCGCACAGCTGTGCCCCAGCAAACATTTTTGTTGCCGAGATTTCTGTCAAAGTTGCTGAAAATCAGCAAATAATTTGCCGAAAATCAGCTAACAAACGCCATTTTTGCCGGAATATCAGTTTTTCATTTTGCTGGTGCACGGCTGTGCAGTAGAGTGATTCAAATTTTGACTTTTTCGCTCCCCTATGCTTAAACGATGACATTTGATGTTTTATTAATCCTCCTAAATTTTTAGCTAATTTGGATGTAACTAGACTGAGCACGCGCAGTTTCAAGTTTGTATGAAAATTACTATGAAAACAGTCACTTTTGTGGAAAACCGTTCCGCTACGTTGCTCATTAGGCTCTAAAAACATATAAATATCTTGCCAATATAGAAAATTTTGCAATGAAACTGTTCGTTATTGTTGCAAAACGATTTTATGCTTGCAAGATAATTTATTAGGGAAACACCGAATCGTGGTAAATTCAATTTAACACGTAAAAGAATAACATCAATATCAATAATGAGCATTTTTGTTTCATTAATAACTTTGCTTACAAAAGTCAAATCGCTTCGCAACAACAACTGGCCTCTCGCTTAGGAAGTATTCTATGAAAGCATCGTGTCGATTACATTTGAATAGTTAATGGGTCGCAACACGGAACAGTTTTTCACTTATGTGGCAATTCCTATAGTAATTTCCATACAAACTTCAAACTGCGCGTGCTCAGTCTAGTTACATCCAAATTAGCTTAAAATTTAGGAGGGTTAATAAAACATCAAATGTCATCGTTTAAGCATAGGGGAGCGAAAAAGTCAAAATTTGAATCAGTCTACTGTGCAGATTTTTGCCGAGCTGCAGAAATAAAAACTAAGTTTGTATATCCATAAAAAAATAAACGAAAAAACAGATTGCGATTCAGTCTCAATTTTTACAAAAAAAATTGGAAAGGAAAAATGGAAAAATATTTTTTAAAAACTCCGCCGCAGATGGTTTTTGGCATCACGCCGCCGACACTTTTGCATCAGCTGACTGCAGCTACAATTTTGAAAAATGTTTATTGTTTTACAATAATCCAAGAAAAAATCTTAAGAAGAAAAATTCAAAAGAATTTCTTGTAAAGAAATTTCCTGTAAAAACTTTGACATTACTTCATACAATCCTGATAAAGTGCTGGCATTCAGAATTTTTTTTTTTGAACAATTCTCTCTGAAAAATTTTGCTTGGAAATTTTGCTACAAATTGTTAATGCAAAAAAACATCTCCAGTGTAAATTTCAAAAAAATTTCCTTGAAACTCCGAAAAAAATTCCATGTGAATTCTGTCTGAAAATTCAAAACAGTCCCGTGGGAAATATATATAATTTTTGGTGGAAAAACATTCTAATGAATTTCTTCGACAAGTTCTTCCGAATCTTCACCACAAATTCTTCTTCATTTCCAAAAGAAGTTTTCCGAACATTTTAAGGAGTGCGCTTCAAAATGTTCAGTCTCCAGTTAGCCTTGCGAGCAAAGGCGTAGGATTTCCAATCTGGAGATGACGAGTTCGATTCTCGTTCCTGTCTAGGATGTTTTCGGGTGGGAAACATTCTCGACACCTTAGGTATAGTGTATCCATCGTACTTGCTACACAAGATATATAATCGTGCAATGGCTGGCATATAAAAGCTTTCAATTTATAGCTGTGGAAATGCTAATAGAACATACTAAGTATAAGCAGACCAACTTCCAGTTGGAATATGGAGCCAATGCCACATGAAACACTTTGATATTTCCGTTGATTTTTTCTTCAATTTTGGAATTTTGAAATGAAAATTTTTCGAAATAGGGGAATGACGGCTTTGGCAGGTTTTGTTCTATTATTGTCAGGGTTTTTTTTTGGACTGATTATGCTCAAATTTGGCATAAACATTCTTTGCATATCAAAGAATATTGTGGCCAAATTTCATAAAATTCGGTCGACAAAAACCCCCCTGACAATAATAGAACAAAACCTGCCAAATCCGTCTTTCTCCCTACTTTTTTACGCTCTTTGTGAATTCTATCACATTTTTTTAAAATTTCCAAGTATTTTTTTATTCGAGGCATTATTTAGAATTTCCATTATCATGAATTATCTTCAAAAACTTCTTTGGATTTTCAAAGAATAAATCTTTAGAATTCTCAAGGTTCATGTTTCTTGAATTTGCACCATAAATTCTTCCAAAATTTAATCGGGAATTCATTCTTCTTCGGGATGTCATTTGGATTTCTTTGTAGGTTCAGCTAAACATTGCTTTGAATCTTTACCATGCAAAAATGCACAGGAATTTTCACATCAGAAAATCTTTATAATTTTTATTTAATTTTTTAAGGAATTCCTACTGGAAAGCTTCAAAAGTACAACCTTTACAAGTACTACAAAAGTAATTTTTTTTTTATTATTTCCAATTGTAAAAACATCGGAATTTCCTTGAGAAATTCATTTTTGGTATTTCAGATGAACTTCATTCGATTTTCTACTGGAAAATCTTAGGAATTTTTATCGGAAATATTTTGGCATATTCCGAATAATTTCTTTTGGAGATTAAAAAAAACTGTTGAAAATTTCTAAGAATTTCTTTTGTAAAACAAAACTCCATTGGAAATTTAGAAGAATTTTCTTTGAAGTTTCATTAAAGTTGCCCAGGATTTTGAAAAATATCTTTAGAGATTCTTTAAAAACGTAAGCTGGATTTTTTTTCTAAATTATACTGGAAATTCTTCGCAATTTTATGTTTATTGGAATTTTTATCGTAAATATGCATTTCGGATCCTTCTACGGATTCTTCTAGTTCTTCAAAATTTCTACCGAACATTTTTCGGAACTCTTCCACAGAATTTCGGAAAAAAACTCCGAAGAACTTCTTATCAATATTCCGAAGGGTTTCCCTTGCAACTCCAGAATAATTATTCTTGAAAATTAAGAAGATCTTGGAATTTAAAATTAATACAAGCAATAAATTTAGGCAAGAAGCCTAGTTTTTATGATATTGAATAATTAGGATAATTGATCGAAAAGAATAATAATGCACCTAAATGTTCTAAATGCACAAAATTCTAGTAGTGTGCATGAAAAAGGTTATGACATAGAGAAGCTTGCATTTAAAAAATCAACATGAAATTCTAAATAAAATGCTTTTTAAATTCATAAAAGGGTCTTAGAACTAAGGTGATTCCTGCGATATGAAAAAAAGTGGCAGTGTTCCACAAAAAAAACACCCCAATTCCTAAAACAATCTAGGTTAAAGTATAGTGTTATAATAACGATTTAAATTGAACTCCAAAACAAATCTTAACCCTTTCAGTAATGATGGGTCATATATGCCCAGCGTTTTAGATTGTCTATAAAATCACAAAAGAGAGCTTGGCCACCATTTTCTTCAGTAAAATTGTTAATCTAGATATTGGCTTTACAAAAAAATATGGGAGCTCAAATTTGACTGACCCTGAAAACTCAGATATACTTGGGAAGATTTCGATTCTAAAAGCATGCAAATGAAGTTTGAATCGTTCTGAACACTCAGATAAGATGGGTCATCCTGAACGTTAAGCCAGTGATTAATATTCAGGAATACGAGATGCTCGAGGTACTCCAAAATGCTCTCAAGTTCAGCCCACGATATCTACCAGATTAATCAAGACATTTGCAATGTCCTCATCACCGGTATATACCCAATCCGATGAAATAAGCATATGATCCTAACTTCCATTATCATTCATTCCTTTATGAGTCGCTTATGAAAGGACCATTGATTGAAGCATATTCGAGATGTGCAATAGAAGTTCCTTGGAAAATTATTCCAAAGAACCATCAAAGTGACCGAGAAAATATTTTTAGTATGGCATCATTGGCTTTCACGAGTCGATATCAAAATAAAATTTCAATGAAGAATTAGAAATTTTGAGAGATGAGCCAGCTCTGGATTGAAAATCTCTTTAATAGAGAAAAAAATAGAAATTCCCAATAAAGAACAGTAATACACACAACAATAATAAATTAGCACTTGCAAAAGCAGAAGTTGCAATTATGAAGTAAGAATTTTCCATAAAGAAATCAAAATGTCCGAAAAAATACAAAATTTTCATGAACAAATCAATATTAGCAATAAACAATTAAAAAAAATTATTTTGTGGAAAATTTTGTAATTATTTATTTCTAATAACGATGATTCTGAAAACAATACTGGAATTTCTACAGGAATGCTACTCAAAAGAAACAACAGTAGAAGGTTTTATTTGTGATTCTCTGATAAACTTTTCTTTGTAAAAGTTAGGTTAGGTCAATATCTTAAGAATTTCCAGTACCTCCAGAGCTATGGAAGGTCCCAAATACTCTAAGGAATCTATAGGGATATTCAGTGATGAACTTTATAGTTATTATAAAAAAAATCACTAAAAAAAAAAATATTTAGGGATATTTTGGAAAATTTCTAAACCATTATAAATTTTTCTCGAAATTTTTATAAGATATTCGCGAGTCCACATTTTTTTATGTATCTTCCTTATTCATTGAAGGTGTGCGAGTTCTAGATATCCTAATACCTGATACACATTACAACATGATAACATCATCAAAATTTTCGAATTCATGAAAATTTATAATTTCCATGCTGGGTTTAGTTTAATTTTGAATCAATTGAAATTGCCCATCTTCAAAACTAATCGGATTAACCTTATGTTTTAGTTAAATAAGGTTATTTTTTTAAATTTTTGTACTTGAAAAAACCACGTGGTCATAGGGGGGAGGGTGGTTCTGCCAAATGACCACGATAAACCACATGGGGGGAGGGTGGTTCTTCCAAATGACCACGATAAACCACATGGGGGAGGGGGGTTGAAAATCTCCAAAAATATGACCAAGTGGTTTCTGGATGGCCCCGTTTGACGAAGTAATCCTGAAGTAATCCCCGAACTTATTTCGAAAATTAATTGACCTTTCCCGTAAAAAAAATGTATTTCGTTTTATTGTCTCAGTGGATTCTTTGGCTTATTTAAGGTTAACTTTCCCAAAGAGCCCACAACCGTCAAAAAATATGGATTCTTTGGGAAAGTAGACCTTAAATAAAATAAAGAATCGACTGAGCGAATAAAAATTTTTGACGGGACAGGTCAATTGAATACAACAAGGACGCACCCCTTAATTCCTACGCATATTCACATTTGGAAAGGGCGTAACAACCAAAATTTATTCATTCTTGTTTCTCGTCTACATACATAGCTGAATACATAGCCAACGAACTGAAAAGAATAAATTTTGTCTCTTGTCATAAGACGGGTTGTACCATCCCATTTATTTCCACCACTTTATTGTACCTTGACAGATACGTATTTCGACCTCAACAGCAAGGTCGTCTTCAGTGTCTCGTACTTGACTCGACTCAAAATAATTTTCTTAGCAAATTTTGTCTGTTACCGAGTGATAATATTCCTTGAAGTACACTTAGTGTACGAGAATGGCAAAACTAAATGTTTGTCTTTAGGCTTCCCATTTAAAAGCCAAATAATAATGTCATAAAGATAAATTGATTATATGATAAAACCATTGATATTTACTTCAACTGACTGCACGATTTTTGAACACAAAGCACTATGAATACTCAACGTTGGTCGTACAGTGAATTATCAAACCTTTACTAAAAAGGGGTATAAACAAATGTAGTCCCTCAAAGACTGAAACGAGTGCTCGTCGCGAACCAAGTCTTTCCGCTCGTTGACAAACATTGACGTGGTACAGACGTATGAATTTCAATTCAAACAAAATCACTTAGGTACAGCATTCGAACGCGTCGTAGCACTCTAATTAAGCTTGAAAATATATCAAATATCGACTATTTAGCTCAAATGTGGATACAGTGAGCCGAGCCTTTGGGATTGGTCAAAACAAGTTAAACTGAGACAGAGTGCGGATGAAATCGAATGTCACCTCACCGCCCACTTTTGTCGAAAGGCTCGGAAACTTAGCTGAGACGGCTTGCTGTAGCAGCACAATATCAACAGCTATGGCAAATAGCAACTGCAAAATGATTGTTAACTTATCGGTTTGTGCTCATTTTTAGATGAACCATATTTATTGTAACGATTGGCAACCCATTCGCGTCATAAGCGTATTTTAGCTCCAATATGATAAATACCATTGCGGGTTTCGGTCCTTGATACAATAATCTGCATGTGAAAAATTGTTTTATTGAATAGTCCGGACAAACGAAAAATAAATCAACCACGATTGATTATCAACAAAAAAAATGCTCCCGGTTTTTTTTATAACGACAACGATATTATTGATGAAGTGGGTTTTAAAACATATCACAATATTGAGTTTTATCGCGATTTTATAATTGGCAGCTCCCGTCATTTTTTTTCGTTCAATCGATTTATTTAAGGTCAACTTTCTCAAAAAGCCATATTTTTCAGACCTGCAGCTATTTTTAAAATTTAAAACAAAAAATCAAAAAAGTTCTGTTTTTCAAGTTTGGTCTGACATTTGCCCGATTTTGAAACAACGCCAGGCCAATTCTACAAGTCGGTTCAAACGTGCAGCACTGTAAAATAATATAAGAGAGCTAACTCTTCTTTCCTACTTTCTTAAGATAAAATCATAAAATTGTTCATCATGATGTTGTCTTTATAAGAAAAATATCGGAGGTCAAGTTTCACTTTACCCTGATGATTACATACATCCGAAACCTTGGGACGATTGATTCTGATAGATTACAAAATAATTATAAATAATTGAATCCAATACTACATTGTTAGAAAATTCCACACGCAATTAAGCTAAGTCATCTGAACGACACGCCAGTGATTAATTTTATAAGAACACGTGATGTTCAAGTTTTTCCAAAACGGTATCTATCAGGTCAACTAAGGCTATTGAAATGTCCTCATTATAGGTATACACCCGTTCCATTTCCATAAGCATAAGCGCATCATGTATACTTTGGTAAATTTGATCGCCTACATCAATAACATAATTATGGTTATTTTATGACTCCGAGAGGGGATTAACCGAGTTGCACTGAATGGGTGATTAATTCATCACGGAAGGTATTTTTACATGTTACTGATGCACTATGCCTATCATGAAATACTAGAAATTGTTTGCTGCTCCGCAAAGTGTAAAATACGACTGAGCCTTATAAATAAACGGATTATAAAAAAAACTGATTCGCAAAGTCAAGACGACGAAGGTGAAGGTCTTACACGTTTATTATTTAGCACCGCTTTAGAAGGGGTAATACGAAGAACAGGGATCGATTGATACGAGTGGTACGATTTTCACAATGTCCGTTTAGGAATTTCGTTTCGCCGGCGATATTGGTATTATGGCACGTAGATTTTAGAAGATGGAGGAAGTGTACATCAGACCGAAGAGGGTAACTAAGCCGATCGGACTAGTAATCAACACGTCAAAGACGAAGTACATGATAGGAAGAAGCTCAAGAGAGGACAATTTGAGCTACCCACGACGAGTTTATATCGGTGATTGACGAAATCGAGGTGGTTGAAGAATTCGTGTATTTGAGCTCACTGGTAACGGACGGGAACGGTACCAACAACGATATTCGAAGACTGATCGTTGCAGGAAATTGCACATACTTTGGACTCTACAAGACGATCGAATGGAATCCTCTACGATTACGAGACCTGAACAATGCTCGTGGGTGACCAGAGTAAACTTGGAATTTTCAAAAGAAAAGTGCTGCATACCATCTATGGTGCAGATGATCCGTCCATAAAGGAGGCGAATGAACCACGAATTGCATCAGCTGATGGGAGAGCCAACCATCGATCATACCGCGAAAATCGGACGACTTCAGTGGGTTGGGTATGTAGTTAGAATGCCGGACAATAACCCGTTGGAGATGGTTTTCGAAAGCGATCCAACGGGCACAAGAAGACGGGGTTTGCAGCAAGCAAGGTAAATCGATCAGCTGGAAGACGATTTGCGGACCCTACGCAAATGTACTGCAGAGGCTACTCCGGTCTTATTCTGAATAGAGAGATAGCTAAAAACATCTGCATCGAAATTTTGGAATGTCATTCATGCGTAAGGACTCTAAGAATTTGCATGGACTGAACATGTCAGGTTGCTTTCGGTTTAGTGCCAAGCGTAGACCCATTGGGAGATTCTAGAAAATCTGCTTTGGACTAATTTAAATAGTAAATTATACGCTTGAGCCTTAGGGACTATAATGAAGTTATAACATTTTTTTGGAGCTGTAAATGTTGCTAACATTGAAGAATTTTATGTAAATCTATTCTGCGTGACGGCATCTTTACTCCTGCTGATTTAGCAAAAAAAATAATAATGAAGATCCATCAAAATATAACGAACTAGTAAACTGGATGAAACCCAATGAGATGAGTAAAACAAGAATGAATTGTGAGAATAGTTCAAAAGGCACCCGAGAACCAGCTGTATGTTCTTTTGATTTCCTGATCGTTGCATTTGACATGTTAATCAGAAACGCTAGCATACTTGTACAGTTATTTTATTAACAAATGTTATGGAATTTGCACAACAAATTTAGTCACAGGAAGTAAATGCACCATGCGTCTCCATATGTTCATATGTTTATATGATGATGCACATTTCTAATTTCAATTTTCTCCAGAAAAACGCTCATGACGACATAAACATATCAAATTGTTGAAATGACTTAATATTTTAACTTCCTTGAACATAAAACATGCAAATGACTCAACGCCAAGGAAAATTCACAAGCGACGAACTCTCCATTTGATAACTAAATACCTAATCGGAATTTCCTCAAATAATCAACTATCCAAAAAATAACGATATTTATGTAGATAGGTATTATCATCTTTTTTTTTTTTTTTTCTTCCTAAGCAATGGAGGGGGAATCTGCTCAACAGACATCCTGGGTTGACCAGGAAGTGCTGGGTTAGGGGCCACCTCCAATGAGGGAGGCAGGACTGCATCCCCGACCAGCTAAACCGTTTCCATTGCCGCCAAGCCCATCGTCCCTTCGGTACAACCAGAAAGTAATGCTTCAAAGAGGGGCCAGTGCATAACGCACCCTCGAGGTTAGCTGCGTGTCCTTGCAGCATCGAACATCGTGACTCGCTTTTTAGAAGAACACCATGGTATCGTGCCAGCGCATTGTCGGCTTTCCAGGTGGCCTTACCACGCCCTATGTCCTCGGAAGGTGGGCACGGTCGACTTCGCGCCTGCTTCCCTCTGCACGACTGGTATCAAGAATGATGATGCCGCGTGCACCCCAAATTGACCTCTCTGCAATAGGGCCTATTCGCCAGCACACAGAGGGACTTGCCGACGCGGTGCCTACGCCTGCCCCAGCCTTGACGAGGACCCCTTTCCGTCCTCGGGCTCGGAACCCGCCCGGTTGACCGACGCCGCGAAAGCGACGATACCATGTTGTTTTTCACGCGGCCACTTGTTCGATAAAAGGATCGAGTTCGACCACAGGGCACCGGTATGACCCATGAAGCCGACTCCGAACCCTTGGACCACCTCTTATTTGCGCCTGAACTAGCCATCCCTCGAGTCCACGCGCCACCTTCTGTGTAGCTCCGAGACGATTTGGACGATAGCTGATAAAACGGCGTTCCAGCCAACTTCATCTTTACACAACCTCCGAACTAGGTTGTCCGGGGTAGTGTCCAGACCACATGTGGCAAGCATGTGGTCACGCATTGTGCGAAAACGCGGGCACACGAACAACACGTGTTCCGCCGTTTCCTCTAAACCAACGCACACCGGACACTCGGGCGAGGCCGAGTGTCCGAACCGGTGTAGGTACTGTCTGAAGCAACCATGGCCTGTAAGGACCTGGGTCAGGTGGAAAGTGATTTCCCCATGGCGCCTCTTGACCCACGTACCTATCTCCGGTATCAACCTATGTGTCCATCTACCCTTAGTGGAACTGTCCCACGCACGCTGCCATTTGACCATTGAGGCCAACCTGACAGTCCTGCGGATGCCTCTCGTGCCGCGCATTTCAAAGCACTCTATGTCTTCACCGAGGTATTATCATCTGCTAATAAGCGTTTGCATCTGTGCAGAAAAATCGATCATGTATACGGTCAACAATGTAACGACTGCTGTTGATTCAGCAACGTCACAGAATAAATAAACAAAAAACAGCCATTCTTGTTTCTCAATATGAGTCAGCATTTAAGATAAAATTTATTTCTGAAGATTTTTAGATATCTGAAAGTATAATATTTCTCTAAATAATACTTAGATTGGACTATAAATCGACAACTTTATGAACTTTATTGTACATGCTTTATTTTTCTGTTTTGACATGCAAACAGCAGAGGGCCATCATTACAGACGCACAAATAAAATACTAATTAGGAGGGCTGGATGTAATAGGCTGGATCAATAGTTGATTGATTGATTGGATGATTTTTCACATTATTCCTGTTTTCCGGTTCTCTATTTGTTCAAAAGACACGAATTCGAAACTTCCGATTACAAATTGGCATGCTGTTCCTTCGAAAAGATGAGTATTGCAATAGGAGGGTGATGGACTATCTGCCACAGAGGATCTATGAACTCTTCGCATGAGGTGACCCAGAGGTGGTAGCCGCACTACGAAGAGCACCTGAATGTCGATATTTCTCGTCAACAAGCTTTGCTCAGTTGGTAAAAGGTACTTCAACCCCCCTCCCCTGTTTTGCCATTGATTAACACCAATTGCAAAAGAGTTCGTGGGGTAGTACCGTCGTACACCATGCTAGATACAGAAACGGTCCATAAATGGGGTATACCCCGTTAGGCATAAGGACGATAGACATAAGTACGTTAGGCATAATAGACGTTAGGCATAACGGACGTTAGGCATAACGGACGTTAGGCATAATGTACGATAGGCATAATGGACGTTTGGCATAAAATGACCCAAAGAATAGCCCATGACATAAAGAAGGCAGAATTATGTCAAACGTGCATTATGACTAACGTACATTATGCCTATCGTACTTATGCCTAACGTCCATTATGCCTAATGTCCTTTGCCTAAATGTCCCGAAAACAACATGACCGCGCATCATCTATTCATCGACTTGAAGACTACATTTGACAGTTCGCTGTGCTCCACGCCTTCTTAGTTCTTGTACCTGCCGCAACATTTAACAACATTTTAGAAGGGGTAATATAAAGGACAGGATTAACATGAGTGGTACAATTTTCACATGGTCCATCAAGCTACTATTTTTTTCTTTGTTCGGGGTAAACCACTGCGTCCATTTCATTGAACTCTTGTAGTATACCCGTGTCATTTGTTTAGTGCATGTCTTTCTGCTCCATTTCTATTGAGAAGAAATGAAGTAATCGGGGCCCTCCTTAGCCGTGCGGTAAGACGCGCAGCTACAAAGCAAGACCATGCTGAGGGTGGCTGGGTTCGATTCCCGGTGCCGGTCTAGGCAATTTTCGGGTTGAAAATTGTCTGGACTTCCCTGGGCATAAAAGTATCATCGTGTTAGCCTCATGATATACGAATGCAAAAATGATAACTTGGCTTAGAAACCTCGCAGTTAATAACTGTGGAAGTGCTCAATGAACACTAAGCTGCGAGGCGGCTCTGTCCCAGTGTGGGGATGTAATGCCAATAAGAAGAATAAGAAGTAGTCGGGAGCCGGGTGTAACAGCCAGGGTACGATTATCAACAGATCCAGTCAATTTATTTGTTTCGCGGATGACATGGACATTGTCGGCAGGGCCCGCCTGGGAAGCAGTGTTACGATAGACAGGGATACCTTCGAGGTGGTCGAGGAATTCGTCTACCTCGGATCCTTGCTAACGGCTGATAACAATGTTAGTCGTGAAATACGAAGGCGCATCATCTGTGGAAGTCGGGCCTACTATGGGCTCCAGAAGAAACTGCGGCCAAAAAAGATTCGCCACCGCACCAAATTTGTCATGTACAAGACGCTAATAAAACCGATTGTCCTCTACGGACATGAAACATGGACAATGCTCGAGGAGGACTTGCAAGCACCCAGCAAACACAAGATCGTACATCGTAGCGGATAAGTGTACAAAGTGGAGGCCATATACGTACACTTTGCATGCAGTCAAATGGAGGAATGCGCCTATATCGCCTTAGCCCTCCTTAGCCGTGCGGTAAGACGCGCGGCTACAAAGCAAGACCATGCTGAGGGTGGCTGGGTTCGATTCCTGGTGTCGGTCTAGGCAATTTTCGGATTGGAAATTGTCTCGACTTCCCTGGACATACAAGTATCATCGTGTTAGCCTCATGATATACGAATGCAAAAGTGGTAACCCGGCTTAGAAACCTCGCAGTTAATAACTGTGGAAGTGCTTAATGAACACTAAGCTGCGAGGCAGCTCTGTCCCAGTGTGGGGATGTAATGCCACTAAGAAGAAGAAGATAAAGAAGCCTATATCGCCTCCACCTTGTACTGGGCACTCGGAGTATTCGAGAGACGGGTGCTTAGGACCATCTTTGGCGGTGTGCAAGAAGACGGTGTGTAGCGGCGAAGAATGAACCTCGAGCTCGCCCAGCTCTACGGCGAACCCAGTATCCAGAAGGTAGCTAAAGCCGGAAGGACACGATGAGCAGGACATGTTGCAAGAATGCCGGACAGCAACCCTGCAAAGATGGTGTTCGCTTCCGATCCGGCAGGTACGAGACGGCGTGGAGCGCAGCGAGCGAGATGAGCGGACCAGATGCAAAATGACATGGCGAGCGTGGGGCGTATTCGAGGATGGAGAGATGCGGCCTCGAACCGTGTATTGTGGCGTCAAATTGTTGATTCAGTGTTATCCGTTTAGATGTAGACTAAATAAATGAATGAAGTAGTCGTTTTTTTAGATATTTTCTCAAGCTTAATGTAAGGCCTCTTTAGATTAAGGTACCGCTATTTATAATCTTTGAGAAATGGCTTATACCAACTCTCAAAGGCGCGCCCCTCAATCAGTTTCGGCTCAACAATAAGTGGGATAATACTGATTTTGGCCATGAATCGGTAATGAAGTTCCAACATATTTTTGCTTCTTCTTATGAGTTCCGAATTCGTTTTTGTTCAGAGATCTGATTTCATTGCGTTTTGGCATTTCTGAATCTCGCCTTTACACAGAGTTTTAATCAGTCAGAGGGTTTAGCAGATCCACCAAATTCGTAGCTTGAAGATTCATCGGCTTTGAAACCAGCCTAAGAGTGAGTTACGTTTTTCTAATTTACTCCATTGACTCCATTCAAAGAGAGGAAAAGTGAGGATGGGTCATGTAAAAGCAAATTATAGTCGTTCCATACTCGTCCGACCATCACTCATAGGTATTAACAAGAATAGTAAGAACTAGAGCACAGTGTGGTAAATCTTACTCCCTAATGCACCACGAAAAAGTGTCTACCCAGCATTACAGGCTCCGTTAACTGCCTGGCTAATTGTTTCATCCCCCAGGCCATTCATCCCCTCGGCACGGGTCGCCTGACACCTTGGGATTCGGGGTTGGGGACGTCATATTGTCAGCTTCAGTGTTGTACCGAGCCTGGCGGTATGACCGGATGTACACCGTTACGCACTACTTCAGAGTATCCATATCCCAGCGTAACGGGAAAGGTCATAATCTGAAAACTTTGATGTATTATACTGGCAATGTAGAAGCTTGTTTCTCGTGCAAATGCATTGTAGACGAAATACCTGTTTCTTTCCTTTGTTCATCAATGTAGGACCAGAACTTCTTAGGATTCTTCTCCAGGCTACACAGGATCCGGTGTAAATAAGCATAGTAGAGCTTCTTATTCAGGCGTTTGTTGCAGATGTGATAATGCGATTTCGTTAAATGGTTATGATACTTGGTATGCCTTCTGAGAGCGGACCTTTTAAGGGACTTTAGTTTTTTAAGAGCTTTGTTTGTCCAGGGAGGATGTTTAGGTGACTTACTAACTGATTTTGCAGTACATAGATCTATGGCATTTGTTACAACGGAAGTGAAGACTTCAACCGCTGAATCAGTGTCCAAGTTCAGAAACAACGTGTTCCAGTCGATAGATTCTAGATGATCATTCATTTTCGAGAAGTCCGTTTTCCATAATTTATAGCGAGTGTGCTTACCGACTGGGATGAATTTAATCGGAGCGTTCTTCCTAATGTGTATTTGTAATGGTGGATGGTGCCGAAAGTGTTTAACGAGTGGAGCAGTAGCTTCGGTAATAGAGACATCCTGACAGAGATCCTGGCTAACATAGCAGAGATCCAGCAATCGATTACTTGAGTTATATACTGTATGTATTTATTTGTACCGGCGGTGTTATAGTCATCTATTAGTTGTTTTTGAACCACGTTGAGTGAAATGTGATTCAGATTAGGATACAGATAGCCAGATGAACTATGTTGCCTAGAAACTGAACGAATATTGAAGTCGCCCAAGATCAACATGTTGTCAGTTAAAGACATGCGGGAGCTGATCCAAGACAGTGTTTCGGAATGTTAGTCAATTATAGAGTTGCATCACAACGGTCAGGAGGAATATAGATAAGACAAATGAACAAAGGGTGGTCACCAATGGTTAGCTCAACTCAAAGCTGTTCGATTGAAGAACAATGTGGTGGCTGAAGTACTTTACATCTGATATTGGAACGGACAGCAAGCAGGACACCACCTCCAGATTTTTTGTTGCTCGTTCCCTCTGAACGATCCATTCGAAAAACATTATATTCATTGCTGAATATTTGTTGAGAAAGCGTAATACCACTCAGCCAAGTTTCTGTAAACGCATAGATGTCAAAAGCGGCATCCGAATACGCAAGCTTGTAGTCGAAAATAATAGTATTCATGCCACCGAAATTCTGATACAGTCGACTCTCTACATCTCGATGTTCTGTATCTCGATATCTCTCCCTATGTCGATGGTCTCCTCGGCCCCTTCAAACTACATACATTTGGGCACTCTACATATCGATAACCTCCCTATCTTGATGTGCTCTGATCATATTTTGCTCTGGATTCACTCTCCTTATGTCGATATGTTCAAATTTTTAGGCTACTAGACCATCTGTGGATAATAACAAACATACCAACAACATGATATGACATTTGTTTTGTTGTCGTTTTTCATAGCAACGAGCTTTTTTGGATCTACCTAGTACCCACTTCAATTTTCCTTCCATTCCTCGATCTCTCCCTATCTCGATGGTCCCTTCATTATCGAGATGTGGAGAGGCGACTGTAATAACAAGTTATACCATTTAAACCAACGATGTTCTGAACTGGCGTTATGGAGCAGTTGGTTGTGGTACAACCCGTTGTGAAAAAGGTCGTGGAGTTGGAGTTATTTTGTGATAAATCTCCGGCATTCGGAACGAGGGCAGGTTTATTGGCGTACGTGTGGATGCATGGGAAGTTTAGATTGTGGGTGGATAGTCGGTACCCAGGAGGCTGTTTTTTCATCAGTTGTGTCGGAGGACGGACACCGGTTGGTTTGCGGCTGTCTGTCCGACGGTCTAAAAAAGCTGATATTGAAACTCCTTTCGGCCAGAACCCCTCTGAGAGAAGAATTGTCTCAATACGTGTACTAACTTCCCTAATGATATTGATAGCATGGTAACATTGAGAAGATAAAGGAACTCTCATATAAGACTGAGAAGGGAAGCTATGCGGATCGAACTAGCATGAACTTACATGGCTGGAAGAGGTTCAAAAGAAGACAATGTTAACCCTTCCTCATGAGTTTGTAGCAGTGGCATCGGAGACGCATCGTGGCACGGTATAATACTTTCTTTGGACTTCGCAAGATACTTCGATCGAATAGAGTTCGCCATCATACCAAATTAGACATCTACAAAACGCGCATCAGACCAGCCGTCCTCTACAGACACGAATTCTGGACAAGGTTCGATGGAGAACCAACGTGCACCTAGAGTATTCGAAAAACAGAAGCTGTTAACCGCTGTTGCCGTTTGAAGACGGTAAGGGGTGGAAACGAATGAACCATGAATTACAGCAGCTGTTGAGGAACCTTCCATTGCAAAAATCAGGCTACAGCAGATCAACACGGAGAAAACCTGCGGACGCTTCATAGACTCCTTGACTCGCGTCGTGCAAAAAATTCAGTGGAATTTTCTAAAGTGATTCAATTTCAAATTTTTAAACACTATTGTAGTTTTAATCTTGGGCAATTACATTTTCAAATAAATGAAATAATTACGTTGCAAAACAATATGCGTTTCCGTCAATTGTTTTCCATTTTGAAGATAATTTGAAGCGTTTTGGGTTGGGTTGGGTTTTAGGAACAGTTGACCAGTCCAGAATATGTTTCGGATCCCAATTGTTGAAAAATATTATCATAACATAAATCACAGTTGGCCAACATTATGCATATTTTAATATCAGGTTAGTTTTTATTATCATTACTCTTATATTATAAATAGCAGAATTAAGTACCACTGTGCGCACAAAATTACCACACGTGAAATTTAAATTGCTTTGGAATCTGTTTCAACATTATTATATTTATTTTTCTTTTTTTTTTAGTAGACTTGAAATTACAAAGAGTAAGCATGTAGCAACACGATAGGAAAAATAGAATCCAAAGTAATTAAGTTTAAGTTGCGTACGCAAGCTATGCATAAGTATACATATTTCCGGCGACAGTTCACTCGTAGTAAAGGTAGAGAGGTACATGATATACAAGATAATATGAAAATAGCGGTAGTAGAAAGTGTAGAAACAAATGTGAATTGTGAAAATGATAGCAGGGAAAGGATAATATTGTGTACTTTGAAATTGATAAGTGAAAGCATCAAACGAGTAATTTGCGTGATTTTTTTTGCATTGTGCAATTTGTGTTCTAAGTTCAAAACGGTGATTACTTTGTATAAGTGAATTCACTCCAGAAACAGTACGGAATTATTTTGCAGTTCCCTTGTGTAGATTAAACTACAAACCAAATCACCCAAATAATTAGGATAGTTACACCATAGCTCGTCATCTGGAAAATAGTGAAGAAATCAAACGGGATAAATTAGTGAGGTAGATTTAAAAAGCAAAATTATATTTTTTTCCTTGATAATCGAAACCAAGCCCTTCACAGGTCGTTTTTTAAAAGAATGTGGTCATATATACGTATATAATTCTTATGATTTTTTTTTAGCTTCAGGGTTCAGGCAGTGTTTTTACATGGATTATACGATTTACGTGATTTTCAGGAAATCTCAACCGCAGAACTGTTTGATAAATAATTTTACAGATTTTCGGTTGTTTTGAAGTTGAACAAAATTAAACGATAATCAATAAAGTTTGTAAGAATATTATACTGCCAAAATTGAATGGTTTTGTTGCCAAAATCTAATGTTGCCAAAATTGAATGTTGCCAGAACCTAATGTTGCCAAAATCGAATGGGCTCTACTATCAAATAGTTCAATAGGGAACAGTAATATAGCTCTGTCCAAACGTCATTCTTTTCAATTAAATTGAGAATTGAAAAACGGTGGCACTGAGTAAAATGACAATGAAAATTTCGAAATTCTCATTCAAACGGCCATGTTGGAATTTCGCTTCATAGTTTTTGAGCAATAATATAATACTAATGCTTCATACAAACGGCACATCTGCTACCGCTTGGTCCACCACACTTGAGCGAAGGTGATTATCGTGACTCAACAGTGTAACATGCAATCCTAATCGATTTGTCCATCACGTTGGTATGCAACATAGATGTTGAAATGAAAATAAAAAGTGAGATTTGAAGGATAACTTCATCTAGTTGGAGTGAGGAAAACAACTACACATTCTCATTTGAACGATTGATACAATGAAACGTGTGATTTACACTTTGAATTGCAAATCAAAGAATGATTCAATTGGTGGAAATGATTAATAGTCTTTAGTTTCACCTATTCAAAAATCCGACTCTACCATTTCATGATTTGAATACATGTATGCCGCATAGGAAGATAGCTCAAGTTGCAAAACACACAGTCGAGTGTGAAAAGTATGAATGAAAGCTTACCAGAAAGCGATCTCCACGCATGGGAATGATTTCGTCGTCCTCCTGGTCGTTCTCGGCATCGTCGGCTTGGCTCGCAGCTTGTCCCATTTTCCCCTCCGCACAGATACTCCTCGGGTACTCACTCCTTTCGCTTTTCTTCTTGTACTGAAGCGCACAAATCACTTTTCCTTCAGACACTTCAGAACCACGACTGCTGACTAGCGGAATATGCTCATTTTCTTCATTGTCCGACACCTAGCGATCCATTATTGCAGCGAACAGTAGACCGACGATCCACCTTGAATAAACTTTTTTCCACTCTTGAAATGAAGCAAACCACACGAACTGGAAAATCCTGCCAACTGATTGACAGGGCAGCGAAAACCCAACCGGGGGAAATCGAAGCCAGGATATCACACTCAGCGGGCACTCACGATTCTACGGCTAGGGTGCTTCGAAAGCTCTTTTTCCTGCGAATTTTGTTTAAAATTTTCTACAGCGTATGCCTCGGCGATTTCAATCGATTGCAAAAACATGTAACCTGAAATAACTTTTTAATTTGAGAATGTTTTGAGCAAGCGTATCAATAATTTTAACTTTTATTTTGTTTTCTTTTCTAAAAACCGCAAAAACTAATCTGTCCGTTTGCACCATGTTTCCTTTGATCAAAACATCCAAACTCGTGTCAATTTTTCCCAACTGAAAAATTGGGTTTTCATGCATAGAATAAAAATGCAGGGTGTGTCCCACCGGCCCACCTCATGTTCTAAGAAAGAGCTCATTTTATACTACCAAAAGTATTGGGAAAATTTCTCCGATTCATTTGACTCAAGATTTGAAGGCCATGTCAATCAAGATTCATTGTTGATCTTCAGTCCCACAAAATGGACTCGAGTTTGGATTTTTTATTATAATAAATATTTTACATACAATTTTGGGTAAGAATAGTACTGTAATGATTCGCTGGTTGGGATGTTAATACTGGTCATTTTTTAGCAGAACGCTGTCTCAAAGTCCAACTAAAAAGCAATCATTGCAATCATACAATCATTTGCCTTTCTCGTATAGTATTTTATCTGTTTTTCTTTATTTTTGTAAATTATGGTAAATTTAGCAGCTCATTTGTGATGGTCCAGCCGAAAGTCACATATTTAGATGGCTGTTAGTTGGCCCAATTAAATAAAAGAACTCGTTAGTTGGGTCGAGGTTGTGGCCTAACCGGCGTATCGCGACTGTGCCATCAAGGGTTCCCGAATACCCAAGGACTGACAATAACTATGACAATAACTACGACAATTTTGAATCAATTCGGGTGCTTTCAGCTGCTATGGATTCAGATATTTATTCTATTTAGAAAATTAACCGATTTGGATTAGCTGGTGAGAGGCCGTACTCATATTACGCCTGGGATTTTTCTGGGTTTTCAACCCCCCTCATCTCATGATTTTTTTATATGATGCGTAAGAAAACGACAGAACATTCATTGGACCAAACTCTTGAACATTCATTGAACCAGAACTGTTGGAACCGGTTGACGATATTCATAGAACAGATTTAGGTTACAATCTCCCAACGTTATAGGGCCATCCTATGACTTGGTCTCGGAACGATCATTCTGTACTCAGATTCCCATGGGCCCTAGCGGCGCCGCAAATTTATTTATACGAAACGCTGGCCGAGTATAGGTATAGGTATCAAAATTGAAATGTTTAGAAAACATATTTTTATAAGTAACTAGGCCATAGCACGGTTTGACATCGGAACGGTCATCCAACGAAATATTTGTTAGAGTTGGTTGGTTGATTATATTTGCTTAAGGACAGGGCCGGATTTATGGGGGGCCCGGGCCCCCACAAATCTTATGTACCAAAACCAACCTTTTTGTACATTTTGGGGCCCCCACATACCGTCGGCCCCAGGTCCCCCTTCCAGCTAAATCTGGCCCTGCTTAAGGAACACTAAGCTGCGAGGCGGCAATGTCCCAGTGGGGGATATAATGCCAATGAAGAAGAAGAAGACTTTTTCGGTAAAAATAAACATAACACAATATGTTATAATCATGTTATGACGATCATGAAATTTTCTTTCCTCGATCTTTGACAGAGAATTTATAACAAAATTATTGCAAGTATTGTTATTTGTAACATATATTGATATGATTGTGATAAAATTTTGTTATGACTAACTAGTCGGGTGAGCTAGCTTAGTTTAATTGACTGCACACATCGTAGTTGATAGTCATGATCGGCCGAGAAACAACAATTATACACAGCTCCCCAATTGAATAACTTCTAGGGATTCTCTGATCTGATCTGATCAGATCTGAGATATGACCAGTTTGCCAACAGTACTCAAATAAACATGAGCTTGAAACATAAGCCCTTTCATTTTCAACATTATGATGGAAGCTGCAGTATCGAATGATGAAAAAGAACACAAAATGAAACAATTGAATCAAAAACGTATTCCAACATTACCCATAATTGTGGTGTATGGCGATTATATTATCATATTTTATTTACATAGATGATTGAGTACCTCGAGAAAATTCTAACCAGCTTGAAACGACATCTATCATCGTCGGTGGTTCTGCATATAAATGATTTGAAGTACCGGGTAATTGTGTGGAATCCTGTACCACAAGTGTCTCGCCTGCCAGAGAACCGAGAGCCCAACATAGATGTTAAGTTATGAGATGAGAGTATCTTACGCAGGAGGCACCTCACTGACACTGCTGGGTGTCGGACGCCTTGTCAGTCCTTTCCTTACGCGCTATGGAAACCTCCTTGTCCTGTAATAGAAGGCACCACACATTTGCCAAGCCGGATGTGACCAGTGGTTAATAATTTGCTGATACCTGCAGCAGACTGAGGCAGCGTCCTACCGACAATCCTACCCAGCTCAGGCAAACCGCTCACTCTGTGAGGGACCCATCATTCAGCCACCCCATTTAAACACCAGAGATGCATACCACAGGGGCAGCAGGGACTATGTCCAAGGGCTTGACGATCCCTCCCCAGGCCATCTGCGAGTTGTGGCGCCTGCCTAGGATGTGGTGGGGTTTGACAGTGGGCCCTGTTAAACCTCTATAAAAAGCTGCATGTATCCGCAAGTAGGCTCCGCCAAAGCGACCGTGTGCCGCTCAAAGCGCACAAGCCCAAGTCCTGGTGTTAGGTGGGACGCTAAACAGCCCTGACACGATGGCCCTCCGGCGAGACAGGAGGTTTGCGCAGGCCCAATAAGCCGCCTAGAAAACCAATCATTAGGAACAATATAAGAGATAATGCGACTCGATATAATCGGCAAAGACCTAGGCGACGAATAAAGGATTACGATTGGAAGCTTGGAACATGGAACTGCAAGTCGCTAGGTTTCGCAGGTTGCGACAGGATGATCTACGATGAATTACATCCCCGCAACTTCGACGTCGTGGCGCTGCAGGAGATTTGCTGGACAGTACAGAAAGTGTGGAAAAGCGGGCATCGGGCGGCTACCTTCTACCAAAGCTGTGGCACCACCAACGAGATGGGAACCGGCTCCATAGTGCTGGGTAAGATGCGCCAACGCGTAATTGGGTGGCAGCCAATCAACGCAAGGATGTGCAAGCTGAGGATTAAAGGCCGTTTCTTCAACTATAGCATCATCAACGTGCACTGCCCACACGAAGGGAGACCCGACGACGAGAAAGAAGCGTTCTACGCACAGCTGGAGCAGACATACGATGGATGCCCACTGCGTGACGTCAAAATCGTCATCGGTGACATGAACGCGCAGATAGGAAGGGAGGAAATGTATAGACCGGTAATCGGACCGGATAGTCTGCACACCGTATCGAATGACAACGGCCAACGATGCATAAACTTCGCAGCCTCCCGCGGAATGGTAGTCCGAAGCACCTTCTTTCCCCGCAAAAATATCCACAAGGCCACATGGAGATCACCTAACCAAGAAACGGAAAACCAAATCGACCACGTTCTAACCGACGGTAAATTCTTCTCCGACATCACGAACGTCCGCACTTTCCGCAGTGCGAATATTGGATCCGACCACTACCTCGTTGCAGTATGCCTGCGCTCAAAACTCTCGACGGTGTACAACACGTGTCGAAGTCGGACGCCGCGGCTTAGTATTGGGCGGCTACAAGACGGTAGACTAGCCCAAGAATACGCGCAGCAGCTGGAAGTGGCACTCCCAACGGAAGAGCAGCTAGGCGCAGCGTCTCTTGAAGATGGCTGGAGAGATATTCGATCCGCCATTGGTAGCACCGCAACCGCTGCACTTGGCACGGTGCCCCCGGATCAGAGAAACGACTGGTATGACGGCGAATGTGAGCAGTTAGTAGAAGAGAAGAATGCAGCATGGGCGAGATTGCTGCAACACCGCACGAGGGCGAACGAGGCACGATATAAACAGGCGCGGAACATACAAAACTCGATTTTCTGGAGCAACAAGTGTCAGCAGGAAGATCGAGACCGTGAAGAGACGGAGCAACTGTGCCGCGCTAATAACACACGAAAGTTCTATGAGAAGTTGAACCGTTCACGTAAGGGCCACGTGCCACAGCCTGATATGTGTAAGGACATAAACGGGAACCTTCTTACGAACGAGCGTGAGGTGATCCAAAGGTGGCGGCAGCACTACGATGAGCACCTGAATGGCGATGTGGCAGACGAAGATGGCGGTATGGTGATGGACCTGGGGGAACGCGCGCAGGACATAATTCTACCGGCTCCGGATCTCCAAGAAATCCAGGAGGAGATTGGCCGCAGGAGTGGATGGAAGGTGTCGTGTGTCCCATCTACAAAAAGGGCGATAAGCTGGATTGTAGCAACTACCGCGCAATCACATTGCTGAACGCCGCCTACAAGGTACTCTCCCAAATTTTATGCCGTCGACTAGCACCAATTGCAAGGGAGTTCGTGGGGCAGTACCAGACGGGTTTTATGGGCGAACGCTCCACCACGGACCAGGTGTTTGCCATTCGCCAAGTACTGCAGAAGTGCCGCGAATACAACGTGCCCACACATCATCTATTCATTGACTTTAAAGCCACATATGATACAATCGATCGGGACCAGCTATGGCAGCTAATGCACGAAAATGGATTTCCGGATAAACTGACACGGTTGATTAAAGCGACGATGGATCGGGTGATGTGTGTAGTTCGAGTTTCAGGGGCACTCTCGAGTCCCTTCGAAACCCGCAGAGGGTTACGGCAAGGTGATGGTCTTTCGTGTCTGCTATTCAACATCGCTTTGGAAGGGGTAATACGAAGAGCAAGGATTAACACGAGTGGTACAATTTTCAATAAGTCCGTCCAGCTATTTGGCTTCGCCGACGACATAGATATTATGGCACGTAACTTTGAGAAGATGGAGGAAGCCTGAAGAGGGAAGCCAAGCGGATCGGACTAGTCATCAATTTGTGTACTTGGGCTCACTGGTGACTGCCGAAAATGATACCAGCAGAGAAATTCGGAGACGCATAGTGGCTGGAAATCGTACATACTTTGGACTCCGCAAGACGCTCCGATCGAATAGAGTTCGCCGCCGTACCAAACTGACAATCTACAAAACGCTCATTGGACCGGTAGTCCTCTACGGACACGAGACCTGGACGATGCTCGTGGAGGACCAACGCGCACTCGGAGTTTTCGAAAGGAAAGTGCTGCGTACCATCTATGGTGGGGTGCAGATGGCGGAGGGTACGTGGAGGAGGCGAATGAACCACGAGTTGCATCAGCTGTTGAGAGAACCATACATCGGTCACACCGCGAAAATCGGACGACTGCGGTGGGCCGGGCACGTAGCCAGAATGTCGGACAATAACCCGGTGAAAATGGTTCTCGACAACGATCCGACGGATACAAGAAGGCGAGGTGCGCAGCGGGCAAGGTGGATCGATCAGGTGGAAGATGACTTGCGGACCCTCCGTAGACTGCGTGGCTGGCGACGTGTAGCCATGGACCGAGCCGAATGGAGAAGACTCTTATATACCGCACAGGCCACTTCGGCCTTAGTCTGAATAAATAATAATAGATGCATACCACGGTTCAATAGTATAGATAATACCCTGAAAGTAAGCAATTATCTGTTATGGCCGGGAATACCAACTAACACATCAAATCCTGTTTTGTGGTTCAGCCAAACATGATGCTGGAGGCATAATCCAGTTGGATGTTGATTCAGCATATACAGGAACGTCAATCTCGAGAAAAACTTTGAGCAAAGATAGGCTGACCAGATCATTTTGATTGAAAAACGGGACAAACGCACTTGAAAAACGGGACATGTCGAAAACCTTGTGATAAAATTCAAGAGCTGTGGAAATTTCAAAATTTAGAGGCCTAATTTTTATGTTCCGTATAAGAAGTTAGAGAAAAATTTTAAAGTGAATTTTTCAAAACCATAACCTTCTATCAAGTAAGGTACTCCTAGCCTTCTAGCCTAGCCTTCTAAGCATTAAGTCAGTTGTGGAAAAATCCTGAACAACAAATATTTCACTCTTCAAAGAGGCGTGCACGGAAAACACGAAGGACCAAAAAATTACACATTTTTCAATATTAAAAAAAAGTTGGATTTTGAAAATTTATTTGAATTCGTTCTTGAACTTGCATTAGGGTCTAAGGATTTTATTACTGACCAATAACAAAAACTTTCCAATTCTGAGCAATTGAAGAGAACAAAAAATAGTCAAAGTATCCTTCCTGGAGGCTGGTTTACATTTCGGAAATCGTGTCACTGAGTTGGTTCCTCATGCATTTTCAAGGGGGGAGTTTCGTTTTCCTAGCCCAAATCCCCTAAATCCCACCCCTTTAAAATTGCATGGGGAACCAAATCCCGTGACACGTTTTCCGAACTGTAAACTAGCCTTTAAAGCAAAGCCGGTGTGGGCATTAGAGAGATAAAAAATAATTTTAAAAAATATATGTTAAAAGACAAATGCGAAAAGAGTAATAGGGTGGGATTATTGATTTCCCGTGCCAAAACCCTTTTCCATGAATATAAGTGAGGACAAATCTGCAGATAAGAATTTCATCAAGAAAGAATATTAATAAGAAGTAATTTTAATTATTTCAATGAATATGGTTGGCTCATGTGAATAAAGATCAAATATAATCAATTCACAGTCCTTTTTGATCGAAATTGATTAAAATGATGCTAAAAGTAGCATCACATCTCGTGAGTCTTCTCCAGTAATTTTGTTCTCATGTGCTTCCAAAAAGGCCCACACATATGGATGCTCCTGATCTGTAAACTAGCCTTAAAGTAAGTGAGGACCAAAATCCGACCAAATTTTCACTCGGTTCGAAGCTGTCTTAAAATCGTTTTGATTTTGTTCAGCTGATTTATTGATTATTATTATTTTTTAATATCATAGTTTTTTTACAGTGGATGAATTCGAAATATTCTGAATCATTCAGAAAGACTTTGAATGATTCTTAATGTTTCGTTTGATTCAAAAATATGTGGTAAAGCAGATTTGAAAAAAAAAATTAACGTACTTCGCAAGATGTAAAAAAATCGAAAATGAACCTAATCTGGAAATTAGAATGTCTGCCTCTGCGCTTCATTTTATTGAAGTTGAAGCGTGGCCTGATTTTCAGGATATACTTGCCTACCAAGTACCCGGTTCCGTTAAATTCACTAATAAAATTGGACAAATTTTAATGCCATTTTGTAGCTCTTTGGAAGAATCAATGAAAAACGGGACAAATTGAGGATTTTTTAGTTTACGACGGGACAGCACAATAAGGTCTAAAAAACGGGACTGTCCCGTTAAATACGGTACGTATGGTCAGCCTAGCAAAGAGCGCAGACACAATTGAAGTAAACGGCCCAATTCCAGTATGAAAGATGAATAAAATAAATTTTACGTTATCGTTCTCTGAAAATCAAAGGTAGTGCACATGTTATTTACTGCCTTTATTTCAAATTTTGCATTTCAACGATGTGTCGTTGGCGAGAACCGACGATTCCTTCATATCAGAAACGATTTATAACTTTAAATGTAGTACAAGGAAATGCGATTTGCTTTTTAGCTATATTATTTGATATAGATTACTTATAGAGTATCTTGTTCGTACATTCAGTTTTCACTGGAAATAACGCAAATGGCGTTTCATATTATGATTATCTATAGGTACCGCCATCGGGGGTGACAATGGGTCTGGGGGGTGAGAATGGGTCATCGCTCTCACCGGCAGTCTGGAGGCCGTAGAGCAAAATCGTTCAAAAAGGTCTTTTATATTTTAGTCTTCTTGCCCTCAGATACATTCAATTTATTCTACAAGCATTCTAAGTAGTTGAAACAGTGACCCATTCTCACCCCCATTTGACCCATTGTCACCCCCGACGACGGTAGCTCATAGTGAGAACGTGATATAAATCACGAGAAAAGTTAGAATAGCAGACGTGAAACTCGTGTCAGCTTTTATAAAACTGACGCAGTTGAGACACCATAGTTAATCCATCGATGATCCATCCATTTATTTAGTTCAGAAAAAAAAACAAATTAAGCCATCTATCGGTGATGATGCCTCTCTCGCCTTTCAAAAGGTTTTTAATTTGAAGAGTTCCTATTATGTATTACCACACTATTCTGTATATATAAACATATTCTGTATATATATAACTTTTGTTGCCCAAGCGGCGGCCATCTTAAATTTTTGGTCCGCTATTTTGAAATTCAAAATGGCGTCAAACATCAATTTTCATGTTCTGCTCATCGAGACCGATCGATAGACACCCATATTGTATGGTTTTATATAACTTTTGTTGCTCTCTTTTTTGCAAATTGAATATCTTTCGGATGCTTGATTTGCCCAATCTCCACATGTGGTTTACTGTTGTATATCTACAGTCAAGCGAGTGCACATTGTTTATTAAACGAGAGGATCGCACTCCATGCCCCCCAGTAACGGACTGGGCGGGACGGTATAGAATGCGAATTCAATCGCACTCTGCTGTGCCAAAGGCTTGCTTGGCTGTGGATATACAACAGTAAAGCACATGTGGAGATTGGGCAAATCAAGCATCCGAAAGATATTCAATTTGCAAAAAAGAGAGCTAACCGCGGTGGAGGTTGGTACTCGGATTCTGATGGCTTTTCCGCAAACGTGACCTTTAAGTGGTCTTGTTGTGTAGGGGTTATCACGCCTATCTAGAGAGTAGGAGGTTGAGGGTTCGAGTCCCTCCAAGACACGCAAATTTCATATCAATTTGTCCATTTCGAAACATATGCTGTGCATATGCACAGCCAAGATATTTAACAATCAATTTTTATGTTCTACTCATCGAGTCCGATCGATAGACAATCATATTGTATGCTTTTATATAGCTTTTGTTGCCCAAGCGGCGGCCATCATAAATTTTTGGTCCGCAATTTTGAAATTCAAAATGGCGTCAAACATCAATTTTCATGTTCTACTCATCGAGACCGATCGATAGACACCCATATTGAATGGTTTTATATGACTTTTGTTGTCCAAACAGCGGCCATGTTAAATTTTTGGTCCGCCATTTTGAAATTCAAAATGGCGTCAATCATCAATTTTCATGTTCTACTCATCGAGTCCGATCGGTAGACACTCATATTGTATGCTTTTATATAACTTTTGTTGCCCAAGCGGCGGCCATCATAAATTTTTGGTCCGCAATTTTGAAATTCAAAATGGCGTCAATCATCAATTTTCATGTTCTACTCATCGAGACCGATCGATAGACACCCATATTGTATTATTTTTTTTATGACTTTTGTTGCCCAAGCGGCGGCCATGTTAAATTTTTGGTCCGCCATTTTGGAATTCAAAATGGCGTCAAACATAAATTTTCATGTTCTACTCATCGAGCCCAATCGATAAATAAGCATGTTGCATGGTTAAAGATCAATGTGATTAAATATTTAAAACAGATTTCTCCGTCAACCACCGTCCCCACAAAAGATATTTTAGTTACTAGATAAAGATTGTCGCTTCGGTTCCCTTTGTTCTGCTGTCCGAAACATGTGTGGTACATACCTGTCAAATCGTATGGATTTTCCTTCTTTGACATTTAGCTCCCCTATCATCGCCAGCAAAAGATGTTCCGGACAGCGACGACAGCGACAATCTTTATCTAGTAACTAAAATATCTTTTGTCCGCACCCATATTCCTCTGTTTGAATTTATTTATTTTCTTGTATAGGGGAAAAGACGGCTTTGGCAGGTTTTGTTCTATTATTGTCAGGGGGGTTTTTGTCGACCAAATTTTATGAAATTTGGCCACAATATTCTTTGATATGCAAAGAATGTTTAGGCCAAATTTGAGCATAATCAGTCATAAAAACCCCCCTGACAATAATAGAACAAAACCTGCCAAAGCCGTCATTCCCCCTATCTTCATTTGACTATATCAAGCTCTATCTGGTAAAAGGGCGAATGTCGCAAGAGAGAATTCTCTTCGTCGACTTCCCCTCATTTGAATAAAAGTGACAAGCAGAGGATTTGTTTGCAGTTTAGCACCTCAGAATGCAAGTTCGCATTGTTTTCTATCGTTATGAGGTGATAAACCACAAAGAAATCAGCTGCTTGTCACTTTTATTTGAAAGAGGGGAAGTCGACGAAGAGAATCCTCTCTTGCGACATTCGCCCTTATTCCAGATAGAGCTTGATATCTGCTTTCAATTCGGCTGCTTTTTGCCCAAACCCGAAAACCTGGTTTGTAAAATACAGTGTTCGGTTTGCTAAAACCGAACCGCGCACACGGTTCAAATTGCGTGTACTCAAATCTAAACTTGAGCACCGGTATGAACGGTGTTGACAGCCTCGGTTCGGTTTTCGAGAACAGCACCCGTGTTGTGGTTTTGCTTTCATGAACCGTGTGCAGGAAACCAAAACCGAACACGGGCTGCACCGCACACGAAGAATTTTGAACCAAACCATCACCGGTTGGTTCAGTTGCCCATCTCTGGTGGCAAGTACAATGGGTACACTATGCCCAGGATGTACAAAGGAGGTGTACAAAGGGGAAACAAATGGGAGATGGGGGAATGCCAGGTGACTGGTGTACAAGCGGTGCAAGCGAATGGAGAGGGCGGTATTACAAGTAAACACCCACAGAGTGAGGAACCGAATGTATGGGCGAGCTCACAAGTAAGCCTCGCATGGTAAGTGTGCTGAGAGTGGCTGCTTGGGCAGATACCTCTGCGGCATCTCAGAATTAGGGGACATGAAAGTCTTGCTATGCGTGGCAGGAGAGTCGGGGGTTTCATGCTTCTGCGGCACCTCAGAAATAGGAGACGTGGAACCACTAGCCTAGGGTCGCCTTCGGCTTGGTAGACAAGTGGTGCCACCCTGTTGTAGGACGGTGAGGCAGCATGAGGTACCTCCTGCAGGGTACCAGTGATGTACTTGCTGTCATTTGAGCGGCATAAGCAGGGGAGTGTTGGGACACATGTGGTGCCAGAGGATGCCAGTAAGGAACTTTTTGGTTACTTGGGCAACTACTAAAGGAACCTTTAGCGGAATTCCTGGAAGACCTCCTCCAAAAGAAAAACAGTAGGATTTCCTTTCAAAAATCCATGATTACTGGCTCTAGCGCCTCGTTCCTCATTGTAACTGATCTATTACAGTAATGAATCGCCTGCTTTGAGCGTGCTTACAGCGGCACACTAGGAGTTAACTTTCTGAAATCAGTATAGCGAAAGGCATCTAAGGTTCGATTTCTCAAAATTAAGCACCTTGATCGAAAAAATATTTGGTAGGCGTAGTAGCGGACACCATCCTTCATAACCGGTACCAAATAGTTTTTCATGAAAAGTTCCTCATTTTGAGAAAACCCGCGTTAGATGTCTTTCGCCATACAAATTTCTGGCGGTTAACTCATGCCGGCTATTTTGCGCATATACTATAGCGCCTGGATGTTGCAGCGGTGAGTAGAAAATCAGCCACTGCCAATAATTCATTATTTCTTTTTCGCGTAGATAAACTGGGACACGTGATCCATAAATTGAGTATTTCTCTTGCATATTTACATAATTACATACGCCGAAATTGTTCTGTAAAAGAAAAACAGATTTTCTGCATTTTTTATCAATACCAAAACAAATGTCTGTCTGTGTGTGTGTGTGTGTACACAAAAACCTGAAATAAACATTAGCCGCTTTTTCATATAGTAATTCTTAACCGATTTTTCACCTCAAGTTGCATTCGACGGGAGACAAACTTTAGTTGATCACTATTGAATGTAATCACAATCAGCCATTGCGTTCAAAAGTTATGAAGAAAGTGGTGTGTTGAACCATACAAGCTTGGTTGGTTGATTCGCTATACAACGTTTGCAAGAGCCAAGGCGAACCCGAACGTTAGTGTCACACTAACAGGTTTCCGTGTCCAATAAAAAAAATAAACAAATTACAAATTGAATCGAGAAAAGCATCGTCACCGCTAGGTGGATGAGTCGGCTTTGTCTGTCTTTATATATTATTAAAAACATAATGGAAGAAATGTTCTGTAGTTTACAAAAAAAAACTAAAAAAAAAACATAGCACGAAACTAATTAGACAATTTTCTACCGATGGTAGGTAGCTAATTAAATTACAAACGGTTCTTATTTCATTATTCATTCGCCCCAAACCATTCATCTGAGCAATCAGAGCCACAATTTTGGCGCTACCGGTCATTAATATGTAAACTGCGCACTGTTACAGACGGTGAGCTTTCAGGACTCGCGACTTTCGAGCAACGAAGCACCCTGGCCTGAACTATCTCTCACTAACACAAAAGAACCATTGAACAAGCAGCTTCGAAGGACACTCATTTTCGTTCAACTAACACAAACATAAAATCGATAGCCGAATTGAGGCCGAGGCGTGTCGAACAAATTGCTCACTTTCAAGCGACTTTTTCGTCCTCGCGAGCTTTCTCCGTAATGTATGCTGCCTAAATTTAGGCTGTTCGATGTCGCGATTGAAAATCTATTCGAGCAACATTTTTATGCACGTAATCTCAAACATCGATCCAATTCTGCAACATCTTCTAATGAACCAGACACGACTTCCACCAAAATTTGAATATGTAATGACATTCTGCCAAAAAGAGCACTCGAACCACACATAAAACATTTATAAATCATTCCCAATAACTACCTACAGTTTTCGAACGTGAAATTAGGCCATCCACTGATTAGGAAATAGGTATTCAATCCAAACACGCAAAACTCACACTTCACATGTCCTGGATCAAAAGGAATAACACTTTGCATAAACACCCGACTTATGTCCTTCGCCCTGTGTTTCAGAAACTAAACTACTGCATCATAAATACCCGAACCACCATCAACACTCATCACCAGACAGATGCTCATTGTAATGCTCGGCATGTATTTAGTGTGCAAATCAAAGTCAACCAGTTCTCCCTGACAATGTTTTTGTGCCTTCTCTTGACGTTTCTCCAGCCATCGTGCCTCAACACATAGCACATTCAACATCACCCCCTTTTTCGGCAATTCGACTGCAATAGAAGATGGGAGGAAATATGGTGAAAAGCTTTGGGATTATGTTGGGGTGAAAGCTTGTGCCTTGTAGCAATCATTAATAAAAATTAAACGGACGCTTAAAAAATACAAAATTAAATAATGCAATTAATTTTAATTCAAGATTATTATTATGAAATTTAGGAGCTCTTGAATAAATAACTATAGAGAGTTTGTGAAAGAACTTCTGGTCTGGTGTAAGCTTGAAGTTGGAATGAAAATGTATTGGTTTGGTACTGCTTATAGATACAACCAAGTTTCTGGGGTTAACTATATACTCCATTGCACGGTGACGTCATCACATCGTCTATCTCTTTTCCACCTGTAGAAAATTAGCAAACAACAGGACCAGTACTTGCCAAATTTGACAGGTAGTGGTCCTGTTGTTTTCTGATTTTTATCAAGTGGGAATGAGATAGCAAAGATTCGTGCAATGACCTATAGAGCTTGCTGACGTTTAGTCATCTTTCTCTTGCACGCGCACAATAAGAATGGGTTTTGTTTTCATCGGGAAACGCTTCCCCCCACGCGCTTGAAAGAGAAGGATGAGTAAACGTCAGCAAGCTCTATACTAGGGTGGCTCAAAAAACACTTTTTCAAATTTGTTGATGGGCCGCCCTCTTATTCGGTTCTATTTGATGCCCTGATGCTTTGGACAAAATTTCAGCCAAATCGGTCAACGTTTGGGCGGTGCTAAACTCGTTGGAAGTTTATATGGAAAAATGTATACAGAAACATCTAAAAACAGTGATTTGCAGTTGGACGGCACTATTTACGATCAAGAACCATGATACTCATTCAGAGAATATGGGTGTATAAGCAAAAATGTATGCAGAAACATCCAAAAACAGTGAATTGCAGTTGGACGGCACAACTTACGATGAAGAACTATGATACTCATTCAGATCTTGTAGAATTAAATACAGAATGTTATGCTGAAAACCGCGAGAAGATTAGAGTTTATTAGGCAAAGATATTAGCATTTTACTGGAGTGTTGTAGAGGTGAATTTATTTCTTTTCAAAGGTAAAAGAAACGAAATTTGCTCAAATCCCACTTCAGAGAAATGCTAATAACTTAGCCGGGCAAACTCTAATCTTCTCGCGGTTTTCTGCATAACATTCTGTATTAAATTCTCCAAGATCTGAATGAGTATCATAGTTCTTCATCGTAAGTTGTGCCGTCCAACTGCAATTCACTGTTTTTGGATGTTTCTGCAAACATTTTTGCTTATACACCCATATTCTTGTTTACGTACGAACGCGCATTCGAACGAAAGTTGATGCGCATTCTCGTTTACGCCAGCAAAATCAAATGAGGAAACGGTTCGAACGAATCGCATTCGTTCGAAAGTTTCATTCGTCCGTAAACAAGAATAGGGGTGATAAACTTCCAACGAGTTTAGCACCACCCAAACATTGACCGATTTGGCTGAAATTTTGTCCAGAGCATCAAGGCATCAAAAAGAACCGAATAAGAGGGCGGCCCATCAAAAAAATTGAAAAAAGTTTTTCCCATACTAATTTGAGCCACCCTACTATATGCGTTAGTAAACTACAATACACATCTAGATTAGTTATCACAGAAAAATGGAAATTGGCCCCAGGTTAATTATCTCGTATAGTAACTGTTTCCACTATAGCGTATTGTGCGAGAAAGCGCTACGTACTCTGACTCGCATGCTGACAATGCAACTGACGCCTGCCTTTTAACATTCCAGGAAACTGCTCCTCCCATTATTTTAAAAATATAATTTGCATTGTAGTCGACTTTCTGCTGGACGGATCTCCTCCCCAATCCGCGTCTGTATATCCACCAGTAAACAACTGTTCACCTTCTTTATTGTATATTCCAGGCTGTAGTGAGAACTTTCCTTGAGGTATCGCATGATTCGTTTCACAGCTTCTCAGTGTAGATGTCCTGGATTACTATTTAACGTATTTAACTGGTTGACCTATTGTCGGCGTAGCATCAACTTAGAATTGGCAGATAAAAGTGAGGTTAAAAACGAAGGATCATCCTTCGATAAATTGATGATTGACGTGTTCTATGCACTGTTTCTTGTGTTTAAAATGGAAGAAAATGTTTGATAATGAAAACCCTGCATTGATTCTTACAATTGAAGTGATAAGAGAGCGTAAATTTTGATTCCAGTTTTGAAATTTTTCGAAACCTAACCTCACTTTTAATTGCCAATTCGGAAGTCGGGACTTCCGAACCGAAGTTGTATCTGTCAAACTAATTGATGCGTTGTTTATAGCGCATCTTTAGGCGAATCCACTACTTCCGAAGTTGGGAAAGTTGCCTGTATCTGGGGAAAAAACCAACTTCGGTATAAAAAGCGTTCTTACTTTGTTTCGGATGGACAATATATGTATTATATTCTACTCTTCTTGCCCTTATTCCTATAAGCAGTTGCAGCAATGACCCATTCTCACACCCATTTGACCCATTGAATTCACTGGGTGGCTCAAAATTATCAACAGCAGCGTTTGGTGAACATACGGCGTGTATTCAGAGAACGAACATGACAAGGCGCTTAGGCTGGTTCTGTCGGTTTTGAATGCGGAGCGGAGATATTGCCAAACCGAAAAGGAGGCGTTGGCCTTGGTTTGGTCAGTTGAACGGTTTGCAATAAATGTATCTGTATGGAAGGACTTTTGAACTAGAGACGGATCACAAACCGTTAGAAGCGATTTTTCAACCAACCTCTCGTCCTTGTGCTCGAGTGGAGAGATGGGTTTTACGCCTTCACTCATTCTCCTTTGTTATAAAGTACCGCAAAGGATCATCTAACGTGGCCGATCCTCTATCTCTAATTCAACGCCCGAAACCTTCGATCCGGAGAATAAGTTCATGGTACTGGGGGTAATGGAATCCGCTGCAATCGATGTGCAAGAACTGGACATCCGACTATTTCAGACGCAATCTTGGGTATTGTTAAACAATGCTTGTACATTGTCTTGTAATTATTACAAGACAATGTAAATAGGGGTGTTCCGTCGTTTTGTTTGAGATTATTTAAAAATGTTTTTCAGTGAAATACTAAGATTATCAAATCAGGATGCTTATCGCAGACTTTGCAATCGTATGCGACACAAATCCTGTTTTCTATGTTTTACGACTTACGTCCTTTTGAAAAAGTCATCGAGAAATAATGTTCATAACAATCAGAACTATTTGAAAAATTTGATAGAAATTTAAAAATATCGTTTTTCCTCAAATACAGACAATACAGATTTTCATTTTAGGCCAATTTACTGAAGATTTACTAAAAAATCATCTGACAGCCCTGATCGCCGTTTATTTTGACTTTTCATTAGTCGTTTGACATCAGATCTGTTATGTAATTTTGACGGTCTCATAAAATCAAAATGTTTTTGATTGCCGGCGTAATCTGATGAAACACATTTTCAATCGTTGTTTGAATTAAGCAAAAAAAGCTTTATAATGAGGTACACGACAGGAACGTTGATTAGATACCCGTTGATATTGGGTGGATTTTTGGTAGGACTCACAGTTGCTTTCATTAACAGGTAAATAGACATTTTCCGCTGAGCACCATCCGACAAAAATCTTAATTTTAACATTTTTTTTAGAGATAAACTATTTATGAGTGATTTGGATGCAGAACGTAAAAGACTGGACCGAACAGATGAGGAATCCAAGCAACTACTATTAGATTCAATGGATTCTATCAATAAAGCTCGTGCTGCTAAACGATAGTGCGCATAAAAACACGTCCTTTATTCACAAATTACGATTTATTTTTTCGCTAGCTTTTTGCTCCTTATGGGATTTAATCTTTGCGAATATTGGCAGCTCGAGGATCTTCGGGGCGCATTACGACATATTCCGCCTTGAATCTTCGATTATCGCTACCCTTTCGATAGTAATTTGTCAATCCTACCAATGTGAGACCGATTCCAATAAGTGCCATTGCTGAGGATCCGATAACCTCGGGAATCTCGTTCCAGCCTCTTTTGAACAGGGCCGTTAATCCACGACTGGCGGGTGCACTGGCTGCCATACTTGGTTGAACGTTATTTTCGCTGAAAATGTTTGAATTTCTGAGAGATTAGGAATTTTTTACTGAAATATTTACAAAAACTACTCACGTAATCAACAGCAGCTGATGCGCTTCGATTGGTTTGACAGACAACTCAAAAACGGTGGTTGGTTTTCATGTCGAAAAAACATCGAATTGGCGTTTCGATATATGTTTCGAAAAACGAGAAAACCAAGGGCCTCATATGCCTGTCACTGGCGAACAAAGCTCGTGTACTCTGCATCGAAGCTTAGAACCGGTGTTAGGGCGCAATCGTTAATGTGAACATTTTTATATTCGGTTAGTTATTGCAAATAAATTCTGTTTCGAGTCCCTATTATCAAGCAGGTATCTCAAGCATATCACATCGTTATATTGCTGCATGAATGAGTGTTTAATTTTGATAAAATATCAAAAACAAAAGTGTGCATAAAAATTGCCTCGCCATAACAAAAGGTGGTAGAGAATTAACATCTGGATTTGGTTCTAAACTGTAAACAACAGATGTTAATTTCTACCACATGTTATGGCGAGGCAATTTTATGCTCCACTTTGTTTTTGATATTTTATCAAAATTAAACACTCATTCATGCAGCAATATAACGATGTGATTGTAACGGTTAGACAGTATTATACCTGACTAGTAAGTAACGTTGGTCATGCCATTGAAGGAATGAATAAAAGAGAACGCATTACGGGTTAGGGATCGTTCAAAAATTACGTCCATCGTTTTTCGGCATTTTCACCCCCCCCCCCCCCCTCCTGTCACAAACTGTCACAAATAATTGCCCCCCCCCCTGTACGTACATGTCTCATTTATATTTTAGCGATTACTGTGGTTTATCTTTTTCGTACACTATTTTCACAATAACATAGTGAGTTATGTCCCTTACTAACAGTTTGAATGTTTTTAAAATGCAAGTTGTTTCTAAAATGCTTTCAGTATTTTTTTCTTGTGGACGGACGTCACATAAGACGAACCCCCCTCCCTCCCCCTGTCACAAACTGTCACAAAACTCTGACCCCTCCCCCCTCAAACCTTGGACGTAATTTTTGAACGGCCCCTTACAGAGGGTGAGCATAACAGGACAGTTATATTCGGACGGTGACGGTGATCGGTCGAGTTGTGTACGACGTGCCGAACCGAGTGCGATTACAGATTCTGATCAGCAGTTTACAATGGCGACGAGAATAAAAATCGGTAGGTGAATTCGGTGATTTTGTGAATTAAGTGAAAAAGATAATTCGTCAGATAATTAAAATGAGGAAATTGAAAAAAAAAAAAAAAGCGTCGTGAAAAAATGATTTTACAAAATGGAGATTGTGTGGAGTCTGAAAAATGAGATAGAGAGAAGAAAAAAATAAGAGTTGAATTCAAAAGAACAGGTCTGAAAATAAAAGCCAATCGGAGGAAGTGATGTGAATTGGAAAATATGCAATTAATTTGGAGGATAGTAAATAGAATGAAAGGCAAAGAAAAAAAAAGCGTGCTAATAATAATTTAATACTTAGCGTTGTTAAGAGTCGGACAGTGTTGGCGTTTTCATCGAGAAAAAAGAGATGGAAGAAAACAAACGTGCTGGGTGGATGTTCAAAAACAAAATGGCGCTTGACGACGCCTAGAAAAGGTGGTTTGTAGTTGTGAAAAGTCGGGTATGTGAAAGTACTGAATAATACTGGCTTGCAGAAAATAATGACAGAATGAGAATGTAGTTGCGTGGATTGGCGCAAACAAAAACAATGAGAACAAATTTTTTTTGTTCTAGAATTGCTATGTGCTAGGAATGCTATGTGCTGGGAATGCTCTGTGCTTGAAAGGCTCTGTGCTGTAAGGCTATGTGCCGGGAAAAGCTATGTGCTGGGTAAAGCTAGGTGCTGGATATAGCTATGTGCTGGATAAAGCTATGTGCTGGAAAGGCTAAACGCCATAAATACGATGTGTTGGATACTACAAAGAGTATGAATTATTCTCTGTATGTAATGAATGATGGTATGGATCAATGGTGGATTATTTTTGGATACTCGTGAGATAATGTGAGCTAGTAAGGTTATACACAAAAACGAAAAATAGGTTATGCGCTATTAACATTGTGGTAGTGATGAGAAGCAAAACGAGAGAAAAGAGAAAGAAGATAAGTGTTCTTATTTTTGTTTTTTTGCAAATGTGATCGTTTCAGATGCATCGGCAATGCCACCGTTCAAAATTGGCAGTGATGCCAGAAATGATTGGCGTAAATGGAAAAGGGCCTTGGAGATTTCTCAAAGCCAACGGGGTAGTGGAAGATGTGGAAAAATACGATCTATTACTCGTGCTGGGTGGTATCGAGTTACAAGCCTATTACGATAAAGTGTTCAAATGGGAAGTACAAACCCCCGCTGGTGACGGTTCTGATGAACTGGTGCCAATTAAATACGATTCAGCCATTTTGTCACTGGACAAATATTTTGCACCCCAAACGAAAAAGCGTTTTGAGAGGCATCTTCTACGAGCAATGAAACAAGAAGAACAAGAGCCATTCGAGGAATATGTTTTCAGGTTGCAAGACCAAGCCAATCGGTGTGCCTTCGCCGACGTTGACGACATGATCGTTGACCAGATAATAGAGGGATGCAAATCATCTGATCTTAGGAAGCGATTACTAACAGAGGACGTAACATTGAGTGATTCGATCATTCTCGGCAAGACCATTGAAGAAGTGCAGAAGCAGACCAGGGAATATGAGAGACATCCATCAACGGTAAATAGTTTAATGACGAAAAGAGTAAGTACTGTTTTTTTTATCTCCATTGTTTTATATATTCAACGACAGATACGGGAGACACCAATGATAGTTCAACGTATATCAGAGCAGAAAACACGATTTCCTGGGAATAATGACCTCAAGAGTTCGAAGAAATGTTACAGCTGTAACAGATATGGTCACATTTCTAGGGAAATTGAAAAATGCGCAGCTCGGGACTCCACTTGTTTCAACTGTGGAACCAAGGGGCATTTTAAAGTTTGCTGTCGAAGAAGAAAGCTGAATGAGTTCGGGTTACAAAAGGGACAAAAATCCAGACGTGTTCATGCCATCACAGAGAATCAAGACGATCATAAAGCAGTGTTTTTTGTAGCTGGTCAAGATCTTAACGAAGTGCTTCGTATGGATATCGGAGGGGTTATTGTATCTTTGTTGATCGATTCAGGCTCTCCAGCAAATATTATCAATTCAGAAACATTCGAGTTCCTTAAAGGAAAACATGCAGAGATTTTGAACGAGAGGAGTCCTGATCCTGATGATAGGAAGCTGAAATCGTTCGCATCCGATGAAAGTATATTGTTTAGTAATGCTTTCGAAGCGCAAGTAAAGATTCCAGGAGAAAGTTCTGGAATATGGGCTCACATTCTTGTGGCCCCACGTGGTCAAACAAATTTACTCAGTAAAAGCACTGCTTTTGCTCTAGGCGTACTTAAAATTGGGTATAACGTGAATCACATCATTCCGGAAAATCCTATTGAATGTCTCGCGGAGTTCCCAAAGGTCCCAAATGTTTCATTAAATATTCATCTGGATAAGAACGTTCAACCAGTTGTGCAAGCTGCTAGAAGATTCCCTATCGCAATGGAGGCCGATGTCGAGAATGCGATTCAAGAACTTCTTCAGAAGAACATTATCGAACGAGCGGAAGGGCCCTTGACGTGGGTGTCGCCCTTGGTGCCCATTAGAAAGACTGACGGAAGGATTCGTTTATGCGTGGATATGCGAGCAGCAAATAAAGCTGTAAAAGAGAAAATTTTCCAATGCCAAATATAGACGCAGCAATGGCTTCCATTCGTAAGGTATCGAAACTTTCGAAAATCGACCTGGAAGCGGCGTATTACCATTTCGAACTACACCCTAATAGTCGAGACATTACTACGTTTGTCGCATCGAAGTGGGTGTACAGATTTCGCCGACTTATGTTCGGTATCAAATCAGCACCTGAGTTATTCCAAAGGGAAATGGAAAATCTTTTCAGAGGAATTAAAGGACTGATTGTTTACATGGATGACGTGTTGCTTTACGGGGAAACTGATGATGATCACGATGAAACACTAAAAGAAGTTTTGAAACGTATCAAGCAATACAACATGAGAGTCAACGAGCAAAATCCCAATTTGGCGTTAGCGAAGTAATTTTCCTTGGTCACCATGTTTCTAAGGAAGGGATCAAACCTACTGACGAGAAAATCAAAGCAATTCTTGATTTACAACCTCCCACTTCAACATCAGAGTTAAGATCCCTTCTTGGCTTGATAAATTTTGTCGGTAAATTTATTCCTAATCTAGCCACAATGACACGTCACATGCGATCCTTACTGTTAAAACAGAGCTCTTTTGAGTGGGGCGAAGAACAGTCACGAGAATTAGGGGCGATAAAATCAGTCATAGGAAAGGTAGAGTCCCTAGGTTACTTTGATCCGAAAGATGAGACACAATTGATCACAGATGCAAGTCCATTTGGATTGGGGGCCATATTGGTTCAAATGAAGGATGAAAGAGCCAGAACAGTTTCCTGCATTTCTAAAAGTTTAGCAGATCACGAAAAGAAGTATTGCCAAACAGAAAAAGAATGTCTGGCAATAATATGGGCCATGGAAAAGCTATACGTTTACCTATACGGAATCCACTTCACTTTAGTGACGGACTGTAAGCCGCTCGAATATTTGTTTAACAAATCGCAATCAAAACCCTCAGCACGAATCGAACGCTGGATTCTTAGGTTACTGAGTTTCGATTTTACCGTGAAATACGAACCAGGAGAGAAAAACTTGGCTGACCCACTGTCTAGATTATCCCAAGGATCACAAAAACTGAAGGAGAACCAGATGTTATTGCTTGGCTGTCAACGGAAGCTCGGCCGTCTGCCATAAGTATGGATGATCTCGAAAAAGCCTCTCTTAGAGATGAAGAACTACAGAAGGTTAAGGACGCGATTTACTCAACAAATTGGGATGATGTTCCAAACGAATACAAGACGACGACGATTAAGGAGGATTTGTCATTGTTCGGGGAGTTGATTCTTCGGGGCGATCGAATCGTCATACCGAAAGCGTTAAGAGAGCAGGTGGTTCATCTCGCCCACATAGGACATCAAGGGAGTACCTCCATGAAAGCACAACTACGAGCTAAAGTATGGTTTCCCGCTATGGACAAGATGATAGACTTGGTCGTAAAAAACTGCAAACCATGCAAAATGACATCTCTTCCGGACAAACATAATCCCATGTCTCGGAGACTTCCTACACAGCCGTGGCAAGACATCGCAATAGACTTTAAAGAAGGTCTTCCTGGAGAGATGTCCTTGCTAGTAGTAGTCTGTTACACCTCTCGTTTCATACAAGTTGAACCGATGAAACCAGCTACCACACAACGGGTCATTGGAACACTACTGCAAATGTTCAGCTCATTCGGAATACCAAGATCTATCACCGCGGACAATGGTCCGCAATTTAAATCAATTGAGTTCAAGAATTTCTGTCTCAGCTACGGAATACATCTCAACCTTTCTACCCCATATTGGCCCGAGCAAAATGGAGCTGTAGAAAGGCAAATGCGGAACATAGGAAAGCGGGTCAAAATCAGCTCCATTCAAGGTACGGACTGGAAAACTGATTTAAAAGAGTACTTGATATTGTATCATTCTACACCACAAGAAACGACTGGACTGTCACCTTACAAAATGATGTTTGGTAGGGAGGTATATAATGGTATACCATCAATACATCAACCGCCTACACTATCCCTTGAAGCAGCGAAAGATAAAGATATGGAATTGAAGGAATATCACAAAAGAATTGCGGACACTCAACGGAACGCCAAACATCATAATTTGGAGAGGGTGATACAGTGTTGATGCAGAATCTCAAGAAAGGTACCTTACAGCCGAATTTCACAGCAGAAGAGTTTGAAGTTCTGGACGTCAATAAAGGAGCAGTTCAGGTCAAGTCCAACGATACAGGTAAAGTGTACCTCCGGAACAGCACTCATCTTAAAAAGTTGAATTATGACATAAGGCCACTGTCGTCGGAAGAAGAACCATCGAAATCGAAACAAACAATGGTAAACACCGAAGACGAAGGGGAGCATTTCACGAAGCAAGATACAATTCCGGGAAGCAGCCGAGACCCAATAGAAAGACGCCGAAAGATCCCAACTAGATATGATGACTTTGTGTTGTAACGGTTGGTAAGTTTTAACTTTAGACGATGTTTTCAATAAAGAAATATTAAAATAGGTTATCGTATATGTTTTGATTCTAATTAAAAGGAGGAATGTAACGGTTAGACAGTATTATACCTGACTAGTAAATAACGTTGGTCATGCCATTGAAGGAATGAATAAAAGAGAACGCATTACGGGTTACAGAGGGTGAGCATAACAGGACAGTTATATTCGGACGGTGACGGTGATCGGTCGAGTTGTGTACGACGTGCCGAACCGAGTGCGATTACAGATTCTGATCAGCAGTTTACAGTGATATGCTTGAGATACCTGCTTGATAATAGGGACTCGAAACAGAATTTATTTGCAATAACTAACCGAATATAAAAATGTTCACATTAACGATTGCGCCCTAACACCGGTTCTAAGCTTCGATGCAGAGTACACGAGCTTTGTTCGCCAGTGACAGGCATATGAGGCCCTTGGAGAAAACAGAGAAGATCGATCGATATAAAAAATGCACGGAAAGTAAATAAATATTGTCTATCCGGAAAAAAGTTGTACCGATTTTTATACCGAAGTTGAATTTTTCTCCAGATACAGGCAACTTTCCCAACTTCGGAAATAGTGCGCTAGATTCGCCTTAAGATGCCCTAAACAACGCATCAATTAGTTTGACAGATAAAACTTCGGAAGAAAGTTCGGTTAGGAAGTCCCGACTTCCGAATTCTAAGTTGGTGCTACGCCGACAATATACGAAGAAAACTCGCTTAACTTTTCAAAAAAATGTTACTTAGAACCTTTTGAAACGTTAAGCGAGAATTTTTAAAACTTCTCGAAACTTCTCTTCAAACTCTACTCAAAAAATATCAATAAAATTTAATAAAAAACGGTTATTAGAACCGGCTCGGAAAATTCTTATATTATATATAAGTAATTAATTTTATTTTTATTTTAAATTTTATTAAGAAAATGCTGTTCGAAAAAAAAACGTCACAATTTCAATTCCCATTTCGCAGGCTTATGATATTTCAAGCAGTAAAAATTTCTATAAGCACATAATCAACACTGTTTATTAACCTTAATTGCATCGAAAATAACCAAAAAAAAAGTGCAGAAATCGATGAAAGAAAAATTTAAGTCTATTTGTTTTAACTGTGTTTGCTTGTCATTCATAGACATTTTGTTTATTGCATTTTTCAAACGTAAACGTGAAATAAGGCTTTTTGGGAGAGAGAATTTGTATCTCCGAGTTCGGGCCAATGACGATTCGGAAAAAATCCCGTTTTCAGACCTGAAGTTGGAGAAAGGCTTATTCCTGGACAGAAAACAGGAAAAACGAGTGGTTTAGCCGTTGTTTTGGGTGGACCTACACATATTTTAGAAATAACACGTTGTAGCATTGACGAATACATAGACCGAAATGTCCGGTACAAAGCCATCAGAAAATCGGGCACCATGTCTTCTTCTTCATTTTGAAGAAAATACCCCTCGTGGGTGACGAATTACATAAATATTTTACGAGCGCTGACTTACCCCTCTCGACGTTTTGACAGTTTGTCTGATTTGTTTTTCTCCCTCACCTTGCGTCGTCGTTTCAGTTTTGAATCACATATTTCACATATTTTTGCCATAAAATTTAGTATCCTTATTCGTATTACATCACAAAGATCCGAGATATCCGGGACGAACAGAACGACATAAACTAGACAATAGTTTGCATCATAATGCTGGCAGTGTGGCCGCTCGCCTTGTTTGAAACTAGAACCATTAGAAGGTGTTCGGAATTAGCAGTTTGTACTGAAAAATACCCAGACAAAGTTGGACGAGATTCGCCGTTAATCTCGTCGTTTGATTTGGGTATCGTGCAGTCCTTAGGATGACATCAGCTCGAGCCAAAATCACTCTGGAAACACGGGAAACACAAATCCACTAGTATCAAAGAGGAAAAACCATATTCAACCCGATTCCAGGAAAGCGGCTGGTAGCTCATTTACCATCGACCCATCTCCGCAGCCATCAAACCACATATTTTCCTGTATGGAAAAGTGTTTCCTTGTACTGGTTTGTAAACTTTTCGACAATGTTCACCTCGGAATCAAAAAAGTATTTACCTGTGCATTTGTATACAAATAGAATACCTATAGGATTTGTTTGCACTAGCCGAAGCACTATTACGTCGATTACCTACCTGACAGCGTTTAGCATTGATCAAGGTGAGAACATTTTTATTATAATCGTAAAATACTGTGTAAATTAAAACACCCATTTCAGCACAGCTTTATTAATAAGGTTTGATTAATAGACTCAATGTTAACATACCTACATTTATTTCAATCACAGATGGATGAAACCACGACACCAAGGAAGAAAACTTCACCACGATTTCTACTTCGAATTACAGCCTACTTTAATCAAAAGCTTCACTTCAAACGACGTCAGGATTAAGATTTCAGTGAAGTCGGAAACCATGGACAAGCTATATTTACATAGTTTTAAATATGCCGATCACATTTTCATTCACGACTGGCAAAAAAGACCCCCTCTGTTAACACCTGAAGGGAATCAAGTCGGTGGAGCCGCACAAGTTAGTTGACGGAGTTTACGGAATATTGCACCACCAGAAATAACAGTTCAAGGGAGTCTTCGTACTACTATCATTACAGCCGGCACAGGTAAAGTATTAATATGCATACTGGCCACTGGCCCATCATTACGTTAGTTTCGTTTTGTATTTGTTTTTCTTTTGTTTTGTTTTATTTTTTTTTTTTGGAAAGGAAATTTTATTTGGATTGATGGAGGAGCCAGCAAGGTAAACCTGGAACCCAAAGGTTACAATGTGCAGAAAAGTCTCAAGACTCGCTTTATTTTATTCTGCTGTGTGCTGTCGAAACAGTAGTTTGTGCAACAAGTTGCAAAAAGATGATTTTTTCAGCACGAGTCTTGCGTTTATCGAACGAGGCTTGCCGAGTTGGACAAATAGGGTAAAATACCCAATAGTGGACCCCCTAGTAGCGGAATTTTGCTCTTCCCGTCATAAGGAGTAGAAATTTTAACATATTAATTACTGCATCTCCTCTTTACGATACATACATAAAACATTCAAATATACGACGTTATTCGTTGAAATTAACATTTTAAAATCTGACTGAAATCGCCCTATAGGAATTTGACGATTTTGTCGACACTTCATTTGATTTTTATGTTCCGTTTCGGGACGTTCTTCTTCCCTATTATGGACCCCCCAAAATATTCCTTAGCCGTGCGGTAAGACGCGCGGCTACAAAGCAAGACCATGCTGAGGGTGGTTGGGTTCGATTCCCGGTGCCGGTCTAGGCAATTTTCGGATTGGAAATTGTCTCGATTTCCTTGGGCATAAAAGTATCATCGTGCTAGCCTCATGATATACGAATGCAAAAATGGTAACCTGGCTTAGAAACCTCGCAGTTAATAACTGTGGAAGTGCTTAATGAACACTAAGCTGCGAGGCGGCTCTGTCCCAGTGTGGGGATGTAATGCCAATAAGAAGAAGAAAATATTCCTATAATGGACACTCTCGTGTTTATTTTTTATAGAATTGCAAAAAATCATTTAAATTTACTTTCCATAGCATTTCCAATGCATGTAATCGAATCATAGGACTGTAAGGTAGGTTCTCCCGATGGAATTTTATAGCAAAATGTTTACATTGTGCTGTAATAATGCAAAAATGGCTGGAGGGTCCACTATTGGTTGGGGGTCCACTATTGGGCACTTTACCCTATTATGAGTGCTGGAAAAATCGAGTTTGGCAACGAGTTGCACACGCTTAGATGTACTAATGTGATAGATGTACTTGCATTTGGAAATGGATGTCATGTCCATCAAACTATTTCATTTATTCCGCGACGCAGAGAATACACTAATTGAACACATACCCAAGCTAATTCAGCAAAATGTAGTCATGTTACTACTGTTCTGATGTTGGTTTTCATTATAGTATTCAAATCAGTGTTATATTTAATGCATATTATGCAACCCATTTGAGTTACATAATGTTCATTAAAGCAGCCATTTCGTTGGTATGGAAAAGTAAGTGACTCAACGGCGAACTGTAAACCCAATTTTATGATCAGGAATTGCAAAAGGTTAATAACAGTCACCTTTCCACATCTCGGTATTGAAGCGACCTTCGAGATAAGGAGAGATCGAGGAATGGAAGGAAAATTAAAATGGGTAGTAGATGGAAAAAAGCTTGTTGCTATCGGTAGAAAACCAAATGTCATTTCTTGTGTTTGATGTATTTATTATTGCCCCAAGGTTGTCTAGTGGCCTCGAAACTTAAATATATCGACATAGAGAGAGTGAATCCTGAACAAAACATGAACAGAACACATCGAGATAGAGATACCGAGATAGGGTATCGAGATGCAGAAATCAAAAATGTATGTAGTTCGTAGGGACGGAGAAAAGGGACATAGGGAGATATATCGACATATAGAACATTGAGATGTAGATTGTCGACGGTAATGTCGACGATCGATGAAGAACTTACTCGCGAAATACTGAATCGTGGGAAAATCAATTTAACACGTAAAAGAATTACATAAATATCAATAATGAGCAGAGGCGCAGCCACTTTCCGAGAGGTGGGTAGGACAAAAACTGGATTATCAAATCTATAGAATACTTCTATAGAATTTCAGCGACTTTCCGGAGATCCTCTCAGATTTCAAAAGATTTTTTCGGACATCTTCAGTTAGAAAACGCCCTATTACTACTAGGACAATAATAACATTTCCAGTGTTTATAGAACATTTCTAAAAAGCATGTCTTCAAACATTTCCATGAATCTCCAGAAGTGATTATGGATTCCTGTCTATTACTAACATCTAGACATTCGAACCTTACTATTTACGGGTTTTCTGAAATCTCAAGAACAATGTACTCAGAATTTCAGACCAATTTCTTTCAAAATTCTAAAATTTCTTGCAAACGTAGGTATATTTGTGATTCCTACAGATTCCAATAATCTCTTGGAAGCTTTCAGAATTCTTCTTCTCATTGGCCGGCTACCAGACATCCGGATAAACTACAATCATCATAAACTTCACATTCGTATATTTCTGCGATTGTTTTCTCATATTCTTGTCTAGTTTCTCAACTTTTGGAGATGAGCTCAGCAGTTAACCGAGTTAACAAAATTTCCGTTCTGTGGTATATGGGGATGCAGAGGTTTTCTTGTTCTCTAGTAGCAACAATAACAACACACTAACATTCCTCTCCTTTCCCAACTGACTAAAGCCGTATCTAGTAAATACCTACCTTTATTCATTTGGATCGTAGCGCAATTTATACCAGTTCTAGCCAGTTACGGAGAAGCAACCATTGACAAGTACAGTCAGTCTTAGCTAAGTTTATCCTTAAGCCTGAGCCTCTTCGAACTAGCAGAAATAATAACGTACTTCCAAAAAAAATCAACAATTCTCGCTTAACTTTTCAAAGGACCTAAGTAACATTTTTCATGAATTAATTTGAATAGCGCATTCAACAGAACAACATGAAAGCTTTCGATTGCAGTACTCAAATTAATTCATGAAAAATGTTACTTAGGTCCTTTTGAAAATTAAGCGAGAATTTTATGGAAGAGCAGATACTATTAAAAACTTCAAGACTAACGTTTTAATGATATTTTTATAGATCTAAAAATTGAAATAGTATTGATAGTATTACATCTTTTAGCTACCCATATGGTATGTTCTTACCATAATCATGGGTAGGACAATGCTTTGACTGTCCTACCCACATATTTTCATACGTAGGACATGTCCTACTTCCCGAATAGAATGAAATTATACAACGATTTTTCTTGTTATCGTTTTTTGATTATAGAAAATTATAATTGAATGTTTTACGGAATCATATAAAATACTGTACGTTAATTATACCATAAATGATATTTACGATATACCTTATAATATTTTGGTTTTGGATGATACATTGAATGGGTTGTTAAGTATCGTTTCCATTCAAAAACATCAACTTTTGCATGTATTTTTGCAAAGAAATTTTACCATGAATCATTGATTTATCTTCATTTTAGTTTCATGTGATCATTCGGGTTTTGTTTATATTCAACAAAGACGATAAATAGTAAGATTCTTCAATTATTCAGCTGTTAATCCGAATTAAACGATGTACGATAATCTTTCAATTATACGATTAGGGTATTGAAATATGTATATTATTTCACAAACTTCAGTAGGATAGTATTTTGTTCTTTCCTCAGTTTATAATAAAATAATTACCACTAAAAAATATCTGTAATATTTAATTTATTGCTCAATAACCTTCTCAAAACATGTTTTGCCACAGTCGCCATCATTATCGAACGCGGGAAACTGGATACATAAGCAGCGTTTGCAGGACCTCTCCCGTACAGATGTCCACTCAAGAATTTTATCTGTAAATTATAATGAAAGATATTGAAAGAACTAATCCACTTGGTGCTGATGGCTTCTTCTTTATGCACTATGATGTATAGGTATAAGATGCAAATTGAAGCTTCACACCTCATGTTAGGTTCGATGATTAAAGGGTGATACGGTCAAAATTTGGTCAATATCAACATGACGTATTTCTTTCAATTTTGCATTTAAAAAACCTGAACACCCCTCATTTTGAAGGTGTATGTGTGTAGAATGTTGCTCCTATTTTGATTTTGGAATTCACTCTTCAGTTGTCAAAATGCCGTCCAAGCAAGAAGAGCAGCATATCAAAATTTTGCTCGCGCATCGCGAAAATCCGAGCTACTTGCACGCAAAGTTTGCACAAAATCGCTAAAAGTTGCCAAATCAACCGTTACAAATGTAATTAAAGTGTTTGGGGAACGTTTGTCGACAGCCAGGAAGTCTGGAGGTCGCAAAGAAATATCTGGTTTGGCAAGCCATCTGTACCTGTGGCTTGAAAAGCAGCATTTTCATAGCTTCCGATACTGTCAACCAAGAAATTTACGTGAAAGAGTGTTTGAATAAACGTCTGCTGCCTTTTCTGAAGAAACACGGTTGTTCCGTACTGTTTTGGCCGGATTTGGCATCTTGCCATTACGGTGAAAAAGGCCATGGAGTGGTACGCCGCCAACAACGTGCAGGTGGTTCCCAAGGACAAGAACCCTCCCAACACGCCAGAGCTCCGCCCATCTGAGAAGTACTGGGCTATTGTCAAGCGGAACCTAAAGAAGACCATAATAATATATAATACATAAATACATAATAATTCATCTTGTAATAATTATTCGTTACAGCTCCCCGGATGTCGCACAACTTAGTTCATCTTTTGCATTTGCACCAGTCCCAGTTTTGGTTGGGATACGACATCTGGGTATACCAATATCTAATCAATTACAGTCGGGATTCGCTGGTTGGGATCTTAATACTTGGGTCACTTTTTAGTTGGCCCTCCGCTGGTTGGGCCATGGCCCAACTAAAAAGCAACTGTACGTCAAAATTCAATGTAAACACGGAAAACGGGATTGGGCGTCACTGGACATCATTTGTGATGTTCAAGTCGAAATACACGTATTCAAATGGCTGTCAGTTGACCCAACTAAAAAACCGAATTCGTTAGTTGGTCCGAGGTCGTGGCCCAACCAGCGAATCGCGACTGTATTCGAATCAACCGGAAATCGATGTCCTACGCCTCGGGACCTCAACGAATGCTGTCAAACTTGGACCGAGATACTCGATGAAGCAAAAGCGCTCCCAATACACGCATAGACTACCAAAAATGAACTGAGATCCGGTGAGGAAAATAGCGGATCATTGGAACCACAGCTATGCTGGATGTCAAAAAGTTTAGTTGCCGCCAGAGCAGATACAGTAACATTTACAGCAACAACATAGCGGCCAAAGCAATGAGCTGAAATACTAGGACCGAGGGAAAAGTATCCGGGTTTGAACCTGCCTACAGCAGTTGAGCATTTTGCAGTTGTAGACGGTAAGTGATAGGAATGTTCACCAATCGTTGTGCATTGTCAGATAGATATTATATATGTACTACGATTTGACAAGACAAGTGAATTAGTGAACTATAGGCTAATTTACAAATTACATAACACTTTAGAGAGTGGGTGACTCTTTGTCTGAGCAATACGGCCAATATACGTTTTCAAACTTTTCCTTAACAAAAGAGTTACGAGGGGTGGGTGCACCCATGGGTATTGAAATGGTCAATTTTGGCGTAATGTAATTTGTGAAAGAAGCCATTCAGTTGAATTCAATTGATTTACCAAAATGTGTAGTAGGTATTTACATATACAACTTTTTTTTTCGTTCGAGTAGTTGAATGAAGTTGTTTATACGTCCAATTCAAGCAACGAATAACATGACATTCAATGTGTAGTGCGAACGTAGGTATGATGAACACTAGAGAAATATATTCGCGACTACTAGGGTAAAATGCCCAATAGTGGACCCCCTAGTAGCGAAATTTTGCTCTTCCTGTCAAACGGCTTAAAAATTTTCAAAATATTAACTCTGCTTGATATCTAACAACAAGCTCTGCATCCCCTCTTCACGATACATACATAAAACACCCAACTACACGACGTTTTCGTTGAAATTAACATTTTAAAGTCTAACTGAATTCGCCCTATAGTAGACCCCCTGGGGGTCCATAATAGGAAATTGTTTCCCTATAGTCGACACTTCATTTGATTTTCATGTCCCGTTTCGAGATGTTCTTCTTCCCTATTATAGACCCCCCAAAATATTCCTATAATGGACACTCTCGTGTTTATTTTTTATAAAATTGTAAAAAATCATCTAATTTGACGTTCCATAGCATTTCCAACGCATGTAATCAAATCAAAGGACTGTAAGGTAGGTTCTCCCGGTAGAATTTCATAGTAAAATGTTGACATTGTGCAGTATTTATGCAAAAATGGCTGGAGGGTCCACTATTGGTTGGGGGTCCACTATTGGTCACTTTACCCTATACTATTATATTCAGCGACTATACTGCGTTGAGACCACAGACCCTCATGTTCAATGGTTTTGTAAAGACTGTCATTTCCGCTGTATGTTATATTCTTATGCAAGCGTAATATTGTTAATGAAAGTATTCGTTTCTATATTCTAATTTGGAATCTATTTTTTCTAAATCATTTAGTCGTCAAACTGCATTCATACAAAACACCTAAATCATTTCCAGGGTTCCAGGAGCTATTTAGCGAACCATAAAAATCAATTGTAATTACGTAACTGTTATTCCGCTATGTTGGAAGTGCAATGAAACACAATGAGATTCTGTCTCAATGCACAGTTTTAATAAAACTAAAATTTATCAAGTAATTAAATTTAGCTGGACGAACAAAGATATCCATGTATAATTCAAACATTATACTTATGTAAACAGTTTATTTGAGTTCCTGAATATGATAATGATATAACATGCTTGCTATAAGCAAAGATTTTTAAGTACAAGATAGTCCACTCTTCAATATTACATACATGCCACTGGTGAACCATTTTTATTGATACCAGCGCATCCTGGTGCTGAAAAGTCGGAACATTTTAGTGAAAATAATCAAGTTGACCATGAATTTTAATTTTTACTGAAATGTCACTGTTCCCTCGTAAACCTAATTGAACTGTTGTGATGGAAGACTTTGAAATCGACAACCATCAAGAACGGGCTTGTTCAGTGGGAAGAGCACCTCCTTTTTTTTAACTAATTTTATTTGCTAATTATCTTATACATGCATTCATCTCTTAGACTAGGTGTTCCGTGTTTTCTTAACACTATCATCCTTATTTGCTATGTTACGTTTTCAGTTATTATCAATACATTTCAATTGCCTCTGGCAGTTAGAATGTTTCCTATGGTTGAATTGAACCATGTAGGAATTACAATGTTTTCTACTTAAACTAAACTTAACCTAATTTATACTAAGGGTACAAGGAGCTAATCGTTGCAATAGAAGATTGCAACGATTTTTGTCTAAAATTGGAAATTATTTTATTGGACATTTGTTGGCAGCTGGAAGTGGCACTTCCAACGGAAGAGCAGCTAGGCGCAGCGTCTCTTGAAGATGGCTGGAGAGATATTCGATCCGCCATTGGTAGCACCGCAACCGCTGCACTTGGCACGGTGCCCCCGGATCAGAGAAACGACTGGTATGACGGCGAATGTGAGCAGTTAGTGGAAGAGAAGAATGCAGCATGGGCGAGATTGCTGCAACACCGCACGAGGGCGAACGAGGCACGATATAAACAGGCGCGGAACAGACAAAACTCGATTTTCCGGAGGAAAAAGCGCCAGCAGGAAGATCGAGACCGTGAAGAGACGGAGCAACTGTACCGCGCTAATAACACACGAAAGTTCTATGAAAAGTTAAACCGTTCACGTAAGGGCCACGTGCCACAGCCTGATATGTGTAAGGACATAAACGGGAACCTTCTTACGAACGAGCGTGAGGTGATCCAAAGGTGGCGGCAGCACTACGAAGAACACCTGAATGGCGATGTGGCAGTCGAAGATGGCGGTATGGTGATGGACCTGGGAGAACGCGCGCAGGACATAATTCTACCGGCCCCGGATCTCCAGGAAATCCAGGAGGAGATTGGCCGGCTGAAGAACAACAAAGCCCCTGGGGTTGACCAACTACCAGGAGAGCTATTTAAACACGGTGGTGAGGCACTGGCTAGAGCGCTGCACTGGGTCATTACCAAGATTTGGGAGGAGGAAGTTTTGCCGCAGGAGTGGATGGAAGGTGTCGTGTGTCCCATCTACAAAAGGGCGATAAGCTGGATTGTAGCAACTACCGCGCAATCACATTGCTGAACGCCGCCTACAAGGTACTCTCTCAAATTTTATGCCGTCGACTAGCACCAACTGCAAGGGAGTTCGTGGGGCAGTACCAGGCGGGTTTTATGGGCGAACGCTCCACCACGGACCAGGTGTTCGCCATTCGCCAAGTACTGCAGAAATGCCGCGAATACAACGTGCCCACACATCATCTATTCATCGACTTCAAAGCCGCATATGATACAATCGATCGGGACCAGCTATGGCAGCTAATGCACGAACACGGTTTTCCGGATAAACTGACACGGTTGATCAAAGCGACGATGGATCGGGTGATGTGCGTAGTTCGAGTTTCAGGGCATTCTCGAGTCCCTTCGAAACCCGCAGAGGGTTACGGCAAGGTGATGGTCTTTCGTGTTTGCTATTCAACATCGCTTTGGAAGGGGTAATACGAAGAGCAGGGATTAACACGAGTGGTACAATTTTCAATAAGTCCGTCCAGCTATTTGGTTTCGCCGACGACATAGATATTATGGCACGTAACTTTGAGAAGATGGAGGAAGCCTACATCAGACTGAAGAGGGAAGCTAAGCCGATCGGACTAGTCATCAACACGTCGAAGACGAAGTACATGATAGGAAGAGGTTCAAGAGAAGACAATGTGAGCCACCCACCGCGAGTTTGCATCGGTGGTGACGAAATCGAGGTTTTAGAAGAATTTGTGTACTTGGGCTCACTGGTGACTGCCGAAAATGACACCAGCAGAGAAATTCGGAGACGCATAGTGGCTGGAAATCGTACGTACTTTGGACTCCGCAAGACGCTCCGATCGAATAGAGTTCGCCGCCGTACCAAACTGACAATCTACAAAACGCTAATTAGACCGGTAGTCCTCTACGGACACGAGACCTGGACGATGCTCGTGGAGGACCAACGCACACTTGGAGTTTTCGAAAGGAAAGTGCTGCGTACCATCTATGGTGGGGTGCAGATGGCAGACGGTACGTGGAGGAGGCGAATGAACCACGAGTTGCATCAGCTGTTGGGAGAACCATCCATCGTTCACACCGCGAAAATCGGACGACTGCGATGGGCCGGGCACGTAGCCAGAATGTCGGACAGTAACCCGGTGAAAATGGTTCTCGACAACGATCCGACGGGCACAAGAAGGCGAGGTGCGCAGCGGGCAAGGTGGATCGATCAGGTGGAAGATGACTTGCGGACCCTCCGTAGACTGCGTGGTTGGCGACGTGTAGCCATGGACCGAGCCGAATGGAGAAGACTCTTATATACCGCACAGGCCACTTCGGCCTTAGTCTGATTAAATAATAATGGAATGTCTCAATATTAGAAATTCTATGAAGTTCATTGGTACTATACCACGGAGGCAACTTCAGAATCATTTTCAAAATTTTATTTTGAATCCTCTGAAGTTCCTTCTTCCTGGTATTGCAGCAACTAGTCCATATTGGCACAGCATACAACATGGCTGGTCTAAAAATTTGTTTGTAAATCAAAAGTTTGTTCTTAAGACAAAGTTTGGATTTTCTGTCCACTTAATATATTTGTTATATTTAGCTTGAAGGTTTTCGATGTGATTTTTAAAAGTCAGTTTTTGGTCCAGCAGAAGTCCTAAGTATTTGGTTTCGCTAGACCAATTAATTGGAATCCCATTCATAGTGACAATATGTCTGCTAGAAGGTTTCAAATAAGAAGCTCTCGGCTTATGTGGGAAAATTATAAGCTGAGTTTTGGAAGCATTCGGATTTTCCATTTGGATCAATAATAATGGAGTTGAATTTAACTTCACATTTTGGAATTGCAATGCCTCTGGCTTCGACAATTAAATTTGTCAAAGATACGAGCGCATTGTCAATATCACTTTTGGTATCCAAAGGAATATCAACGTCAAATTTCCTATCGATATATGTTTTATATAAATCCCAATCAGCAGAGCTGATTGGATTATAAATGGCTTCTTGTGAGATTTCAAATGTCACAGGAAGGTGATCAGAGTCAAAGTCAGCATGAGTTACCAATTGGCCACACAGCTGACTTGAATCAGTTAAAACCAAATCAATTGTCGAAGGATTTCGAGTGGAGGAAAAACAAGTTGGACCATTGGGATATTCAATAGTATAATATCCCGCAGAACAATCTTCAAATAAAATTTTGCCGTTGGAATTGCTTTGAGCATTATTCCATGAACGGTGTTTGGCATTGAAGTCACCATCTTCTTCTTCTTATTGGCATTACATCCCCACACTGGAGCCGCCTCGCAGCTTAGTGTTCATTAAGCACTTCCACAGTTATTAACTGCGAGGTTTCTGAGCCAAGTTACCATTTTTGCATTCGTATATCATGAGGCAAACACGATGATACTTTTATGCCCAGGAAGTCGAGACAATTTCCAATCCGAAAATTACCTAGACCGGCGCCGGGAATCGAACCCAGCCACCCTCAGCATGGTCTTGCTTTGCAGCCGTGCGTCTTTCCGCACGGTTAAGGAGATTGAAGTCAACAATTACGAAGAATTTAAATTTGTTGCGAGTCAGAATTTGAAGATCAGCTTTCAACAAATTCTTTTGCTGCCCATTGCATTGAAAAGGCAAGTAGGCTGCAATGAAGGAAAATTGTCCAAAATTTGTTTCAACAGAAACTCCCAAGGTTTCAAAAACTTTGGTTTCGAACGAAGAAAATAATTTATGTTTGATACGTCTATTAATGACAATGGCGACCCCACCACAGGCGCTGTAAAGACGATCATTTCTATAGATAAAATAATTTGGATCTCTTTTAATGGAGAGTCCTGGTTTTAAATAGGTTTCAGTTATAATGGCAATATGCACATTATGAACTGTTAGGAAGTTGAATAATTTATCTTCCTTGCCCTTTAGAGAACGGGCATTCCAATTTAGAACTTTCACACAATTATTTGGATCCATTAAAACGGAGTCCGATAACAATTTTTTGTGTGTACTTTATACCAACCTGAACAGCTTCAGGTATGGTATTCGCTTTGAACATTGCATCAATCATTTGATGCAAAATCGAAATCCGAAGCAGACATGCTACCTGAATTGGCAACATTTTCCGTTGGGACATGGGTATAAACCTCATTTTGAGAAAAGAAATTTTGTCTACCAGCAGCGATATTTGCATACGTAGGTACATTCGAAAAAATGGAATTTACTCGTGTGCTCGCTACCCGGTGAGGAGCGGCAAAATTTGTTCGTGGATTGTGGTGGGTATGAATTGCTCGACCGGTAACTGGTTTCGAATTTTGAGCGTTTGACAAATTTCTACCCGTCGAATCTGGGATCCGATTGGAATTTCCCGTCATCAATTTCGCACGGGAATTCAAAACTTTTCTGCGTGAATGGCATTCCCAGAAATTGGATTTATGATTGCCCCCACAATTTGCGCACTTAAATTTATTGAATCTTCTCTCACAGGACATGCGTCCTTGGCGTGAGAGGTTCCACCGCAAATCATGCATTTAGCATCCATGTGACAATGTTTGGTTCCATGACCCACTTTTACTTTTGGCACTTACGGCACTGGGTGGGGTTTTGGAAATTTCCCCCAGGCCTGCAGAAATGTTCTTATGTAACACGGACATGGGACATAATACAGGCCTTTTCCAAACTTTTCATATTATTTAGTTCACTTTTGTTAAAGTGAACTAAATAAAATTCTTGAGAAATGCCCCTCTGGGAAGTACCAGACTGAGATTTCTTTTTCATCTTAATTACTTGGACTGGTGAAAATCCAAGTAATTGAGAAATTTCAATTTTAATATCATCCAGTGATTTATCATCACTGGGGAGACCTTTCAAGACGACTTTGAACAATCGCTCAGTTTTGTCGTCGTATGTGAAGAATTTATGGCGCTTCTCAGTTAAATACTGAAGAAGACGTTTGCGATCGTCAAAGGATCCCGGCAAAACGCGGCAGTCACCCTTCCTAGCAATCTGAAATGAAACCTTGATCCCCTGAAGGTTACTCAAGATTTCATTCCGAAAGCCAGAAAACTCGGCAACAGATACACTCAACCCTCTTTTTACGTCACTTATTGGGGGGACGTAAACCGAATGTGACGTAAAAAGATTTTTTGCTGAAATTTCTAGTACTTCACTTAATTTATTGGTAGTGAGGATACTTTCAAATACATTCACTTGCGTCTTACATGAGGTACTGTAAGATCTCTGCGAATCCAGCAGATGTTATAAGATCTCCAAATTGTCTTGGAGTTTGAATCAAATGGCATATCGAATCAACCAAAGCCTTCTCGATGTGCCAAGTCGTGGTATCAACTTAATTATGTCCTCCGAGGATTTGTCTTTCACTTGCGTCTCAAAACAAGACATATGAGGTGTTGTAAGATCTCCAAATTGTCCTGAAGTTTGAATCAAATGGTCCACCGAATCAACCAAGGCTTCCATGATGTCTCTAGTCTCGGTGTAAACCTAATTTTGACCTCCGATTATTTGTCTTTCACATCCGTCTTCAATTCCTGCATGTATGAAGTTGTAAGATCTCCAAATCGTCCTGGAGTTTGAATCAAATGGTCTACCAAATCAACCAAGGCTTTCATGATTTCTTCACTCGCGGTATCAACTCAATTATATTCCCCGAGTGTTTGTCTTTCACTCGTCTTAAATCAAGGCATATGAGGTGTTGTAAGATCTCAAAGTTTTCCTGGAATTTGGATAGTTTGCGAATTGCGCCTCAAATTCTGACATGTAACATGTTGTAAGATCTCCCAATTGTTCTAGAGATTGAACCAAATGGTCTACCGAAGCAATCAAGGCTTCCATTATGTCCCCGGCCACGAAGTCTAGACTTCAGATATTTCTTCGATGATCTGGAGTGGAATAATTGTTAAATGCGTATCTAATATGGATCTATGGATCAAAATGGGATGAACCATTAAAAAATAATAATCCTGTAGACCTACACAGAAACAAATAACACTAATAAAATTAAAAAAAAAAAACATTGGTAAATTTAAAAAGTTGAGTTGGTTCTTTTTCGTAGAGAGTCTCATATGTTCAGTGCAAAAGTTAGTCAACTTTTGTTATCAATGCGTTTGAAAGTTTATGACAGGTTCCAAAATTAAGAGTTTAAATTTTTAGGAACAAAACTGTAGAACTGTCAGACCGAAATTATTACACTGTTAAAAATGAAACATTTTGAAAGCTGAAAAGTGGAACCACCCTTACCGCTGAAACCAACCACCCTCTCCTCCCCTTAAATTTTTACCTATATATGTACAAACAAATGATTTTTCATTTAATTCTTTGAAAATAATTATATGTATACATACTCGTTTCATGAAACATACAAACAAATATAATCATCTGCATCAGCTGCAGTTCGTCGGTGGCTGTAGTAGCCAACAAATTGCCGTCCCGGTTCTCATTCGAATGTGCCAGCGACTTGGGATTCCCATCTTTATTGAAATTTCGTGTCACCTGCAGAAAAAAAAGAACCAGAAAACTTTTATAAATACGATGCACTAGGTGTAATCACAAACGTTGGCGTTAGCGGTGTAATGTCCCTTTGAAAAAACCGCTTCTGATTTCGATAGGCGCTTTTTTGCAGTCTGAAGTTTATTACTCTTTTTCACAAAAGTAAAACATGACCTACCTACTTTTAAAATTCAGATATTCAGGGATGTCCATTGTACACGAAAATATTTTCTCCTAGGTCCTCCAGGAAGTCTTCCCTTTGTCCATGGAAACGGGGGTCGATTCTTCCCGTCCCATACTTTGAAGCCGATTCCACTTAGTTTTATCCAACATTCTTATAGGCACTAACGAGAGCACTGAAACTTACGAGCGCTTACGATTAATTTAATTTCAGGATTTTGAATCAATTTGGTTCCGTCCGACCGTCGCATCTAAAGTGGTTTTGTTTTGTTGTTTTTTTTCTGACGTTGGAAGGGTTGGAAGCGTTGGTGATGATGGAAGCGGCAGATGATGAACGCGCATGCTGAGAAGCACTATGGGTGGTTTATGTAAACTAATGGACAAAATATATATAATATTTGCATTAATGCGATAAATATGAATGCAGGTATCAATAGAAAATAAATGATATATTTTTAGAGTATTATACATACATGTCTATACCATGTACAAAGTAGTTTAGGAATTTAAGCGAAACATATTCTAAATTACCGTCTTCAATTACGTATTTTCATTTAACCACTATGAATTCCATAGTGTCGCACGGCTCAGCAACTGTCATGTTCTTTGTAATCTTTTTCTCTCTTTCAGAATGCAGGTTGTGTGATTTGACAGTTTAACAGTTTTTGTATGGAAAGTAAGAACTTTCAAATTTACTTTTGGAACAGGAGAAAAAAAACTTTAGAATTAAGAAATTACTTTTAACATGAGCATATCCACTTTTATTTTTAAGAAAATTTACTACTTTTTAAATGTAAAGTGCAAAACTTTCTATAAAACAATTTTTATTTTTTCTGTGTAAAGACCAGCACTCCATGACTTTCTTAAATTACCTGGAATGGAACAATAGTTGAAGAGGTATCCAATTTAGTCCTATAGATCAAAACGGGTATGAGCAAGTTTTTTTTTAAAGACCCTTTTGGTTACGCGTGTAGACCGTAAAGCTTATATTTCAGGGATGGATGATATTCATGGATGTTCTGCAATGGAACAATAGTTGAAGCCGTATTCGCTTTGGTTCTATGAATCAAAAGGGCATGGCCCATATGAATTGCCGAATTTAGTCACAATCAAATTGCTAGAACCATCCCTACAAACATTTTAGTTTTATGCTGATTTTACCAAATTCATATAGAGCAAATCATGGTTTTCATGACCATTATAGAACTAAAAATGTTCCTTGGGATGATTGTCTGACTTGTGCTGCGCAGGTTGTTACTGGGGTTGCTGGGGACATCATAAAGGCCTTGGTTGATTCGGCAAACCATTTGATTCAAGCTCCAGGACAATTTGGAGATCTTACAACAACTCATATGTCTGGATTTGAGACGCAAGTGAAAGAAAATTACTCGGAGGACATAATTGGGTTGATACCGCAGCTATGGACATCACGGAAGCCATGGTGGATTCGGCAGACCATTTGATTCAAACTCCAGGACGATTTGGAGATCTTATTACATCTTATATGTCTGGATTTGAGACGCAAGTGAAAGTAAAATACTCGGAGGACATAATTGGGTCATTGCCGGAGCTATGGACATCATGGAAGCCTTGGTTGATTCTTCAGACCATTTGATTCAAACTCCAGGAGGATTTGGAGATCTTACTACATCTCATATGTCTGGATTTGAGACCCAAGTGAAAGACAAATACTCGGAGGACATAATTGGGTTGATACCGCGGCTGGGGACATCATGAAAGCCTTGGTTGATTCGGCAGACCATTTGATTCAAACTCAAGGGCAATTTGGAGATCTTAGAACAACTCATATGCCTACATTTGAGACGCAAGTGAAAGACAAATACTCGGAGGACATAATTGGGTTGATACTGCGGCTGTGGGCATCATGGAAGCCTTGGTTGATTCGGTAGACCATTTGATTTAAATTCCAGTACAGTTCGGAGATCCTAGAAGATCATAATTTATTATCACACATGTTTCGTATATACTGCCGTAATCTGGAAAAGTGACGTAACAGCCATATTACAACATGCATGTTTTCCATTTTTCTGTTAAAGAGTTCGATGAGTAGTACTCGTTAACACCATTTTTGGAAAATGGCGTATACACTGTAAACCCAGCAATACACATTAAAGAGTTAAAAAGACCCATTTTTTGATGATATATGAAACTGTCAAAATAATGGGTACTTTCAAATTTTGTATAATGCGTATTTTTACCCCATTTCTTAGGAAAACGATTTTACCCATTAATGGGTGAAAATCAACTTGAAAATTTTGATGGTGAATAAACGCGGAAGGCTGAGCTAATCTCGAGCAGACGGAATGACCGTGAGTACTATTTTCGTTTTATTTAGATTTGCAAGATAAAATTAAAGATTTACTTTTGATTATTTCAGCTAACTATTCTTCTACATGCATTTGTTGAAATGCGCATAAGCTAGAGAACACCCAGGAGAACACACCCCTTGCCGTTTTGAGGCGGAACTCCGCATTAGGAACTGTTGGTGCTACCGAGGGTGCAACGCTATCCAATGTTTGCTTAAAATCACGGAGGAAACAGGAGGAAATCGATACCCACGAATCCTTGGATCCGCTGACGGAAAGCGCATCGATTTGGCCAGATTTAACGCCAGGAATGTACGGAATGCTTGGATGATGGATACTAATGACACACTGATGGTATTCGTACCATGGTACAAGTTGTACCATAGGTGTGTCGCCTTGTACCATGCTGGTACAACGTGGAAAACCATGGTACAATATGTACTAGGGTATATAACCGTGGTATACCACGGTCCTTGTACCACCAGTGTGTCTTTAGTAGAAAAAACGCTACTTACGCTTCCATCATTTTTGATGTATCATTATGTAGTAATATTATGCAGTAAATAAAATGATTTCGAATAATTCCATTGTTTAATGAATTGAAAAATTAATTACATCTCAGCTCCCATCATATAGTAGATGCTTTTTGAAAATAATAAAGGGTGAATTTCACACATTTTCTGTCCAATCTTTTCGGTGATAGTGGGTAAAAATTGCTCGCTAATTTGACGTATAAGCGGTTTACTCATTAATGAGTAAACGCTCTTTACTCTTTTAATGAGTTGAACTATTTAACTTCATAATGGGTACTATTTTACCCATTAAAGAGTACTTTGGTGGCACAGTGTACGTCACTTTTTCAGATTACGGCAGTATAGTTTATATTCATTTTAACAAGTTCACAGTAGACAACATGCTTGAAAACATTTTCTGAAGCTTCATACATCGTGTAGTATAAAGTGGTTCCTAAAGGCACCGAATTATCATCGTATGCATAGTAGGGATGCTCAAAATGTGTTCTTATGTTCCAGGTGATGTCTTTTATGTGTTACTTTATCATTTCCATCATCACTATATGAATAGATATCATTTTTAGTAATGAAATATAAGTATATCTCCAAAATCGCATTTTTCTAAATCCGTTGCTTTACTCCCACAGCTCTAATGAAAAATTGAACACCCCTAGATACAATATTTTGCAATGTCTAGAAACTAGAAACTAGAAGAGATGGCTAAGAGGTTGGTGAAAAAACTGAGAAAATTGCTTGAAAAACCACTGAGATATTATAGTCATTTAAAAATTTAGTTACAACGATTTTCTGAACGAATGAATCCTAGTGTTAAAAACTTTCTTCCGCAAAGAGAGAAAAGCACCGCACAGCACGAAAGTCAGTTTGGTACTGCGGCGAACTCTGTTCGATCGGAGCGTCTTGAGGAGTTCAAAGTACGTTCGATTTGATGCCACGATGCCTCTAAGAATTTCTCTGCTGGTATCGTTATCGAAGGTCACCAGTGAGTCCAAGTACACGAATTCTTCAACCACCTCGATTTCGTCACCACCGATATAAACTCGTGGTGGGTGGCTCGCATTGGCCTCTCTTGAGCCTCTTCCTATCATATACTTCGTCTTTGACGTATTGATGACTAGTCCAATTCGCTTTGCTTCCCTTTTCAGTCTGATGTAGGTTTCTTCCATCTTCTCGTCGCTTTGGTGGAGTCTGCTTGCGAATACTTGCAGCTTTTTATAGAAGTTTAACAGAGCCCACTGTCAAACCCCACCACATCCTAAGCATGCACCACAACTCGCAGTTGACCTGGGAAGTGATCATCAAGGTTTCGAATAGAGTTCGCCGCCGTACCAAACTGCAAAGGGCCGACTTGAAAGATCTCCATCCTGAGCGATGTCCAGCTTTCGCTTTAACTAACTATTAATATAACATTATATGGGTCTATTATAAAGATTAACTTTTAATTCGTGTAAGAAAAAGGCAAAACGTTTCGCTACTTTGAAGAATGCCAACTTTGAAAATAATGTCTCAAAGTTGGAACCCAGTTCGAAACCCTTTTGGAAATTAACTAATATTCTTAAAATAAAAACCTCAAAAGCCAATGGCAAAAAGGCTCAAAAACTTGCTCAGCAGTTTGACAGTGTCCATAATTTTTGTCTAGGTCCAACTAGTCCTATTGAGGATCAGGTCACAAGGAGGTTCGAAAACGTTCTCAATTTAGAGAATGTTTTTGATCCTTCTTGGGGAACTAGTTTGGATGAAGTGAGATCTATCACTAGAAAATTTAAAAATATGAAAGCCCCGGGTGACGATGGTATTTTTTACATTAAAATATACAATACAATACAAATACAGATTCATTTTTTCAGTGGGACAAATTGTCTTGGGTTTGAATTTTTTTTCTCAAAGGTAACATGGGACAATTATGCGTAGAACGGCAGTATACCTATAAGTTCACATTTAAGCACTTTAAATCTGTAACTAGTGGATTTAAATTTGTTGTAGCAAACCAACAACAATATGCATAGTTTTAGAATACATACAGCGTGTTGGTATACCAAGTCTATCATGCAACACATAATGTAATACAACCTCTGAAATTAGCTTTTGACTAACTACTGAACGATCAAGACTATCCTTACTATTAGGTTAATTTTTCTATTGCAAATGTTAGCATCATACTGAAAACAGAATCAACAGGCATGTTTTTCTAATACTCATATCAAGATATGTATTTTGATATTATCAAAAATGTGCCTCCAAAGCTTAAACCGTCTCACGATTCTTTCTTTCATAGGTCAGAAAAGCAAATCGGAAACGTCAATGAAAAAGAAAGCCAATACATGCCCTTATCGAATTCTCAAAGGAAAAGGGTCAGCAGCTGTCTTCTTCACCGAAATACAGCAACGCGTTGCAAAGAAATATTACTACTTTTGAAAAAGAAGGTCTGTAGAAAATATCAACTATCAAGCAAGCTGCTTTCCAGGGTATCCCCACCTTTCAAGAGTTCGGCGAAACACAGAAGCGGGTAACCGACGAAGCCATAAAAAAGGATAACTGCTATCGAAGCAGAAGTTTGCACTATAATATTTGGAGAAGACAAACACGTGGAATACGCATGTAGAAAATGTGGAACCGTCGACTTGCACAACGAAACCGTTAGAGTGCCAACTTGTTGACGAGGGAAAGAAGCAAAAGACTAACCGGGAATCAACTAGTAGAAACAAGAGAATGATCAGGATTTCAGTGGATGCATAAAAGGGTAAGTCAAATTCTTACGTTCGATAATCAGGCATAAATCTCGCTTATCTTTTCAAAAGGAATAAGCACATTTGTTAGTTTCAAAAATGTCATTCAAGTTTTTCTTTTCATAGGCTGGCAAGAGCAACCTGAATGGAAAATAAAGCCGCGTCTGGTGCAACTGCATAAAGCTGTGGATCGTGAATACTCTCCTCTCCATCAAATGCTCAAAAACAATGTACGTTAGCTGGTTTCCGACGGCATGTATGAGTTAATCCTATTGCTGTCGAACCAAAGTGACCTCGCGACAATCAGCACAGTTGCAAAGAACTGTGCATCATTGATACATGTCTTTCCATTAAATGCGTGAACAAAAACACTCGTCAGCAACATGAATTCACTGACATAACCATGAATGTACGAAAGCTATCATAAGACGCGGAACAAACCACATGTAGACGCCCAACAGTAAATTGAACAGTAGACTGCAGGAACGGGTCTACTACAAAAAGCCAAATATGCTTGTTAGGTCTGTAAACTGGATACACAACCATAGAATATTGCTTCATAAAATTGCGAGATTCAATCACCTGTAACTGTTTTTTTTTTCACCGGACCCACAACCTAAGTACATATTTGTTATTTCGCAACCGTTGTATAATAATATAATTTTATTATTAATTCAAAGAATGGAAAACGAGTGATACAAAAATACTGTTTTGAACATCAACAATTTTTAATAAAATATAAGTTTTATTTTGAATTATTTTATCAATTCATCCAAATTCATTATAACTTAGTTTTAATCTTATTTATTTGAGTATAATTTATGTTTGGCTTCAAGCTCGTTTATTTAATTTTAAATTCAAATGAATAAAATATGCTGTTAACACTATTATTTTGATGAAGAGAACATCATTTATTTTTTATTTTTTAAGTATTCGAATGATTATGTTTATGTTAGGGGCCGTTCACTAATTACGTAAGCACTTGTGGGAGAGGGGGGTCTCAATCAACCAACGTAATGAATCAATCAATCAAACCAACTAATCAATCAATTAATCAACCCAATCAATCTCACAATCGTTCAATCAACCAATAGACACAATCAATCAATCAACCATTTCAATTAATTTATCAATCAATCAATGAATCATTCAAACAATCGATCAAGCCAAGCAATCAACCCGATCAATTAATCACTCAACCAACAGTCATCTCAATCAATCAATCAATTAATCTATCAGTCATTCAATCAACTATCAATAAATTAATCAACCCAATTATTCAATCAATCAATCCAATCATTCCATCAACTAACAACCCAATCAATCATTCGTTCAATTTATCAATCAATCAATCAACCCTATCAATCAATAAATTTAACAATCAACCCATCAATCAATGATTCATTCAATCAATTCCTAAACAATCATTCAATTAAACCAATAAACCAATCAATCAATCGTAATCAACCGAATCAATCAATCGCAATAAACGCAAACAATCAATCAATCAACGAATTATCAACCCAATCAATCAATCTATCAATCAATATTATTCAATCAATCAATCAAAGTAATTTTCGTTATCAGAACCCATTCAATCAATCAATCGAATAATCCAAGCAATCAATCAACTCAATCAATCGATCAATTAATCAATAAATCATTCATTTAATCAATCAACTGCCGTCATACGCATAATTGTCCCATATATACTGGGAATCCTAAGTACATGGGGCAGTTATGCGTATAACGGCAGTCCATCAATCAATCAAGCCTCAACCCATTTAATCAATCATTCAATCAGCCCAATCGCAATAGCAATCAATCAATCATTCACTTTGTGGGTAGTGTAAAAAAATCCATTCAGTTTTTGTGGTTCTTGTATAAGTTAGGCCCTCCTTAGCCGTGCGGTAAGATACGCGTTTACAAAGCAAGTCGAAAGGTTTGATTCCCGATGCTGAACTAACACACTTAAATCATTTCACAGATTTCGGTGAATTTTGCTTCAATTCACCGAAATCTCAACAGCAGAACTGTTCGGTAATTATTTCACCGAATTTTCTGCGATTTTTCCTTTGTTCAACTGTCAAAACCACCGAAAATCTGTAAAATTATTCACCGAACAGTTCTGCTGTTGAGATTTCGGTGAAATATTACAGAAATCTGCGATTTATTTTAAGTGTGAAGTTTTATTATAATAATAATATTTGCTTTAAAATTTTGTGCTGGAATTAGAAATAATTTTTACTTATTTTCTTTAAAATGAACATTTAGATTGCGGAGATGAGCCAGCCTAGGGCTGAAAGTCTCCTAAATAAAGACATAACAAAATTTGGAATTAATTATTATGCAATGTTGGTTTCCAGTATTATTGGATTGAATCGCTACCACCATACTGGTCAAACAACTTCACAATCTGATGTGCACAATGCTAGGCTAGCGAATGGAACTTTGTATTGCATATTGTCCCTACTAGTGCAATACAGATACTCATCAGCGCGCAAGTATTGTGAATATACACCAGCACACGTAGATCAAAATTTTACCACCATGGTATTGAACACTGTTATTCACCTGCATTAGCATGGGTACTGCGGCAGCGGAAAACAAACCGACAAACGCTCCGCTGCCCGGTACAGAAAGTAAAAACACTGGAAAAGTCTATGCCTGTATTTGAGCAGATATATGCAATCGGACAGAAGGGCTCCGATCCTTCCATTCCATTGGTAGAGGAAAAGTGTGGAACAAGATTCTGGTTCTTACTACGAGTACGTAATAAACAGTAAAATCGATTTCTAACCTCTTAGGGTCTGTCTCAATTGGATAATTAAACTGAAATTAAACTTAAAAGTGACATTTCAATAATTATCAAATAACCCTGCTCGCAGAGCAAGATTATTTCTCCAAATGAGACAGACCTTAAAACAAAATACTCTGGACGGAGTCAGGTGTGTATAAACAACGGGTAAAATTTCCTTGAGTTGTCGTTCTATCAAATAAAATGGAATGGATTTTGTTAGCTTTCAGTTTGTATGTTTGTACTTAACAGAGAAACCGTTAGGCGAACATTTGTCTGAACATGAAACTTAAACCTATAAGGCACACAAGGCTCACTGCCGAAATGGTGACAGATTTCGCTGCATGGTTGCAGCCATCCTGGGCACAATAGCACTCCTCCCAGTAGACCCCGTTCTCGTAGACGCCCCAGTTGCACACGCCAGTGACACCAGTTTCCGATAGCGAGGCGCACCGTCGGATCACCTGACGCCATCGGCCGTCCCAGATAAATCCTCGAGGGCTCTGATGTACCACCTTCATGCAGAACGAACCCGGCATGTTTGACTCATCACTGTTGCACTCGATGGCAATATTCTGCGTTCGATTGAATTTCTTGTATGAGCCACACTTGTGCACTCCCTTGGGATCCGTCGGTGAGGAACACTGATAGCAACGTATGGCGAGGGCTGAGCTAAACAAAGTAGTGATGATAACTGCAATTAGTGTTTCATTTTCGTAACGGATATTCGACGAAAACGGAGGGTATCTTACCATGTTCATTTTAATCGGCATAAAATACCTACAAGGCATTTGCAATTCCAACCGCACTGCTATTTAAATTAACGAAATTTGTTGTGGTCGATTTCGGTGATCTACTGATTTTTGAATCAGAAACACCATCAGAGGTAAACAAAAATGGAAATGACAACTGTTGTCAAACTGACGTGATTCGAATTGAGGGGCTTCTCAATGGTCGAGTGATTGTATTAATTGTAATCCGTCACTCCCCAGGGGTATATAGTGGTGCCCGGAAAAATGGCCACCCCTCCGTCTATGTATTCGTCAATGGTTGTAGGCCCAATCTAAAAATAGGTTTTTCTAAGCAATTCAATAAGCCATTTTATGAGACAGATTCGAACAGCTGATCGAAATTTTGAGTGGACGGCTCGGTCTTTGTTTTGGTAAATTTGCATGTAAACCATCATCATTTCGTCATCATCATCATCATTTCATTTCATTTTCGCAAATGTTCCTTGTAAAATGTAAATATTAGTGTTTGGTCTCCTGTCATTTGAGCTTTTTATAAAATGGCTTATTGAAAAAGATATTTTAGTTACTAGATAAAGATTGTCGCTTCGGTTCACTTTGTTCTGCTGACCGAAACATGTCTGGTACATACCTGTCAAATCGTATGGATTTTCCTTCTTTGACATTTAGCTCCCCTATCCTCGCCAGCAAAAGATGTTCCGGACAGCGACGACAGCGACAATCTTTATCTAGTAACTAAAATATCTTTTCTTATTGAAGATGCGGGACATTTTTAAATACACGGAAAAAATAACCTTAAATGTTTTGGCAAAAACCATTAGAAAATACTTATACTCTTCATTATGCCAAGTTTTTTCTTATACATATAATAAAGCGCCTGCTTTGGCAAAAAACTATTAGAAATATTAATAACAACATAAATTTTTTTTCGTGTACGATTAGTTGCTAATATGCTGTCGAAGGGTATTAAAATTGAATTTTCTTACTTTTATTGTAGACCCTTATCAATTGTCAAGCGAGATTTATTTATTTCAAGCATAATTTTTCATAACGACGACCGCACTTCATACTTTCTCTCTACTGTTTGGCATGGCATTCTATGATGACAACGCCAAACATCAGGTTTTTGTTTCAGTGTATTCTGGGTGCTGCGGATAGAACCGCTTTTCTGCTCTCAAGCGAGTAGCGGGATATTTTGAAGTCAATCCCATTAGCAAAATTATTTTGCAGTTACTCGGCTGTCAAACATTTCCCGCTCTTCGAATTTCTCTTTCCATGCTGCATGAAGGCGCACAAATGCGCGAGACTCTACATGACTTTACGATGGTGTACATACATTCCTGCTCCAATCAGCGGCTGAATCTCGTGAAATCTCGTAACGAGTGCTTTTTAGTTGCATTCCTACTAATTATCCACTCTAAATCTCGCTCTAAATATAATGTGAATATATTTGTTACAAAAAATGCACAACTCAAACTAAGTTTATTTTTATTTTTTTCCCAAATAATAACAATACTTCTCAATATAAGATCTAAAACGAACATAACCACAATCTTCAATGTTTGGCTCCGGCACAATAGAAAATTTTGGCTTCAGTTTGACAACCAAATCGATTCTATCCGCACCACCCAGAGTGTATTGAAAATTTCCTGACCTGCGGTGGAAGTTTGACAGCTGCGGAAAAACTTTGCGGAATTCGCAAGATGGAAAATTTTGAAAAGATCCGCATAAAAACCTCGTTTTGTTTACTTTTGTTACATACGTCCTTATGAAAAATTATGCTTGATTTATCAAAATAATGACGATGTTTAATCAATTCGACTGATTCTGGATGTTCCACTGTTTTGACGTTTCACCTTCGCATACACGGAAGCTTGCAAATACCCATTTAATGGATTTTATATACCCATTTTTTGAATCAATACTGATATGTCAAATAATGGGCAAATTTTTATCAACAAAAAAAGAGTATTTTCACCCCATTATAGAGAATGCCTTCTCGTGTAGAGAATGCCTTCTCGTTATAAATAATGGGTAAAACGTACCCTTCCAGGTTTTCAAAAAGAAAAGTAGCCATCTTGAATGTCTTCTGTGGCGAAAGTGAAAACCCATGAAGAAATCTTTTAAAAATCTGGAAATACTAGCTTAATGTGAAATTATGGACCAACTACAATGCTGGACAATCAATATAAGGTAAGTGGTAATTAATGGCAGTTGGGAAAGCCGAAGATAAGAATTGTGTTTCTATTGCAGAAAATCAATACGAATGGCGGGTCAAAACAGTTCACTATCAGCAAGAAGTTTAGGAGCGGTCCATCGAGGAGATGAGCTTCACAATTTACTACGGAATACCGACGAAACCGAGGGTTCCATAAAGTGTTTAGTACACCGCTCCCAGCATGATTTCAGTGGCTAGAAAGGAAAATGAAATCAAAACAATCATAGTAGAATAGTGAAACGATTTTGATCCGGATGATGCGTAAGTCATCAATCATATTTTTATGAAATAATCAACTATATTCCTACAAACCTTGATGTTTTGTATTTCTTTAAATTCCCTCCGAGATAGTACAATAAATTTAAATTCCACAGGAAATGTTTTCGAAAAAGTGGGTAAATTTGATACATATTCTATTGCAAAACCAGGTGTTAAATTTACTCATTATTTGAAGTTCAGTGGGAGTACCCATTAATGAGTAAATGCGATTTACCCATTAAATGAGTTATGCCGCTTTTCTTCAAAATGAGTACGAAAGTACCCATTAATGGGTAAATGGATGCTACCGTGTATATCGAAAGAATGATGGAGCTGCATTCTATTTTTTAGCATTCATGGTGAAAATTTAACCGGATTTTATTTTATTTGCCGCAGTTTCGGGTAGAAATACCTTAAATTACAGATATTATGGCATCGTCATCTAATGTTAATGGAAATTTGGTAGATGAATTGGAGGAAGCATTTCAGGTGAGTCAATTTATAAATTTGCTTTTTGCATACCTATGCTAAGCATTTTTTTTTGCTTGTTAGTCCTGTATTCACGCCCTTACGAAAGAAGAATCGGCTACCGGCGTTGATAAGGATGAGATCAAACTGGAAGTGGACCAAACAACCCTCAAATTCATCGACTTGGCTCGACAGATGGAAGCCTTTTTCCTACAGAAACGATTTTTGCTGTCGGCATTGAAACCAGATTTGCTGCTGAAGGAGGAAAATTTTGATTTAAAACAGGAAATCGCTCGCAAAGATGAACTGATTCGGAAGCACTACGAAAAAATTGAATCTTGGAAGAATCTTCTATCGGATCAGCAAAACTACAACAAACCGATTCAATCATTGCCGCCGGACATGCGTGGAAACTTGTCAGGAGGTGTCCCTGGGGGGCCAGGAATGATGCCCGGAGGCATGGGGATGCCAATGCAGGTATTTAAACGACTACAAAGGCAGGGTTGGTAGCGAGTCAGTTTTTAGTCACTCCATGTGTAATGCTGTATTTGTAGGGAAAATCTAGTTAATATGCGCTCCTTGAGCGTTACATCAGTAGAAATTTAGTAATAACTTGTAATAGGTGCTTTATTAAAAACGATAGCTTGCAAGTACAAGATTTTTGATCAGTAAAGATGCAAATTGTTCGCAGGCACTCGTTTTAATAGGATTCTCATACATTTTCCCCGTTAGCTATTCTAATTTAATTCGGTACATTCAAAGTTAATTGCCTATATGCCGGGTATTAAGCCACCCGGAGTGGAAATTAATTACTATGTCTGAAACTTGATTATGCATATGTACAACATGTGATAGATTTAGTTCGGAAAAGGTATTGGAGTAACCGCCCCTTCGGTGGGGTTTGATCCCACGACCCCAGTTCGCATGACAGGTGCTTTCCCTACTAAGCTACGAAGGACCTCCGTCGTCCACCGCAGCTTAGCGGGTACTGATGAAACCAAATTCCCAGCACCAGGTACCAGCCGATCTCTCGCAATACATTTTCAGAACTAACTCTCTCAAATGTATTTTTGTACACATCATGTCAACCAAGTAGGATGAGTATTTAGTATTGTCCGGCTCCTACACACTTGCTTCATCAGCAACGGCGCTCAATGAAGTAGGGTTGTGTGAGGTTGTGCCAGTTTGGTCGTCAGATCCCAACACGACCACACAAGCGAAGAGAGATCGCCACTCGAGATCAGTACATTCAAAGTTAATTGCCTATATGCCGGGTATTAAGCCACCCGGAGTGGAAATTAATTACTATGTCTGAAACTTGATTATGCATATGTACAACATGTGTGTCCCAAAATGGGATCATGTGATGATTTCTAGCACATTATTTCGACATGTTATGCTGCACATTGAATTATACGTTATACGATGAACATCATCAGTACCCGCTAAGCTGCGGTGGACGACGGAGGTCCTTCGTAGCTTAGTAGGGAAAGCACCTGTCATGCGAACTGGGGTCGTGGGATCAAACCCCACCGAAGGGGCGGTTACCCTCCAATACCTTTTCCGAACTAAATCTATCACATGTTGTACATATGCATAATCAAGTTTCAGACATAGTAATTAATTTCCACGCCGGGGGGCTTAATACCTGGCATATAGGCAATTAACTTTGAATGTACTGATCTCGAGTGGCGATCTCTCTTCGCTTGTGTGGTCGTGTTGGGATCTGACGACCAAACTGGCACAACCTCACACAACCCTACTTCATTGAGCGCCGTTGCTGATGAAGCAAGTGTGTAGGAGCCGGACAATACTAAATACTCATCCTACTTGGTTGACATGATGTGTACAAAATACATTTGAGAGAGTTAGTTCTGAAAATGTATTGCGAGAGATCGGCTGGTACCTGGTGCTGGGAATTTGGTTTCATCAGTACCCGCTAAGCTGCGGTGGACGACGGAGGTCCTTCGTAGCTTAGTAGGGAAAGCACCTGTCATGCGAACTGGGGTCGTGGGATCAAACCCCACCGAAGGGGCGGTTACCTCCAATACATTTTCCGAACTAAATCTATCACATGTTGTACATATGCATAATCAAGTTTCAGACATAGTAACTAATTTAATTATTTACTACAGATGACAGTTGATTTTCGGAGAATGTTTTGAAACTTGCCTATGGGGAAATTATGGAAAATGCCAGTTCTTTTTTCTGCCGATTTGAACCACGAATGAAACACGATATTCAAATAATGTTTATCAGTTGTTTTGGTGGGTGAATGCATCATTTTTTCTACGGATGAATGCATTTTGCAATGTTTGAAACCTAGCAATCAAATTGTGTGTTCAATCAATGCCGTTACGTTCCTATGATCCTTAGCGCGAATACTGTAATCTAACATATCAGTCATTTTATGATCGACACATTTTCATGAAAAACTAACAATATTGCCAGAAAACGATTTTAATATGCGCCACCCAAAAATGATAATCAAAATATGCCCTTAATATATTTCACTCTAATTGTCTTCTACACAAGATTAGTAATATTTCCAAGACTGAGTGTTCTGAGGGGGGTTTTCCTAATGAAAAAGCCTTGACCCTGCATCGATTTGTTGATGTGTCAAAGTTTATATCTTTCAGAATTCGATGCAAGTTCAACAAATGCAACAAGCTCAACAGCAACAAATGCAAATGCTGCAAGCCCAGCAAATGCAGCAACAGATGCAGTCAATGCCAATCGGAGCGAATCCGCAAATGTTCTCCCAGCCTGGCGGAAGTCGCGGCGTTGGTGCGGGTGGCCCTGGATTCCAGCAAGGTCCCAACCTTCAAGGGCCGTTGGCTTATCTGGAGAAGACGGCCAGCAATATAGGTGAGCCGCCAGCTGTCCGTGAATCGATCCAGCGGGATGAAGACCTCCAAATCGTTCACATTGAAGGATTAATACGGATTTTTGTTTTCCTTTCTCGTACGTGTTCTATTTTCAGACCTTGTAGGGATGGGGGATGGTCGAAGGTGACGCGGGCGGGGCAGGGGGCGAGGTAGAGGACGCGGGCGAGGCCGAGGCCGCGGACGTGGAAACGCTCCCGAGTTTCATAGCGGTGCGTTATCTTGAAAGAGGATCATTATCTAGCCACGTTTAGACGGCGTCATTAGTTTATATTACAATATACAAACAACAATTACTCTCTCACACACATACTAGAAAAGCAGCAAAACATTCAAACCCTTCTCCTAAAGCCTGATGGGGAAAATATCAAAAATTCCTGCATTGTTTTGGCCAATCTATATAAACCCTTCAAAATTGAAACGAAGAACACAGTCAGAAACCAAGCATCCAAGCACGGGGACAAGAGAACACAGAACAGAATCAAATTAGCATCAGAAGAAGACAGCTTGAGAACGGAATTCATTCTGAAAATTTGAAGACTAATCCATCGAATCAGGTTGTGTGTGTTGTAATGTAAGTCTAGTACCTTGTCCTGATCAAATTTCAAAAAAAAGATAATCGAACGTAACGCTGTGAGGCGATAAGAACCCGATTGAACGCTATATTTTCCACAAATTTCAAACCAACGGACGAAAGATCCTTGATCTATACTCTTGGAAGAAAGTGATTGTTCATGTAATCAGTCCCAATCGATCGAAGTAAGAGGCGGTTGAAACTTGTTTTAGTGCGAGATAAATTTTAACTTAATTTGTAACAATTTTGGTTTTGTAATAATCGTTAGAGTGAGAATTTTTCTTCGTCTTTGTCTATTAGTAATGGCTTCCATCTCAAAAGTTTTAGGCCAATATTTTGCTATTTTCCTGAGACCGATTCCTTTGGCAGATTTGCTCTGTCTACGGCCATGATGCTGCACGAGAGTACCATTTAACAATTTTGGAATCATTAATGAATTAATAAAATATGCATCTTAGTAGCTGAGTTTCTTTAGTATTATAGAGAACATGCAAATAAAGATACCTTGCCTTTTATTGTCTATACTTATAAAACCTTTATAAATTCTACATATCAAACTATTCACTCGTATTCTTGGTTACGTACGAGTTCTCTCAGCTAGTGCTCTTGGAAAATTACTGTAAAAAGCACGTGGTTTCCAAGATGTTCGATTTGTGGCTTTGTTGTATAATCACCTTAATCCTTTCCTTTCTTCTTTATTGTAGTTGTAGAGCTCCACCAAATGTTGCACCTTTCAGCATTTTTTTTTGTGTCTTTATTAATGAGGTTTTCGGCCCTTGACCGGTTCACTTCATACCTTTCAGCATTTATCAAATGGTTTCAACAAGAAAAGGCAATATTTGGCTCAACTCTATGATATTGTTAGACAGCTTATATACCGTGGAAAATCAAATTTCGGACACACTCAAACTTCGGACGCTTCAATTCGTATGGGAAATTTTCTGAAATATTTCATCGAAATGTTTCACTAAACTGGGTAGGAAGGACTAATAGTTTTAGCTTGTTTTAGTATAGTTACATTCTAATAAGACATGTTAAAACAATGCAACGAAATGATTAAAAGACAGTCTGTGCTGTGCAGTGAGAATTGTTTTCAATTATTCTTCCCCTTTGTGTCCGAAATATGAATCCAACCCTGCCGGTGTCCGAGGTTGGAATCAAACAGAAGCCGGACATTTTCATAAATTGCTAACATTCTTCGCAATATCTTCCACATATTAAATACGTAGTTCAAAGATGAATACTTTACTTGATGGTTGCAATGGTGATTTAAACAGTGTGATTAAAAATGTGAGTAAACAGGATGATTATATATCAGAAAGTGCTTAACGTCCGAAGTTTGAGTTTGCACGGTAATCAATTTTGTGAAAAAATAGTGAAACTGTTGAAAACCATCATTTAACCACAGACAAACAAATGAAACACTAGAGAAAATACCATCGACCATGATTTCAACGATCAATTTGAATTTGATTGATTACGCAATTCACAACTAGAGGCGCTAGTGTCGTAATCCTTCGGTTTTGACATTTCACTCCAGCGCCTTCTGGTGACGATGTCATACGAAACATCGTTTCGTGTAACATGCTCGCAAGATGGTGGTAGATAAGTTGAGCGATGGATTTTTCAGAAAAATGTTTAAGCTGTTACGTCTGTTTGTCTGTGATTTAACTATTGATTTACAATCCATTTTTTTCACGTTTTCCCCTATTTTTAAAGCTATGACAAGCAACTTTTGTTCTAGAATTTTCCTCAAAGGTAATTCCTTCTTATTGAAATCATTGAAAAAAGAGGTAAAAAAAGGGTTAATGCACGTTCGTTCTCGTTTACGCCAGTACATAAAATCAAATTGAAAGATTAATACGGATTCAAACAAATCGGATTCGTTCGAAAGTTTCATTCTACCGTAAACAAGAATAGTGGTAATTATGTTCTAGTGCTTTTCAAACGGTGGAGGGTTTAAATATAAATAGCTTAGCTTAGTTCTAAACTGACTGTAGGTTAAGAAGGTAGCTCACCCGACAAAAGATATTTTAGTTACTAGATAAAGATTGTCGCTACTGTTCCCTTTGTTCTGCTGTCCGAAACATGTGTGGTACATACCTGTCAAATCGTATGGATTTTCCTTCTTTGACATTTAGCTCCCCTATCCTCGCCAGCAAAAGATGTTCCGGACAGCGACGACAGCGACAATCTTTATCTAGTAACTAAAATATCTTTTCACCCGACCCACTACAACCAAAATCCTATCGCCAGTCTGTACCCCAGGACAGGTACCCGCAATTAAGCAATACTTCAAGGGAGACTATTGAGAACGCCCACACTTATACCACAGAGAAACAGATGTAACACTGATAAAATTCCCATCGCCCATGCTCTGAACGGTTGTTTCAAATAACACTGATTACTTGTTTCACACCTAGAGGCGCGCGTATCGTTTTCTTTCAGATTTGACAATTCACACTAGCGCCGTCTGTTGACATTGTCGTACTAAACATCATTTCGTGCAACATGCACGCGAGATGGTAATAAAGTAACTGGGCGATGAATTTTTTAGGAAATTGTTCTAGCTGTTACGTCTGTTTGTCTGTGCTTATACTAACGCACAAAGCATTAAAAACATATCGATTTCTGCATAGGTGGTAATAAGCTGCGAGGCGGCTCTGTCCCAGTGTAGGGATGTAATGCCAAGAAGAAGAAGAAGAAGAAGATAATATACTTTCAATAAACATCATTTAAATGTTATTCGGTCTTATTTTTGTTAATATATACTTGAAACACATGATTGGAAAATTGCGTACTCTTACCCCACCCGATGCGCACTTTTACCCCACCGGTGCGTTTTTCACATGTCTTAAAATAACGGTTTCCCGGGTAATGAGAGAGCGGACTCACTTGCCAAGGTGGGCGCTATGGAAGGTGATATATATACGAGCGTCAAATCACCTTCAACGAATTTTTTTCAATTTCTCGTCAACAGGCCTTGCTCAGTTGGCAACGAAAATGGGATGAAGGAGATTTGGGTAGGTGGTTACATTCCATTCTCCCGCAGGTCTCGAAAAGACCTTGGCTCAAGGGGTTGGACCTTAGCCGAGACTTTATTAAGGTAATGTGTCGTCTAATGTCCAACCACTACTCACTAAACGCGCATTCCTATCGAGTAGGGCTCGCAGACAGCAATCGATGCGGTTGTGGGGCAGGCTATCAGGACATCAATCACGTTGTCTGGAACTGCCCCGAATACGGTATTGCCAGGTCCGATTTATATGCATCCCTCCGGGCCCGAGGGAAACCAGAGAATGAGAACATTAGAGATATGTGGGGAAAGCTTGATCTTGACAACCTGTCCCTTGTTCACAATTTTGACAAGCGCATCAACGTCATCGTTTGATTCCCTCTCCCCCCATTCGTAGGGCCATGTCCACCTTGTATTCTCTCACTCCGCTCGGTAGAAACGTTTTGCTTGTATCATTGCAGTTTGTCCCTGTTCTGAACCATCATCATGGGAAGACTGCCTCAACGCTACCTACGGACACCAATATAATCCCAAGCCCCAATCCCATCCATTTTTTTTGTATGTACTCCTTAACCTCGACCAAGCCGCGAGTTTTTCGGCTCCCCAAAACTAACATAAGAACATAAGAAGCAAAAGATGAAATTGTAATAAAATTTCAATTGACTTTCGGCTCCGTTATGCCTTCGAGCGCTTGAGCCTTCAAATAAACGCTAAGTGAAAAAAAAAATTACGGTTCTACTCAAACGAATTAAAATACACTGGATTCTGTTTTTACACGATTTACATTTTCTCAATTTGCCACTCATCCTAAATGTTTAACGCACATTAATTATCATGTGATTTTTCTTTGATTTAGGGTAAATCACTACTTGGGCCTATGGACCCCATTCCCGGCTCACTGCATAGAAAACTAGTGATTTATACTGTTTTGTAGCCGTATACGTATAAACCTATAGGTTTATGATTGATAATTCTAAAAAAGTCTCCTATTTATCGCGCACAATACTCAATATTTTTCCACCATTTATTTCACTCCTAATCGATCCAATTATAGAAAACAAAAATGTAGATTTCAAACTTTTGCTCTTTGCTACAACACCACTGAGCCGGAGTGATTCTGTCCACTTTTACAAAACGGTATCATCAAATAAACACCTACCTGAAAATCGTCACAGTGCTCGATACAACCATTGCTTCAGGCTGTTTATCACCACACAACAATGCTAAAATCACGCACTTCAATCTTTTCTAATTGTTCGTATGACTAGATCTTTTACAAACATATTAGAATACATTTAAAAATGTATCCTCAAACCGAATAAAAAATCACCTCGGCCCAAGAACTTCTAGCTGTACAGTGCTGCCAAAAGGCCATGAGTCTTATTTTAATATGAAGATAATCCTTCATCGTTAATAAGAAAACTGTCTAAGACGTTGACACTTTTATGTTATTTGTAATTATCTCAATTTTAAAGACTAAAAACAATATTTTTTGAAGTATTTGGAAGGAATTTGGATGAGTGCATATATCTTCTCAACCAAATAAAAAATATTATGAATAATACCATCTGTCATCACGTTATCGTGGATCGTGCATATTTTTGTTTACGTCGCATTTTCTACCGTCCCGAGAGAGAGAATGAGAGTAAGATGTTGAGAGATTGAGTAAAATATTGCGTATGCCGAAGAGACTTGGGGTATGCCAGATAAGCAATCGCCTATGACTGAAATGAGTGCTGCATCATGTTAATTTAAATCAAATAAATGCTTTTTCGAGCGGTTTTTAGCAAGAATAACTATTTTTTAAGCAGAGGTGAACCCCATCGCAATATTACACGGCCCACAAAATTCAGAAAAAGTAGCTCCTAGTTATAAATATCAATTAAATAATGCAGTCGTACGCATGTTAGGCCGGGAATGGGGTAAGAAACCCTATTCTGAATTTTTTTGAAACATGTTTCGAAGAGTTTGGTGGTAAATTGAAGTCACACGATCAAAAATACAAACGAAAAAAAATCGCGTAAAAACAAAATCCTGTGTAATTTTAATATTTTTTCCACTGGGTAACATATAGGAAGAGTATACGAATTGTCGACATTGATATGATATGCAGAAGCTTGCTTCATAAGGGCTACATGATCGATTGAAAACTAAGTGCATACTCTTGCCCCACTCTACTCTAATGGGCAAGCAGATGAAGGGAGTGATGCGGTGGAAACCCATTGGCGAACGAATCTGTGTGTTGAGGATACGGGGCAAATTCTTCAATTCCAGCCTAATCAACGTTTACGCACCGACAAACGATAAATACGACGACGTGAAGGACACGTTTTATGAATGTCTTGATAAAGTCTGTGGAGAGTGCCCAAAACATGACGCGAAAATTGTTATCGGACACGCTAACGCTCAGGTCGGTAGAGAAGACTTTTTCCGTCCCATAATTGGTAGGGAGAGCCTTCACTCCGCTACCAATGACAACGGCTTACGGCTAGTAAATTTCGCTGCTTCCAGAGGGATGGCCATCAGTAGTACTTACTTTGCACGAAAGAATATCCGGAAGCACACCTGGAGACACCCAAATGGTGGAACTTGCAACCAGATAGACCATGTTCGGGCGCCATTTCTCGGATGTTATCGATGTGCGGACATTCAGAGGTCCGAACATTGACTCTGATCACTACCTCGTTGTCAGTAAAATTCGATCACGGTTGTCAACTGTATCGAACGAAAGATCACGGTGGAAGGAGTATCGGCTGAGTACCGCCAGAAGCTCGATGAACGAATAAGTGCAATCAACGTTAGCGACAACATCAACGATCTATGTGAGTCGATCCATGGAGCGGTGAGCACAACAACACGAGAAGTGGTAGGCACTGCACAGAGGGTCAGGGCAGGTTGGTTTGATGTGGAGTGTCAGAGAGTGACAGACGAGAAGAACTTTGCCAGAAGCCGGATGTTGGTGTCGGGTACCCGATTGAATAGAAAAGCAAGAGCAGCCGAAAAACGAACCCACTGGAAGAAGAAAGAATATGAAGAACAAGCAATAAGGTTGCGGGGAAGGACCAGCTCCCGGTTGAACTTCTCAAACATGGCAGTGAGCAGTTTTATGAAGCACCATATTATGTCGAAAAAATGGGAAGACGTCCCGTATTCTGTTCAACAGATTGAGACCAGTTGAAGAGTCCTTTATCGGCGAATACCAACAGGTTTTCGTGAGGGCAGATCAACGACGGATCAAATGTTTACCCTGAGGCAAATCCTTGATAAATTCCGGGAGTACAACTTGCAGACACATCATCTGTTTATTGATTTCAATGGGGCGTACGATTCAGTGAAACGGAATGTATTATGGCAAATTATGCTTGAACATGGTTTCCCGGCGAAACTGATACGACTGATTCGTATAACGTTGGACGGATCGAAATCAAGTGTAAGGGTTGCGGATGAAATATCGACGTCATTTGTTACCTTAGATGGATTAAAGTAGGTTGATGCACTCTCGAATCTACTGTTTAATATAGTGTTCGAGGTAGCGATTAGGAGAGCTAGTGTGCAAAGAAGCGGTACCATTATCACAAAATCGCATATGATCCTTTTAAGCAAGGATTGGACTCACGATCAATACCAGCAAAACGACGTACATGGTCGCTGACAATCAACGTGGGTTCATTAGTGGTGGTGGTGACGAAATGGTGCTGGATCGTGAACAATTTGAAGTGGTAGAAGAATTTATGTATCTTGGAACATTAGTAACGTGCGATAATGATGTTACTCGCGAGGTGAAAAGTCGTATTGCAGCTAGAAATAGGGCTTATTACGGACTTCGTAACCAGCTTAAGTCCCGTAGTCTGCAAACGAGAACAAAACTCGCGCTGCATACTACTCTGATTCTTCCGGTGGCTTTATACGGCCATGAAACATGGACGTTAAAAGAGGCTGATCGGAGAGCTTTCGGAGTGTTTGAGCGTAAGGTGCTGCGGACAATACTCGGCGGTAAACAGGAGAACGGTATCTGGCGGCGTCGCATGAATCACGAATTGTACCAGGTGTATAAAGGGCTGGATATTATTAAGCTTATACAACACGGCAGACTACGGTGGGCTGGTCACGTTGTTCGTATGGCAGAAGAACGTCAAGCGAAGATAATATTTAGTAGGGAACCCGGAAGAGGTCGTAGGTTTCGTGGAAGGCCGCGTACACGATGGCTTTTTGCAGTTGAAGAGGACCTGAGGGCGCTCAATGTTCAGGGCGACTGGATGCGATTGCCCAGGATCGAGTCCAGTGGAGAAGGATACTCCATTCGGCGTAGGTTCATCGAAGAGCTAGTAGCCCATCAAGTATCAAGTAAGTATGTATGTATAATTATGATAGGAGTTCGACTGATCAGGGTAATTATGCTACGTTTCGGCTATGCAGTCTCAGTAATCAAACGATAATTTGGGATAAAATCAAAATTATCGTTTGATTAATGAGACTTCATAGCCGAAACGTAGCATATGTATGTATATCAGAATCATCCCAGCAATGACGCAAACCGCCTCATACGATATGGTGCGGTATGCACTTGCGAACCGAAAACACATCAGCCGTTACACTTTTATCAATTTCTTGACCTCAAGTGCCTTGGACCATGCTGGTACGCCGTATCGGATAATAGACAACCCTACTCCCGATATAAGCCTACGCACCTGACTATGCACCGTCGATCCGTTGGACATCATTCGTGATAATGATTTTATGGTTAGTGATCCCTTTTGGCATGCATAATCGACGAGGCTCGTAAAATTGAGCTTATCGTCGATCATCACGTCCAGATGCTTTAATGCAGTCACGGGCTTAACTGTGCAGGTCCCTACATTTATCTTGGCTTCCTGCAACCCATGGCGGTTATCCACCACGACTTTCGCCTTATAATGTGCTAACGTCAACGTCCTTGATTTGAGCCATTCCTCGACTCTGCTAATCGCATATGTAGCTTTAAGTTCAACTTCATCGAGAGTGTCGCCAGTTACCTCAAGCATTACATCATCCGCGAATTCGTCTATTTTCACACCGGCCGCGTAAATACTCCGTCATTGGGGTGGACCACACTTATATGAAAACAATCAAAATCATTTTTTCCTGAAAATAAAGTTTTTTGCTCCCAGAAGCTACTGTAAAAATTCCAGCCAGATCCGTCAAGTCCAAGTGGATGCTCAACGAGGGTGAATTTTATATGAGAAAAATCGACTAAATATTGTCTGTTTCCTTGGTAACAAAACGCGCCGACCATTTTTAGGCACTATCAAAATCGTCGCCAACATCTTTATTCTAAAATTATGTTAGTTTTATTAGAAAATAATGTCAATCTGCATTAAAAACAGGGCTCAATTTTGGGAAATAATGTGATTATTGAGTATATAAAATTTTGTTCACAGTTGATTTGACAGATCTTATGGCCATTTCTGCTGGCGACGATTTTGGCGTCAATTTGTTTTGCGACGATTTCAAATCGTCGCGGCCGATAAGGTGGGAAATTGATAATATTTACTTCGTTTGTTCGATACTAGTTTTGAAATTTACTGAAATTAATACAACGTACACATCAGTCAAGCAGTTTGACGAACATTGACTCCGCCTCCAAGAAAACACTTCGGTTGCTGCTTTGTTTGAACGTGTGTGAAGTTGTTCAAACAACCATTTGACAGTTGGCGGTTCGGTTGGAAAAAATTAAAACGGTTTGATTTTGGTTTGAGTTGTCGGGGGTGGAGTCAAGGTTCGCCGAAAAAGTTTGAACGTTTGTAATGAAGTCGCACAAACCCCCATATATTTTTTGATGGTTAGTGTTCAAGTTGGCGCGTCGATCGGTCGTGTGTGATATTGTTGATCGAATATAATAAACGAGGGGTGGATTCCATGTTCGTTAAACTGCTTGACCGTGTGTACGCCCCATTACGCTCCATACAAAAAATATAAAACTTCCCTAAAAAAGTGTTATGGAACGTACACACGGTCAAGCTGTTTGACCAACATTGACTCCACCTCTCGTTTATTCAAACATCCATCAAGTTTTACCAACAGCGGCACGAACAATCAATTTATTCGACCGACAATATCACACACGAACGACCAAAGCGCCAACTTGAGAACCAACCATCAAAAAATATATGGGGGTTTGTGCAACTTCACTACAAATGCTCAAACATATTCGGGGCGAACATTGATTCCACCCCCGACTACTCACACCAAAATCAAACCGTTTTAATTTCCTTCAACCGAGCCGCCAATTGTCAAATGGTTGTTCGAACAACTTACACACGTTCAAACAAAGCAGCAAACAAAGCGTTTTTTTTTTTGGGGGCGGAGTCAATGTTCGTCAAACTGATTGACTGGTGTGTACGGTGCATTACACGGGGGAGGATGGGAGTAATAGCTGCGACAAGATTTGAAAAGATTTCTTTCACCAAAACGATTTTATGTACCATTATTGTTTAGTTCCAAATTTTATTCAGTTAATAATGCTCAAAATGAAAACAACAACAAACTAACGTTTAATTATATTAATGGCTTGCAATACGAGGTAATTACTCAGCATGCATTCAATTTTTGTTTGATCCTATTGTTTGTAACAGTATGCAATATTTTGTTGTGATCTTTGGAATATTATTAAAAACCTGACGCTCACCGGGTTCAAATGCATAGGTAATGTAGTGTTTGTGACGTTTCGTAGTTTTTGTGGTACCATCTTTTCCCCATCTTATGGGCTGGCTTTTGTGATGAATTCAACCAGGGTGCGCATCGGACGCCCAGTCATTCCCTTGGCTCCAGTGTAGCCCTGATCGCTACAATCGCCCATAACGCCTGCCATGTCGACATGCATCCAAGGAATTTCCTTAGGAACAAACTCGCGCAGAAAAGCGGCTGCCGTGCACGAGCCACCTCCTTTGCCTTTGCCGAGATTGTTCAAATCGTACCCATTATGGTCGGTCATTTGTTCGGAGTAATGCTTGAACAGTGGCATGCGCCAAACACGGTCGCCTGTCTCGGAACCGGCAGCATGGATTTGATTCCACAGGGCATTGTTCGTGGAGAACACACCGGCAACGCAGTCTCCGAGTGCCACCTTAATTGCTCCGGTCAGTGTGGCGATGTCCAGAATGAACTTCGGGTTGAATCTGTAGAACACATAGACGGAGAACCATTGTTATAATAATGTGGATTCATTAGGCAAGTAAATATTTTCTGAATTAATAATTGCTTTATGACGAATGATAACTTACGTAGAAGCATAGCAAAGGGCATCAGCCAAAATAAGTCGTCCTTCAGCATCTGTATTATCTACGCAAATGCTTTTACCGTTCATGGCAAAAACAACATCACCAGGTTTGGTTGCATTTCCGCTGGGCATGTTTTCGCAAAGTGGGATAAATCCTAAAAAAATATGTTGATGAAATCGTTGAACAAACGGTCAAGCATTGTTAAAACACCTTTCACAAACACAGGAGCTTTCAATTGGGCCAATGCAAAAATGGTAGCTGCCACGTTAGCTGCTCCTCCCATGTCGGCTCTCATTTGGTCCATGCTAGCGGACGGCTTCAAACTAATGCCACCAGAGTCGAATGTCACACCCTTTCCAACCAACCCAATGCACTTATCATCCGAGCCTTCACCTTTGTAAGTTATTTCAACAAACTTGGCCGGCTCCTTTGTTCCGTTCGTAACGGAGAGGAACGAGCCCATCTTTTTCTCCTTGGCCCAGTTCTCATCATGCACCTGGACATCTACGTTAACGCATGCTAGTTTAGCCTTTACGTTTTCGGAGAATATGCTCGGTGTCATCAGATTGGCTGGAGTTTCCATCAAGCTATCGTACAGATTTAAAAGTTTATTATGCATCTACATACACTGGTGGAAATAAGTATAAAGACAAGCTCGGTTTCCATACAAAATGGCCATATTGGGAAGTCAATATCTCGATTCTTAACGATTCGATTGGGCTGATTTTTTGCCAACAAGCCTAAAATGACTTGAATTTTTATTCAATGATAGTCACATTCATGCATATATTCTGGTTATACGCGTTTCTGTTGGAAATAATTATAAAGACAGTTCCGTTGTATGGAGCTCCATATAAAAAAGTGGTGTCTTTATAATTATTTCCAGATTGTGAGGTCAAAATCAACAGAGATGTATACAATTTACTCAAAGATCGAAAGTTCAAGTTAAAACAGGTGCCTAGTAAAATTTCAGCCAAATCGAATCGCTACGAATCGAGATATCGATCCTCAATCATGATGAAAATGTATGAAAATCATGCTTGTCTTTATACTTATTTCCGGCGGTGTATAAGTAATTTAGGGCCGTTTTCTTCACCTTCGCTTAACTCTTAAGCGGTGCTTACCCATACGTTTAAACCTGGTTTAAGCACTAAGCGGATGAGAAGAAATCGGCCCTTAGTGTTTTATTTTAGCTTACCTACGGGCCCAATTTTGAGCTTGGCCTAGAACCCATCCTTGCTCCCATTGGTCGCCTCCGTTGGCATTCTCTGCCAACGAAACGGCCGGCAGGGTTGTTTGCTTATCCTTGGACTTGAAGTCCTGGAATTTGTAGTTGGACAGTAGCGCCCCTTCAGCCGCTGCCTTGGCATCTTCCATATCCTCTACCTCTATTCGACCGATTTTACATGCAGACAATGCCTTCACGCCAGATGATGCGGCGATGCGCACGTTTTCCTTCGCACCGTTGATTTCATCCAGTTCGTCCCATTTAGATGCATCACCGAGGCCAGCAACGGCAACCGCCGGATACTTTCCCAAGTCCCAATAGATTCGTGTTTGGCCACATTTTATCGGACCGCAGCTGAATATCATAATTTGAAGGAAGAAAATTATCATTAACAACTACCCGGTTTTAAGATAAATTTTTTTAAATAAAATTTTAAAATAAGAACTTAAAAAGAACGCGATGCGTATGGTACGGTATGTCCACGCATCCTTCAACCCCTGTAGATTCGTGATATGTATCATGTTGAAGTGAACACTTGAACACGATACATCTCGAAGAATCATCTCTGCGGCAAACACAACGCAGTGGGCCTGGCCGCTTTGAAGTTCATGTCATACCACTGGTACGCTGTGAGCCTCAATATTGACAAGAAAAATTATTGGGCATAATCTAACTCAATGATTTTCCAGGATGCTTTCTTTGTACTGGCTGCGTTTGTGTTCGATTAGATTAGATTAGATTAGATTAACAACTACCCGGTTTTGGATAATAGTATCGTAACGGCAGGGTGGCCACTGAAATTTGATTTTCAAATTCCAGTTTTTTTCCCGCTTTTTCCGATAAATTTTGTCAAATTTTCCCGACCATACCCGAGGTCAGTTTTATATCGAAGCAACTGATAATTTGTAACGAACATTTGAAATAGATGGCTATGTAGTGTTAGTGTCAACCGGCATTTAATCAATATCGTAATATTGCATTAGTACCTAATTACAATGCTTCAATTCTTGTTTTAGTTGCAAAACTTTCGTATTTTTTTTCTTGGTTGCAAAACTTTCGTAAATTTCTGACAAAGCCAATCGACATGGCATGCCAGTCTTATGTAGTTTTTCTTCTTAGAACATAATGTTCATAGAAAGCAGTAAAAAACGTATAGTGCAACCGAAATATTTCTAATATTCAGCTCTCTGTTCAATCTTATCAAACTATATCAAAGAAAACATTCCTGAGTAATGTTAATGATGGAGCTTTTCAAATTATCGCAAAATTATGTAAAAAAAGACACAATTCTCTCTTATGAAGTAAATTAAAATAAATCGATGTTTTTAGATTAGAGAACTTAGCAATGCATTAATTAAAGCAGTGTCACGGTGCCCCGGTAGACCGTTATTATAAAATAAAAATGTCCATCAAAACCAAGTACAGGGCTCGATTCCTGTGGTAATTCTGCACTTCTGGACCAATTTTTAAAAAAATCCCTAATAGCAATCTCGAGAAATCTTGATTTGAAGTTTTTAATTGAGAAATTTCAAAAGAATCTATATTTTAATTCAATAATATCCCCAAAATACCTTCAAAGGCGTCCAAAAAGTGGTCCAAGTTGTTTTCAACCAGTTTGCATTTGTTGCCTTTCTTTCTCTTCATTGGAATTACATACCCCTCTGGGACATTGCCGGCTCGCAGCACTTCCAGAGTGTTCATTAAGCTCTTCCACAGTAATTAACTGCGAGGTTTCTAAGCCAAGTTACTATTTCTGCATTCGTCAGGGGCGACTCGTCCATACGTTCTACCTGTTCATGGAACAGGTAACCATTTTTAGGTCAGAAGTAAGAAATTAATGTCTTGGCAATTAATTATAAAATATAAATAATTTACTCAGTAAATTTTTTAAGCAAAGCTTCACGTAATATTTTCAATGATGTTAACATCTAAACATCTAAAGAAACAAAATATTTCGTAGGCAGATCAAGTTAACGCCACATGCTTGGCGTACAGTCAAATTGCAGCTAAATGTGCGTTTCTCTGAGCAATCACACCCCATCACATAGAAAGCTTTTGCCAGTCGTACGATCTATAATGAAGAACCAACCGCAGCGCTACCAGAAGTTTAAAGTTTTGCGCCATGACAAATGATTTGAAGTAATTTCCTCCTTGGTATGCTCACTCGTTGTCCGCGCGCAGGGAACCAGCGTGAGCGTTGCCAGCTTTCTCCGTTTTCTCACATTATTCTCTTTCTAATGCGAAGCAAGCACGTTTAGATTCAAGTTCTGCTATGCGCGCAAGAGTCAAACCCGTTCGACGCGCTGCGAGAACAATCAACGACGCGACGCACCTTTGGTTAGACTCGATCGTAGTGTCGGGCTGTGCTTTGCCGAAAGGCGCACCGCGCACGCTTTCGCGCCGATGATTGGAAACAGTTTTTTTTCTCGTGATGAATATGCAATGCATCAAGAACAATATTAGGTAAATTAATATTTGCGTTTTCAAAAGAGATAAATAATGCTTTTTTACGAATACTCAAAATCAATCAACATAGAGAAAAAGGTATAGTTTTAACTAAATTTGAAAAATTAAATAACTGGAACACATTTCAGCTTCTAAATGTGACTCATTGGTCGTCACAATCTGGGGTCGCATCAAACAATAATTGTATAATTATATACTAATTATATACTATAATTATTATACTAATAGTGGTTAACAACATTTCTTTCATAGCAACAAAATATGTGAGAGTTTAAATATTAGCGGCGATGGGACCCGTGTACCCTGAATGGTGGAATGAGCCGATATGAAAGATCTCTATTCTGAGCAATTTCCAGTTATTGCCCAACTGTTACCAAGTTACATTTTAGACGATTTCGAGTCTAAAATTTTAAGTGCATCTAAATTTAAAACATTTTGTAACAAAAGAGAAAATAAGTCATTTATTGTTTTGTAAATCTTTTCTATTTAAATTGTTTTTTTTCTAATATTTGGTTAAGTTGTACAAGAAAAGGTTGTAATATTAGATTAAATGTCCAACTTTCATTCGAAACCACTCAGCTTGATGAATATTTTTTTTATCAGCGTGGTAGAACAGGTGTAGCAAAAGTCCACGAGACGCCCCTGGCATTCGTACATCATGAGGCTAACACGAAACCTTTATGCCCAGGAAAGTCGAGACAATATCCAATCCGAAAATTGTCTAGACCGGCACCGGGAATCGAACCCAGCCACCCTCAGCATGGTCTTGCTTTGTAGGCGCGCATCTTCTTGTTGCATTTTAATCAATTTTGAGTTAGAACCGTGATTCACTAATTACGAACGAACGAACGAACGAACTATGTAACTGACTTGCGGTAACTTTTCGCGTGGGTGAAGAATGTAACCGCATGTCAGTCACACTCAAATTACTATTGGAAAAAAGATTGTTATCAATAGTTTTAACAATGTTCCTACTAGAAAACCATCAGTTCTGTATTATAGCATGGCTATTTTATATAAAATCAGTCCAAACGCATAAAAAGTAGAGAAAACATGCTAAACTTTTGCAAGCGATTTTCTCGTTTTCACTTTTTTACAGGGACTGACTTGCGATTCACGGCTCATGTTAGAAAGAAAGCATCACCTTACTGTGATGAAATTGCAATTTTTTAAATATTTAATATGTTGGTAAAATTATACCAAATGACCATTAGGCCAACGCCAAATGACCATTGGGACAAACAATTTTAGGCCAAACGACCTACAACCGTAACAAAATAAGAAATAACAAATAGGTAACGGTAACCAAATGTATAGAACTCGCAGTAGTGGGGCTTAGGTGGTATTGATCAAAAACATAGGGAACATCTATAAATCACGTAACGCTTAGAGGGGTAGGGGGGCTAGACGAAGTGTAACGATCCATACAAAAACTTTGGATGGTTTATACAATTAGTGTGATATAGGGGGGGAGGGGTTTAAAAATCTTCAATTTTTGCGTTACGTAATTAATGGACCTTCCCATTTTGATTAATAAAAACACTACGATTTTTAGGATAAGTTGCTTTAATAAAGGATAAAAATTAACGAGGTGCAGTAGGATCTCCAGTTTTTACACAAATGTATAAACTACGGTTTTACAATAGTATGTCTCTCAGTGCAGTCGGTTTATGTTTATGATATCGACATTGAAGTAGTAAGTTAGAAAAATAGGGATAGTATATAGATTTCAATTCAATTTCTGTCCTCTGCTCTCGTTACCTTTCCTCTACAAAGGTTGACTATGAAAGGGAATGTTTCCTCTTCAAATAAAGATTGTAAATAATTTCATACCTTTTTCAGGCTCCACTACGCCCGCCTCAGTGTTAACTCTAGGATTTACAAAGTTCTTTTTGTTGTAGGTATCATTTTAACTTGGCATAATTGACCCCCTTCATGTGTATTCTCGCGGTGCCAATCGTTATCTATATACCATCGATCTACTCTTCTTTCACGTTTGTTTTGCTATTTGAAGACATTTTTTTCGGTATTACTCTAAGCTAGTTCACTAGTTTTGTTTCAGTTCAACCTCGTCAATGAGGGAATTCCGTCACACTTAGCGCACTAGAACATAGTTAATGTCTACGTTTTATTTCTTTTTGAAAAATTCATAACAAAATAAAGCGCTTTTATTCTATCGTTTATTATTATTAAGTCTATCACTTTATTAACATCGTTTAAAACGTTTGGGTTTCACTCGAGTGGTTGTGTGCATTGTGTTTTGTTTTGTTCGTGAAAGGTTGGTGTGGATGTGTATAAGGGTGTGTCATTTAACCCACGACTAGCCAATGCTTTCATTCTGAAGCTTTTATCCATTCTTTGCTAGGGTCTTGAACAACTTTGTCGAATAAAGCAATTTAGTTCGTCATACACATTTTGATAGATAGATAGATAGCAAATTGTCGACATATCGGTACAATTTTATCATTAAAATGAAGCATTTCTCTTGAAGTCAAAAAGCTGTAGAATTTTTAGTTCTGCAACAATTCAATGGGAGATTGATTTAGTTTCTTGGCCCGCTAGTTTGGGAAGGTTTGTATTAGACATTTATCGTGTCCAGTGTCTAGTTCAGTAGAAATGGCATGTTTGAGAAAAATGAGTCTATTCATTCAAAAGTGATTCCACATTGCAATACTTTGAGTGTTCTGTTATATATGCTGCTAAAGAACCCTTCCATAAACAGCTGAACAGTGGGCGACACACCCTTGTGAGCGTATATAAAAAGGAAGAAATAACAAATTAACTCGTGTCAAAAACTTGAACAATTAGATTGACACTTGCTGCTACTACAACTATTTTACACAATTTCCAGAATCTTGATAATTCCTTCACTGTTGCCCGCGATAATGATATTGCTTTGCTTCCGCCAGCAAACGGCCGAGACAAAATCGTTGCCTTCGGTGTTTCGTTCGGTATCCGATATAGATCTACCGGTGCTGTTATTGTTGCTGGACGAAAACTTCAGATTAAACAGCTGCTTAGATAGCCCCTTGTAGTAGACGCAGAGGGAATTGTCCTCACTGCCGCAAGCCAAGTAGTCATTGTTCGTTGCCAAACCGGCGAAATTTTTCTCATTGATGTGGCCGGTGAAAGATCGCAAACAGTACGGCGGTGAGTTGATGTTCCACAGTTTAAGCTGACCATCCGTTCCGGCCGAAACAATTTCGGTCGTATTGAGAAATTTCACGTAGGAAACGGCTTTTTTGTGTCCCTTGAAAACACAAAGGGGTTCTTTGATGTTTCTCAGGTCGTAATAGTGGACGCAGTGATCGGCCGAACCGAACGCCAAGTGGCACGAACTTTTCGGATTGAACTTCACACAGCACACGTTCGCTCTAGCTTCGATTGTAGCTACGGAATGGTCTACGTTGAGGGACCATAGCTTAACACGAGCGTCGTCAGATCCGGATGCTAATAATCGGGTATCCACTTCATTGAAGTCGACACACCAAACTCGTTTGTCATGCTCTTCATAGGCTTTGGTCCTCGTCTTGGTGCTGACATCCCAAACAGATACCAGCCCCTCGTAATCGCTGGATGCCAACACTTCCTTGAAGTAGTTGTTCCATATCACACACGATATTTTACTGCTACACACCATCTCGTTAATTGGATAGTTGATATCAACCGCAGCGTCCCGAATAGCAGAGTAATAGTCGAAAATTTTGATGCGTTTCGTAACGCCGGCGATGGCGAAGTACTCGCTGTCTTTGTCAAACTCTATGCTGGATACAATGGTTGAGACATAGCTCGATTCGCAGGAATAGTTTAGCGTTGCTAATGGTCGTAGCGCGCTGTATTTTGAGAATTTGATGAGATTTTCTCGGAACGTATCCAGTGACCGTGTTGATCTGCTTGTGTCGATTGACCGCGTTGGCGTAGACGTACCCAAAGAACCCGAGCTGAATGATCTGTCCTTACCGAAATATAACTCTTCACTTCGCGCTGCAAAATAGCATTGTACGAAATCGTCAAAGTGTTGATACATTCGTTGCTTTCGCGCCATGAACGATGATGAACTTGGATCATTTTTGTACAAGTTGAAACCTTCCGCGGAGGACTCACTACGGTGCGATGGGACGGTTATTGTATCAATCTTATCAATAATCTGGATAATCTCTTTCTTAATCGCTACCACGTGTTCATCTTTCTCATCTTTCACACTGTTCTCCACCTCTTCTACCGTTGGGCAACTACTTTGGACCTCTTTCAAAATGTTCTCCACATCTGTGAGATCATTCTTGATCAAAGCAATTTCGTTTGCCACTTGTAATTGTTGTTGCTCTTTCTGTTGTAGCAAATGCTTAAGGAACTCGTGCAGTAATCGGTTTTGAGCAGCACAAGATTCCGCTTCTAGCAATATTTTTCGTTGATTTAGAATCTCCAGCATCACGTTAACGTCCGATAGGGATAATTTCTTCGATTCAGAGGCCAGGAAATTTTTCAACGTGTCCGCAGAATCGCCCGACTGGGTATTGCTGGAATCGTTCCGCTTTCCTTTCAACTTAAATTTAGTAATCAAATCGTTGAGCAAATAATTCGGCACAATGGATTCATGAGAGGGTAAGGTGAAGTTGCATTTGGGACACTTTTTGGTCATTTCTATCGACTTGACTATGCAATTGTAGCAAAACGTGTGACCGCATTTGGTGATGTGCGCCTCGGTGATGACATCGAAACAAATCGGACACAAAAAGTCGTTGCTTTTGTCGTCGATGCTGGAGGGAATCCCATTCAGGGCAGTCATTCGCTTCTTGCCGGAAGAGGATATCATTGAATCGCTCAGACATCCGCCGCCACCGCCGCCCCCACCGCCAGTCCCACCAGACATCGTACCACCTCCACCTCCGCTGGAAGACGAGGATTGCACATCCGACAGCTGCCTACGGGTTGTCATTTCGATGCCAATTTTTGCTTCTTCTTCTTTCTGCTGCTTCCTGTATCCGAAATAGCTTTCCTCTCAATTACGTTTATTTTCAAACAGTGTTTATCTTGTTTTATCCTTTTATCTGTTCATACAGTACTTTTTGTGTTAGTTTGCTATTCGTTCTCGTTTTTCTTACAACATAACAGTGGAGCTGAAACGAAAATAATGCCAGAAGTGAGCAAACTTTGTAAATCACAGACTAAACTATGTCGATAGAACAGAAATTATTGTCTAAAGGAATTAAACTATAAAAGAATAACGTTCCAAATGCGATAGCAAATTCACATGATAAGAAAAGTAAAGGAATTTAATGGAAACCGTAAATCGTTGAAAATGGAACGCGCCAATTCTGATTGTTTAATGTCTTGTTTTGGTAATTGAAAATTGCACAACACGCGGGCTAAGAACGACGTGCATGATTTCAGTTCGAGAAGGAAGCTCAAGCAGGCAATCAATTTTCGTCTCAGGTCTACTGTTATGGAGTTGTTTTGCAAAATAACACATCCTGTCTAACTGGATACACCTAACATAAATGAATCATCAAATAAAAATTAAAATACGAATGGTAACTATGCAACTAGGGACAAACAGAACGGACAAAACGGGTAAACATATAAATAAATTGTATATTAGTTACTAGTTTAATCATTTATGTGGTAATTGAAAACATTCTCGACGACAGTCAAACTGATTATAAATTAAATGCTATATTCAATATTATTTCGAAATTCTTAGACGGTCCTTACTTCTATTCACAAGACTGCAGTAAATTATAAAACAGTTGTTCGCCAAAATTATACCAACATTTGATTTGATTCTTCAGAAGTGAAACGTGTATTCCTCCATAGTTTGTCGAAAATAATAAATAGACAGTGGTTTTGAAAGTGAAGTGCTATAAAGGATTTTTTTTTGTGTTTTTCTATAGTACTATATAGAACTCTATAGAGTAAGTTTTCGTCAGTACGACAGACAACTGTACGATTTTTGCTCCGTTTTTCTGGGAGATTTATAGCAATAAAAATTCTAATTTATCCAGACTAATCAGAATTCATCTAAGAGAGGTATGCCAGCCAAGGGCTGAAAGCCTCTTAAATAAAGACAATAATAATGCAGAATTCATCTAGACTATGTGAACAGGTAAGTACATTAGAGTAGGACGCAGCTGTATGGAAAAACGCTAACTTCATCCAATCAAGAGAATTCAAGGTTTTTCTTAATCGTTTTGGGACCCCAATGAACTGCGCAGAGAATGGGATCGATTGGTTGCCACAACATATTGCGCTAACTTGAGAATGGATTAAACTAGGGCTCTGTTTGGTAGATCTTACACCGTGACACACTACGTTAAAGTGATTTATTGTGTTACGGGACGACTCAGTGCATAGTCTGCAGTTTCCTGCAGAGCTATCCGTTGTTGTGTATGTATCATAAATGAAGTGTATTGAAAGCAAGACGTCGATTTTGTTAAACAAATTGAAATTGACTGCATATCATCGCCATTCCCACAACTACATCACTACGTTGTTCTTTCGTCAGCATCACTGCACCTCAGCGATGTCAGATTTAAAGACATGTCTTTAATTTGAAGACAATTGAAGCTCTGCATACTGGGGAAATCCGATTTCAAAGGTGGAAAAAATGATAGCTTTCTTCACGAACAACTTACAGAAGAGATCAAGGGCTAATTCGAAAGGAAATTTTGCAAGAAATTCAGTAAGTGCTGTTTCATGGACGTGGAACGCTTCTGTATATAGCTATTGAGCTCGTTTTGCCCCCATGCCCCATATATCACGAGTTTCCAAATTATTTGTCATTTTATCTTTAAGGCATTGTTCTAAAATTGTGTTTATCTCTTCACTTTGGATCCACATAAGGGCACTAAATATATTTTGCTGGTAAAAGTTGGGTAAAAGTTTGAGGGAATTTGGGGTCAAATAAGCATCGAAGTGCATTTTATGTGCAATTTTCATGTATTCTGTAAAAATTAATAATATTTACAGATAAATGTTGATATTATTGTCCCAAAGTGTTGAATAGATATTGATAAATGTTTGCCGAACAAAAATTAATGAAATAAATCGTTTCGCAAATGTTTTATTTGGTTATTTATTGAGTAAAAAACGATTTTTCAAAACTTTTGAATAGCACCAAACGTTTCCAAACCCTACCCGATAGCACAACTAGACAAGAATAGTCGTATGTTGTGAGGTGATGGGAGATACTCTTTTTTCTTACCTTTTTGTCCAAATTCCCCTATGAAATAATATACCTCAATGATTCCAATTAATTTTTCATGTATTCTGTAAAAATTTCCTTAAATTATGTATCTAATATATATTATTATTCTCCCAAAATGTTGTACAGACATTGATAAATGATTTGTTTATCGGCTTTATCGGTCATTTCTACTCAAAGTATGAGGGAGTAGATAATCGAAAGGTAATTGAAAATCATCATGATCATGACCGATAAAGCCGATAAACAAATCATTCACCACAATTACGGTCGTAAAATCTGTTTCGACATTGATAAATATTTGCGAAACAATAACTAAAGAAGTAAATCGGGGACATGGGGACAAAGCGAGCTTAATAACTATATACAGAAGCGCTCTACATCCGCGAAACAGCACTCACTGAATTCCTTGCAAAATTCCCTTTCGAATAAGCCTTTGATCTCTTCTGTAAGTTGTTTGTGAAGAAAGTTATCAATTTTTTCCACCTTTGAAATCGGATACAAACCCCAGTGTGCATTGTCCGGAACTTCCTGGGTCAAGAAGGAGTATATCCAGGCCTGGAAGCGAGAGCAGCAGAATAGTTTGTGTATTGCTTGTATATATTACGTGTAACTGTATCTTGTTTTGTACCGATATTGTTATGTATAAACCAATGTGAATAAAAAAAAGAAAAAAAAAGGTTTATCAGATTGAACTGTACTTCTGTGTAGTTTTCTTCCTGAGCCATTTTTTTCATTTTCACTATTTAGTGGCCACCCGTTATATCCCGTTTTCGGGCTGCCACAGGCTCTACAGTTTCTGGATATCGAAAAATTATTGACAGTGTGTTCATTCCGACCTTCTCGATGATTTTGTTAACATGCCGATTTACATTTTTTTACAAGCTGTCAATTTTGCTTTTAGAAAAATCTTTTGGGAAACTTATGTTTACTCGGAAGTCGAGAAGTTTTGACAAAAGGCGACATTTTGTTGAATTTAATCTGTTTTATCTCTCTTCAAGAATTACAGTTGATTGACAGCGTATTATAATATACGATAAAGCAAACTCCATCAAAATTGATAAGCCTGTGGAAGTGATGAGCACGAGGAAATCACTCATACTTTTTTCTTCGACGATCTCAAGGTTTAAGGCTTCCCCAGACTTAAGCGATTTCATCGCCGCGACGGCGACAACTAGTCACCGCGATTCTATCGTTGAGTCGCTGCAAGCAGTGTTCTATTTACGCTTCCATACCAACGGCGACAGAATCGCTGTTGCCAAGCGATAGAATCGCGTCGCGACTGTCGCGTGTGTTTGGGGGAACCTTTACTCTGATAACACAGAACGACTAGGAATAGCCATCAACACCATTGAAAGGATCAGTAGCGACATCGGCATGCAACTAGGGCTGGATAAATGCCGATCAGTCCAGCTACACAAAGGACAGCTAGTGCAGTCAGGTGGTTATGAGGTCTATGAATGGGAGAAGATAAAGGATATGGTTCGTGGCGAGTCGTACAAATATCTGGGTTTCCGTCAGCTCACCAATATGTACCACACCGACATCACGATAGAGCTGCGAGATAAGTTTTTTTATCTTTATTAAAGAGATTTTCAGCCCTAGGCTGGCTCATCTCTCGAGATAAGTTCTTGAATCACGTGAACTGTGTTTTGAAGTCTTCTCTAAATGCAGGAAATATGATCCGGGCAGTGAACAAATTTACCATTCCTCTTGTGACCTATAGTTTTGGAATTGTCAAATGGAGTAAAACGGACCTAGAAGACCTTGAAGGAAAGTTGAGGAAAGCGTTTTGAGAAGCAGGTATGTGCCATCCTCAATCAGCGATAGAGAGATTCACCCATCCACGAGAAGAAGGAGGAACTGGAGTACTTGACATCCAGGCACTGTGTATCGAACAGGTTCGACAGCTGAGGCGGTACTTCGTAGAAAACAGTAAACGACACGAAGTATATCGAGCAGTTTGTTGTGCTGATAGATTATGCAGTGCTCTGCATTTTACATAGGAGAATTACACCATCCACTGCTACTTACAGACTGTGGAGGAGAAGATTGCAGCATGGAAAGCTAAAGAAATGCACGGTGCCCACCCTCATCAACTTGAACTACAGCAAATTGATAAAGCCGCATCGAACATGTGGCTGATCCGAGGTGAACTCTCGCCGGTAATCGAAGCAGACATGATAGCCATTCAGGACAGAGTAATGCCTACGAGAATTTGCGGCCTACACCGAATGACACAATGGTGCTGCAAAGATTGTGCATCAACAGCTGGCGTTGCAATGTGGTCTTTTGGAGCAGTTTGTATCAAATTACCGGTACCGTCCAGACCCTGTTCTTTTAACCGATCGTTACAAACTGTATTGGGATTGTACCATATTGATGGATCTAATTAACCACACCCGCCCAGATATAATGGTTTACGACAAAGTTCGGAAGAAAGTTGTTATCAACGACATCGCCGTTCCACTAAACCGTAACCAGGAGGAAACTCATGGCCGAAAAATCGCCAAGTATCACCCGTTGGCCGTTGAGTTGAAGGATTTTTGGGGATTGATAGAGGTACCGAAGATTGTCCCTGTAGTTATATCAACCAATGGAATTGTACCGACGAAACTTTTGGAAAGCCTAAGAATGTTGAGTATGGAAAAGGAGTTGCCAGCTATCCAGAAGTCGGTAATTCTCAGCACGTGTGCCATTGTCCGGAGCTTCCTGAAGTATATCCAGACCTGGAAGCTAGAGCAGCAGAGTAGTTTGTGTATTGCTTGTATATATTACGTGTAACTGTTTCTTGTTTTGTGCCGATATTGTTATGTATAAACCAATGTGAATTAAAAAAATGTGGAATAAAAACAGGGCTGGTAGCGATAAATGCCGTTCAAAATAGTGACTTAGTGACCAAATAGTGACTTTTGTATGAAGTACTAACCAGGTAGTGAGCTGAGTTGTATTCGTATTGTTAATGTGTAACTCGTAGTAGATCGGAAACTAGGCATATCATGTTTTTTCAAATCCTTATTAGAATGCTATCAGAAATCAAGAGAAGACAAAAATTACAAAATAATGAGGATTACTACTGCTGGCCGTGTGCATCTTCATCGTGACTAGGGAGAGGATGGATCTTAGCAGGGACAACCGACTTGGCGACACCATCATAAATACCACAGAGTTGGATATTGAGGAAGGTATTCGTTGAGACATCCAGAGGCTAGCAATATGACCATGGTAAACCTTATTCCGTAACACACGGGAGCATGCTGCAGGTAACGAGTTACAAGTTGTTACGCTAATCCATGCTTATAATTTCAACAACGATTTCGAAGTAAGTTCTACAGCATTGTGGTAATAAAGTTTAACATGAGATCGAAGTTTTTCGTGAAACTGCAGTTTGTGTATGAAAAAGGCAGAATGAAGTATAACAAATTTTGCGCTGTCTTTTACTGTCGATCAAAAAATATTGTCTTGTTAAAATATATTCCCAAAAGTTTCACCATATATAGATGATTCAGCTGCAAGACAGTATGAAAAAGTGCTAGAACGATGTTTTGGACTGAGCTTTCGCTAATTTTTATGTAGTTAGACGTGTGAACATTCGTTTTGGAACGTTGAAAAATTAACACGGTTTTTCAGCAAAAAAGAAATAAAATGATCTAATAAATTACTAGACAGAGAATTATTTGGAATCACAAAGCTTATAAATCATTATAAGGAAAAATTGTTTTAAAAAAACTTAAAGAATCCAAAATGATGATGACATTTTTAAAATACGATTTTTAATAATTAAAAATAACATTTTTAATTGAAACAAATTTATATACATAGGGGGAAAGACGGCTTTGGCAGGTTTTGTTCTATTATTGGCAGGGGGTTTTTGTCGACCAAATTTTATGAATTTTGGCCACAATGTTCTTTGATATGCAAAGAATGTTTAGGCCAAATTTGAGCATAGTCAGACATAAAAACGAACAGTGGGTAATGTCTGTGAGATAACCGCGAAGTGGACGTAGGACTTGACTTGAACGTGCCATTGAAGATGTATAATATATCCAAATCTCTCGCGTCACCTAATTTGTATAAAAAAATCGGCGATAACAGCCCAAACATTATTTTAACAATTTTCATGAGCAATAACAGAAAAATATCTGAAAAAGAAAAGCTCTCAATCGATTTTTCATCTAATAGTGGAATTTTTTGTGATTTATTTCATTGTATGTCACAGTTCTTGTTATGTAACGGTTATGAAAAAATATGGAAAATCTGCTATTCGCGTATAACATTTTATCTCCAGAGTATTTTAGAATTTTTAAGAACTCTTTAGTAAGTCTATCAATGGCTCTCAGAAGAACCGTATGCTTTGAAAATAAACATTTTCTATGTCCATCTGTTGCGTCATGTTGCAGTGGATTGTAAAACTAATGTTGAGTGCTCCGGGTGGAGCGCGAAACCAAAGCTGCCTTCATGCAGCGTATCCGCTTGACGTGTGCTGTTTCTTCAATGGAACCAGCGGGATGCGAATTGCCTTAATGCAGCATGCGACGAACCAGTGACGAATGCCACCCAATTGCGAAAATTATTATTAACTCTCTTGGCCCTGATAAGGGCCAAACATTAACTCCTTTCGGGGAACTGGTTGACCGAGGGGGTTTCTTTACTCGAAACCAAAACACACACACGCGATTTCTTCAAGAACATTGCAGTTCTTTCTCTTGATTTTCTTCAACTTGTTTCGGCCCGATACCAATGCCGGCCGGTCTCGGCTCTTCAATGATGCCGGCTAGTTCCCGCTCGACTCTGCTGCTGCTGCTGCCGGTATCTCCTCGGCATTGCTGCGGTGTCGGGTCTGTAGAATGGGCTGCTTCTGGAACATTTTCTGCGGCTCTACTGGCATGCTTTAGCTGATGGTGGCCTCGGCGCTGCTGGGCCGAAAAACGGATGATGCTTGATGAACAGAATGATGTTCTGAACAGAATGAGAAGGAAAAATTGCGTCACCCTCTTTTATGGCTTATTTTGGTGCGCAGTTGCAGCTTATCCGCTAGCGTCTGCACCCATCAGAAGCGAACAAATGACGTGAGGAACAAGCGGCACCCATATTTATAGATTTCAGTGCAGTCAATGTTTTGCTTCGAAAACAGTTTTAGGCCTATTGAAACAAGTTTTTCGGGTCATATCAAGTATGAATATGAAAGGCATACTTAAGATCTGTCGATTAAGGGGTTTTCCGAAGAGATCCGTTCACTGGGACAAACGCTATTATCATTCAAAATCTTTCAACACAGCGTAACGCAATCGATTTAGAAATATTGAAATGACACCCGGTATAGTGAAGAGAGACGTAAGTCCTACGTCAAAAAGACGTTCACAAAATTGTTGTAATGTTCAGCGTAATATTTAACATTGATATTTAACGTGTATTTGCTTAGAATTTAGTTTTGGGTCGCGCGGATTTGGCACAGAATGGATTTTCATGTCGCGCGGAAATGGCGTGGATTTGATTTTAGTCGGCGCGGATTTGGCGCGGAAAATATTTCAGGATCTCCGTAACAACCCTGCAATATCTATCCCGAAGGGAATTGAAAGCTTTGATATTAATCTCTATCATTGGCTCTCTGAAGAACCGTTTGTTTTTTGGACATACATGCCGCATCATGTGGCTTTTCTTCAGTCTGTCTCGGCTCATCACCGATGCCGGCCGGTCTCGGCTCGACTCTGCTGCTGCTGCCGGTATCTGCTCAGCATTGCTGCTTTGTCGGGTCTGTAGGGTGGACTGCTGCTGTACTGGCTAGGTTTCGGCTGATGATGGTGGCTTCGATGACTTCATTCCCTGCTAAAAGGTGTGAGTGCTGTTCAATCGATGATGCGGTTGCTTCGCTTGTCCTGGTCAGAATGAAAGGAAAAAATCGCGTTGCGCTATTTTATGGCTTCTCGGCAGACTCAGCGGTTGCTCATTCGCTGGTGTCTGCACCAATCAGAACGTGGTAATGGAATGATGCAAGAATTATGCGGTACCCATATTTATAGATTCCCTTGATCTCAATGTTTTTCATTGAAAACAGTTTCATGCCTATTGAAACAAGTTTTTCGGGTCTTATCAAGCATGGACATGAAAGGCATACTTGAAATCTATCGATTGAGCGGCTTACCGCAGAAATTCGTCCACTGAGACGAACGCTATTAACGTTTAAAATCTTTCAACACAGCGTAACGCGGTCGATTTGAATATTTTGAAATGACACCCGGTATAGCAAAGAGAGACGTAAGTCCTACGTCAAAAAAAACGCCATTATAGACGGAGTAGTTGAAAACATAATGGCGTCTAGAATAAAGAAATAGTACGAACTTTGGTAACATAAATGTTTCGATAGCATTTATAACATCTTCATACGTTACTTTAAATTCATTTTTACAAAGAAATAATAAAAATCTCCGCAGGGCAGCTGCCGCTTGAAGAATAATGGTATGAAGTCTTCGTTCTTCGCTGTGGTCATGGCGATTTGGTTGCACGACGGAAGCTAACGTTGTGCGCGTCATTGACGATGCGTCGAGTAGCAATGAAGACAATAAATCTCGTCGCAACTGCGGTTTTTCTTGCTGCGACGATGACTATTGTCAGGCCTGTCCCTGTCGCTGGATGTTGGTTCTCTACCGACCGCTCAAGATAAAATTTGAGCAGGAACTAAACTCGCGTGAGCCATGATTTTATCATTATATCAGAACTCTAGCCGAAGCTCCGCCCCTTTGATGAATAAGACCATTGAACATCGTTTGCTCACTGCTATTCGTGGGTAATTATAGTGACAAAACATTTCAAAATTATTATTTTCTAAATAATAACTAATGAATAAAAGAGTTCACCACCAAAATAATTATATATGGGACATTCGAAGTATTTTCAATGCCATAATTGCCAAAAAGAGATGAACTATAGCATAGGAAATCCGCCGAAGCTCCGCCTTTTCGATGAATAATACCATTATAAATCAGCTGATGGCTACACCTTTACATTGATCAATAAAGCGAATGATTTCTTCATTACAGCATTGCAACTTAAGCCGATGTTCCACCTCTTCGATGAATACATCGCAAAACATTTGTTGGTTCTACCTTTACGTTGACTAACCAAGCAAAAATGATTTGTCACATATATAGTATATAGTATAGTATATTAACAACATGGTCCACTTCGAGAATCCCCATATATTGGGCAACAGACAGCACATTCACACCATCTTGGGTTACCAAAGATGACTAACGCCTAAAAATGATTGCCAGGGGTGCGATAATTGCAAATATTACACTAATTTCATAATTTTTGAAAATTTTTATTACACTTTTCAACATTTCATTTTTAAACTAAGATTCCAAAATGGGATCATGTGATGATTTCTAGCACATTATTTCGACATGTTATGCTGCACATTGAATTATACGTTATACGATGAACATCATCAGTACCCGCTAAGCTGCGGTGGACGACGGAGGTCCTTCGTAGCTTAGTAGGGAAAGCACCTGTCATGCGAACTGGGGTCGTGGGATCAAACCCCACCGAAGGGGCGGTTACCCTCCAATACCTTTTCCGAACTAAATCTATCACATGTTGTACATATGCATAATCAAGTTTCAGACATAGTAATTAATTTCCACTCCAGGTGGCTTAATACCCGGCATATAGGCAATTAACTTTGAATGTATTAATCAGTAGTGTTGTCGTCGACACTCTATCGTCACACACCGCCGTGCCGCGCTTACTTTTGGCTTCTCGACAATGCCGGGCTGAAATTGCCGATGATGGTGACCTGAGAATGCTGACGATTCTGCCCTTAAAATGCTTAGGCTTGCGAATGCGTGGCTGAGACGATGATGCAACCGTTCAAAAAATCCGACGATGCGCTGCTGTTATTGCTTTGCCAGTTTCGGTCAGATTGAGAGGAAAAATTCGCGCTGCGCTATTTTATGCCTTCTTAGCAGACCTAGCGTGAGCTCATTCGTTGACGTCTGCACCAATCAGAACGTGGTAATGGAATGATGCAAGAATGATGCGGTACCCATATTTATAGGTTTTCGTGAATTCAATGTTTTGCTTTGAAAACAGTTTTAGGCCTATTGAAACAAGTTTTCGGATATTATCAAGCATTAATATGAAAGGCATACTTGAAAGCTGTCGATTGAGGGGTTAACTGCAGAAATCTGTTCACTAGGGTAAAAGCTATTAACGTTTGAAATCTTTCAACACAGCGTAACGCGGCCGATTTAGAAATTTTGAAATGACACCCGGTATAGTAAAGAGAGACGTAAGTCCTACGTCAAAAACCCCCCTGCCAATAATAGAACAAAACCTGCCAAAGCCGTCATTTCCCCTATAGAGTCCATTTGCCGATTTGTTTTTTTCGAGACCCTGATGTCGGTTTCATTAAAAAAAATTACTCATATATAACATGAATTTTACCGAACCTAGGTTTCAAGTTTCGTAAAATGTGATCCAAAATCTTGAATTTGATGCAGAAATTGCTTTGGAAAACTCTGAATTTTTTTTCAAAAATTTCAGCGGAAGTTGATTTTCTGTGGAAAACCTTGTGAAAATTTCTAGGATTTTTTTTCAGAAAATGTGCAAAAAATACTTCAATCCTTGTGAAATCTTTCTCCAAGAGTTCAAACGTAAATTCCAACAGAAATCCGATGGCGAATGTCAGCACAAAAACTTCCGGAAACTCTTTCATACCATAAATTCAAGGCAAAATATTTTGTAGACATTCCTGCTATCTTTCAGGAATTTCCGTCAATTACTATAAAAACTTCTCCGCGAATCCCTGAAAAAAAAATCTCTTTCAAATACCAGCGGATTTTTTCATGAATTCCGGTAGATATCTTTTTGAGAATCCATGTAGGCAGTGTTGTGCTGAATCATTATCAGACGATAATGATTGCAATTTTCATGTGAAAACTTTTCACGTGAAAACAGTAGGCGAGTTGTTGCCGGCGACAACTTATCAAATAATGTACTCAAACGATAATAAACACAGAATTTTCATTCAAACATTAATCTTTACTATGATCAGCTATTTGTCAACAGTCCCGTTATATCTTCTATTTTGCGTTATGGTTTCATGGTGGTAAGGAAAAAGTGTTCAAAATGTAACGGTAAGTGCTTCAAATCAAGATACGATTTTCAAACGATTCCTAATCGCTGGCGAGTTTTTATCACTTGATAATGCAAAAGTAAGATCGCGGGTGAGTTTGATCATCCTCGATTTTTTAAAAATTTGATTTTTCCCAACCCTGCATGTAGGTATTGTTTGGTGAATTCCTAAGAAAAACCTTTTTACCTTTATTTCCCAAATTCAAGGCGGAATTTTTACGGAATTTACGGAAATAACAGTGAAAGTTCCTCTAAGAGAGACAAAGTTAGGAAGCTTTTTATAACGAAGGTGGATTTTTCTCTAGATACAGGCAACTTACCCAACTTAGGAAGTAGTGCGCTGGATTCGCCTAAAGATGCGCTAAACAACGCATCAATTAGTTTGACAGATAAAACTTCGGAAGAAAGTTCGGTTTGGAAGTCCCGATGTCCAAATTCTAATATGGTGCTACGCCGACAATATCATGCGGTGTGGTTCGTCGTAGAGGGGTTAATCAATCAGAAACTAAGAAATATCTCGGAATTATGTCAAAATTGACGTGACAAAAAAATGGATATTCAGAAACCCAAAACTAAATCCGCGCGAACCCTCAACCGTTATGTAAATCCGCATCAAATCAAGAATAGCAAAAACCGCAAAAATCGCGAAATCCTCGTAGTCGTAACAGTCCTGTATGTATGGTAGACTTCTAATTCAAAGGTTTATCTACAACTCTGCCTATCAGTAAAATTCAAACTTAGACTAAATGATAACAAAATTCCAATCATTTAGTTTAAACTACTGCAACTAGCGCTATAACTCCGTTACTAGTGGAATTCAAACAACGAACCATTTGGCCAAGTTATAGGAAAACCTTCGCTCTAGAAGTCAACCATACAACACATTTTGATATTTAGCTTCTGGAATAAGTTATTGACAAATTACTAAATGATCGAACGCAAATTACTAAATGATCGATAACATCCTTGACGGTGGTGCGAAAATAGTGACTTTAGTGACTTTTGGATGCAAATAGTGACTTTTTAGTGACTAGGCTCAAAATAGTGACCAAGTCACTAAAAAGTGACTTGCTACCAGCCCTGAATAAAAAAGAAAACAGGAATATCAGATTGAACTGTACTTCTTTGTAGTTTTCTTCCCGAGCCATTCTTTTCATTCCCGCTATTTAGTGGACACCCGTTATATCCCGTTTCCGGGCTGCCACAGGCTCTACAGTTTTATATCGTCATGTAAAAGTGTCCTCACAATAAACTGAACATTCCCTTTGCCGCACAACTTCAAGAATTAGTAGTGCTGTAATACAGAAAATTCTGTTTTATACGATTAATTTTTTTTGGTTGTAAAAACAGAATTCTGTGTATTCATGGAAAATAAAATCATTTATTTATGGCTTAGTTCAGAAGCAAAATTTAAAACAGAATCATTGAGCTGTTGAGCCATTTTCATCTTTCCTGTAACAATTTAATATCTTGGGCGTAAAACTAAAATGCGCCAAGAATGTTAATTGATATTCATTATTGAACATCAATTGACATTTTTATTGAATATTTGCGCTCAAGCCCAATTACAAATTGTAACATAATTTGTTAATGTTAACATAAATTGTAGAATAACTAAGTTCATCATTTAATATTTTATGATTAATGCTTCTGAACTGAGCCTTAGTGTCTGGGTCAAAAAGAATATTATAGGGGCAGTAGGGGCAATATGAACATACGGGGCAATATGAACATACGGGGCAATATGAGCCACCCTCATTTTGAGCTTATTGACAAGTTTTAGCATGTAAAAGTTATATGATCTTTAAGAGGATGCTATACATATGCATCAACGTGAAAACCGCATTAAAATTCAATTCAAACATGAAAATACACTTGAAAATGTAAATTTTCGCTGCATAGGCAAAATTATTATAAGATTTAAAGTTTATAAATAAGGTTTTGACACAAGACTGATTAAAATACAGGTCAAAAATACACCACAATCAAAAGATATATTAAAATTGAATATTGTTCACACATGTTTGTATTGATACAAATCTGAATTTATCATAAAACTTTTTTTTTCCAAAACCAGTCTCTATGGGGCAATATGGGCATACCTGCACAGAGCAAGATATCAGGCCTTAAAATACGAACAAGTTCAAATTTCAGTAGTCAAATACAAGAATATTATTATATATGTAAGATTCATTACGGAAAAATTACAACAGCGCATTACTGCGATTGAAACAGAAAAAATGACCATTGGCCAATTGAAATGTGGCTGTTCAAACGGTGAAGAGTGGAAAATCGGTTCAGTCCGCTGTTGTGCGGTTTTTTAATTTTATTTGGTATGGAATACTCACAACTGTTGTAGGAATATCATATTCTTCCATATTGCGATACTTTTTCGCCTAAATAAACGTTTTGGATGGGTGGCCCATACTGCCCCAAATGGTGGCTCATATTGCCCCGTATAGTCGGGAACACACATTGAAATCAATACATTTTCAAAAGTGCATTCCAAAAATTTCCAAACGCATTTTTCGTCATTCATCGACGTTATATGAAAGGGAACATTCTCTAGTATAAGTCAACTACATTTGAACGATGTTTTTTTGAGCTTTTCAGCGCTTTTCGGAACGATTTCCTTAGGTGGCCCATATTGCCCCGATCACCCCTAATAGACTATGATTTCAATCTATAGCAACCAACTGTCTCATATTGTGTCAGCAGAGCCGGACAATAATGTATTTATCTTTTTTGTTCTAGACGAATGAATAATTAGGAAACGATACACATGTCTTCTAAAAAAAACAGCGTTTATCCTTTTACAGTTTTTAGAACGTGTCATTCATTTTTTACAATATTGAGACACTATCAGCGATACACATAGCACGGCATTATCGGAGATTGCATGTGTACCACATAAGCTGAGGTTCTTTTCATGTTTTCGAATTTTCGCCAAACAGAGATGCTTACTTGAACAATGGAACAATGTCGTTTCCGGCGATGTCAAATGCAATAAATGTTGTAACAAATGTAACGACAGAAATCCAAGCACAATCACACACACGCGCGCACTTCATGAAATACGAACCGCACGGCGATGTCGATAGAACATGATAGAGGCACTGCAAAAACGGATCTATCCAGGGAAAGCACGAATGCACTAGTGAACTTGAACTTGGTTGGCCCGGTAGGCGTAAAAGTGAGGGAACATGACGACGATGCTCTACGGCCTCTACGTGACTCTGTTTGTGCCAGGAATTTTAAATGAGAGAACTCGAATCGTTCTTTCTATTTTCAGTTCCTTCCCACCTCAAAACGAAATCACGGTGTGACGTTGCATGTTTGTGGCTGCAGCGAATTGAAAGAGGGCTTTTTCGCAATTCTTACCGCCCCTACCAACAACATCCTTACCGGACCTCGCCATCGCGCTGCGACTGAAACTACGTTTATTCACCGATTTGCCGGATCAGCCCTTTTATTATTCTCATATAAAAGAACTGGGGCACAAATATATGCAGATGAACTTAATTTGGCATAAATTGACGACCTTCTCTGGAGCCCCCGGGTTCCGTCTAGTTAGGCACTCCTATAGCTGCAGGCTTACAAACAGGCTAAGTGAGAGAAACAACCTTGCCGCCGATGCTATGCTGCTGCTATGCGATCCAAGAAGGATTAAAACGCTTCATGCATTCATTCTTCCGTTTCGCTAATCCGATGCAGTTTACTTCACTCTATTATTGGCTTCTGGATCATAGAACGAAGAGTGCCAACAGTTAACCGGTGTAGGTATGATGGCATTTGCGTTAGTAGGAGGGAGGAGGATTGACTGCTGATTAGTGAGGATTGTTGAGCTGAATTCCGGAATAGAGGAAAACTAGACACAAAACGTAGTCTTCATATATTAATAGAATAATGTTAATAGTATTTTTTTTAAGTTGTGGTCTTAATTACAAGCATGGATTCACATCACATAGAAATAGACAATATTGATCAAGGATGTTATCGATCATTTAGTAATTCGCGTTTGATCATTTAGTAGTTTTTCAATAACTCATTCCAGAAGCTGAATTTTAAAATGTGTTGTATGGTGGACTTCTAGGGCGAAGGTTTTTCTGCAACTCTGCCTTATGGTTCGTTGTTTGTATTCCACTAGTAACGTAGTTATAACTGTAGTTTCAGTAACTTAGACTTAATGATAACACAATTCCAATCATTTAGTTTAAGTTACTGCAACTAGCGCTATAGCTCCGTTATTAGTTGAATTCTAACAACGAACGATTAGGCGGAGTTGTAGAAAAACCATCGCACTAGAAGTTCACCATACACCACATTTTGAAATTCAGCTTCTGGAATGAGTTATTGACAAACTACTAAATGATCGAACGCAAATTACTAAATGATCGATAACATCCTTGATATTGATAACAATATTCCGTTGTTGGTCAAGGATTTGGAACTCACCTGTTAGCTCATGAACAATTTAATTAAATTAAATAGACGCTTGTTGTATTGTTCGGTGTTTTTGCTTTTTTTTATACAATAAAGTTGTAAAGAAAGGCAATATTATCTAGGCCATTGTATCATTTCAAAAACAAATTATTGATTAGAGGCACGGGGACCCATACACTCAAAAAACAAATCTAACAATCTATATAAATAAAAATGAATTTCTGTCTGTCTGAACCTTATAGACTCGGAAACTACTGAACCGATCGGCGTGAAAATTTGTATGCTGGGGTTTGAGGGACCAGGGAAGGTTCTTAAGATGGTTCGAGACCCACCCGCTCTAGAAGGAGGGGCTCCCATAATGAAACTCCAATTTTTTCACAACTCGAGAATTATTCAAGCAAATGGAACCAAATCTGGCATGTGGAGGTTTGGAAAGGGAAGATATGTTTCTGTCGTGGTTCGACCCCCCCCCTTCTGGAAAAGGCGGCTTCCATACAAATGAAACAACAATTTCTGCATAACTCGAGAACTAATCAGAGAATAAATCAATTTTAGGCGAAACGAAGTTTGTCGGGTCTGCTAGTTATTGAATAAAATCTTGGCATATACAATTTTGCAAGGCTTCAATACAAGAATCGTACAGTTATTGTATTAAAATAATACAAAATTGTAAGTTTTCAGTCCAATGCACAATAAAAAAATGTTCATAACTCGAATAAATTTAATATCTCAGTTCGGTATGGGCGGATTACGTTGAAATTTTAAAACAAATCGGAAAACTTACTGGGGAAACGTGCAACGATAGTCAAGTCTACTGCACGATGCTGCAAGACATTGTTTACCACAATGTTTCTTATTTGTTTGTAATTCATCAAGAATTTTCAATCTCAACCAATCTCAAACATTTCCGAAAATCGTGTTATGTGAGCTCTTTTTACTGCTTGAGGTTGGGAACTGAGATTAGAGGTGTGCGCCGGTCTGAAAATCTGCGGCGGCGGCGTTTGTTAGAATTTTTGTCGGATTTGTTATCGGATTTTCCATGGCAACTACTATGAAGTTATGAGAATTCTTTGGAAATTTCAAAGAAGTACTTTAGAATTTCTAAGGAAAATTGTTTCAAGTTTCTATAGGAAAATGTTCGGAAAATCCACTGAAAGTTTCTGTTGAGTATTCTTTAAAATTTACACAGAAAATTCCTAAAATTTTCCGCAGGAGTATGCTCAAAATGAGGAATAAAAATTGAATTTCAACGGCAAATTGTTCGGAATTTTAAAAGGAAATTCATTGGAATTTGCATGGAGTTTTTTAATTTTCCATAGAAAATTCTTCGGAATTTCCACGGTGAATTTTTGCGAAATTAAAAAAAAATTACGGAAAACCGTTCGGTTTTCAGATCAGATCTTTCAAAATATCAGATCTTTTGAATGAATGTGTTTGTATTTCTACAGGGAATTTTTTAAATTGTCCATCAAAAATTCTTCGGAAATTCAATGGAAAACTATTAAAAAAGCGGAAGGGTCGTTTGTCTGAAAATCATTTACCAAAAGCCGTTTGGCCGAATAATACGTTAAGTTGAAAATTATCAAGCCGAATTGTATTTTACCGACATGAAAGTTTGGGGAAAACGGTATACAACGGAAAACAGTTTGGCCAAAAATCGTATTTTGCCTATGCGACATAAGGCCAAATAAGGTCATCTAGCCAAATTCCATTAGGCCGAATTAAACGTTTGTCCGAAACGGTATTAGGTGTAAATGGTTTGACCGAAAATAACATTTGGCGGAAAGTAACTATCAGCCAGGCTCATCATCATCAGGCTCATTAGACCGAATTGGTAATTTAACCGAAAAAGTAGTTTGCCATGACAGTTTATTTGGCTGAAAATGTCATTTGGCCGAAATGGTCGTTTGGCCGAAAAAGTCATTTGATCGACTACACGGTTAGAAAAAAGTACCTAATTTGAGGTACTTTTTTTCTCTTGCATCTCCCTCCCTCTTCCCTTTGTTGTCATTAAATAAAGAGCAAAATCGCTCAACAAGGGCAATAAAGTGTGGGAGCCCAACGTTAAGTAATCTCATGTTTACAAAAGTTGAGTAAAATTTACCTGACTGTTGGTTAGTTTCTATTTAACATTAAGTATGTTTTACCTAATATTAAGTTAATTTTACTTAATTTCAAGAAAAAACTACATAATTTTGGGTTCCCACACTAAACCCCGGATTTGAATGAAAAGTACCTATTATTGGGTACTTTTTTCTAACTGTGTAGATCACTTGGCCGAAAATCCCGTTTGGCAGAAAGAGTCATTTGGCCCTTTGGAATCGCTGGAGAATTCATTACAGAATCTCTGAAGGATTGATACGAAGTCACTTGACGATTTGCTTCAGGATCACTCGACAGAGTGCTTCGTTGTCCTTCGACGATTTGCTTTTAAACCCCTGGAACATTGCCTACGAAATCCCTGAAAATTCACGTTGGAATTCCTGAAGGATTTCTTACGGAATCTCTGGAATATTCCCGTTGGGACTCCAGGAACATTCTCGTCAGAATTCCTAGAATATTCTCGTCGGAATTCCAGGAGGATTCCATTCGGAATCTCTATAAGATTCTCATTGTAATCTCTGAAACATTTCCGTCAGATTCGCTGGAACATTCCCGTTCAAATTCCTGGAATATTCCAGGAAGTCGAAATTCCTAAAGGTTGAAGGATATTCATAAGATTCTCATTGGAATCCCTGGTGGATTGCCTTCAGAATCTCTGGAGGTTTCCTTCGATATGCTTGGAACATTCCCGTCGGAATCACTAAACGATTCTCATCGAAATCCTTGGAGCATTTCCGACGGAATCCCTGGAGGAATGTTGCATTTTTCTTTTCATTTGAAATAGAAATATTTATGAAATCTGTAAACATTTTGCCTACCGGTGGTTACCTGACCGTTACATATTATCCTTTCAGTGCACGGGACAAAGTCGAGCGTTACTACACTTAGGGCCAATTTCTTCACCTTCGCTTAGTGCTTAAACCAGGTTTAAACATATGGGTAAGCTCCACTTAAGAGTTAAGCGGAGGTGAAGAAAACGGCCCTTAGACGTTTAACGGCCTTAGCCATACGCCCATAAATTTGAGTCGTTGTAGCATTCATCGGCTAGTAAACAAACATACTTCGATACTATGAACTACAGCAGAAAGCACGTGCTTGAGAAAAGAGAATATGGATGAGTGTGATTGATCCACAGTTGCCTTAGGTGATTGGATCGTCTTTATCACATTACCGCTAAGATAGCTTAATGAGGTGCTACAATGTTCGAAAATTTTTGAAAAGAAGCTCAAACTAGATAAATAGATGAAGGGGCTATAGCCTCCTCCCCCTAGGCATTCGTGGAAAATTATAGACCACCGGCGTGACAAATTTGAAACAGCGGCGCGCCGATGCAAAACTGCCGGCGGCGGCGGCGTGCCAAAAACTTTCGGCGGCGGCGGCGTGGCGCGGCGGCGCACACCTCTAACTGAGATCTTCCTTTTCCTGAAATTTTAACTTTGGCTACGTGGGGCCCTCCTTAGCCGTGCGGTAAGATGCGCGGCTACAAAGCAAGACCATGCTGAGGGTGGCTGGGTTCGATTCACGGTGCCGGTCTAGGCAATTTTCGGATTGGAAATTGTCTCGACTTTCCTGGGCATAAAAGTATCATCGTGTTAGCCTCATGATATACGAATGCAAAAATGGTAACATGGCTAAGAAATCTCGCAGTTAATAACTGTGGAAGTGCTTAATGAACACTAAGCTGAGAGGCGGCTCTGTCCCAGTGTGGGGATGTAATGCCAATAAGAAGAAGAAGAAGAACGAGGGGCAATTGAACATTGCAATTGCCCACACGAAGGGCGACCCGAAGAAAGAAAGAAGCGTTCTATGCACTGCTAGGGCAAACATATGATGGATGTCCACTGTAGGACGGCAAATTCGTCATCGGCGACATGAACGCTTAGGTAGGAAGGGAGGAAATGTACCGACCGGTGATTGGACCGGACAGTCTGCATATCGTATCGAATGACAACGGCCAACGATACATAAACTATGCAGTCTTCCGCGGAATAGTAGTCCGAAGCATTTTCTTCCCCCGTAAAAATATCCACAAGGCCACATGGAAGCGGAAAGCCAAATCGACCACGTTCTAATCGACACGGTAAATATTTCTCCGACATCACGAACGTCCGCACTTACCGCAGTGCGAATATTGAATCCGGCCACTACCTCGTTGCAGTATGTCTGCGCTCAAAACTATCGACGGTGTACAACACGCGTCGAAGCCGAATGTCACGGCTCAAAATTGGCCGGCTACAAACAGTAGATTATCCCAAGACCACGCGCAGCAGCTGCAAGTGGCACTCTCAACGGAAGAGTAGCTAGTCGCAGCGTCTCTTAACGATGGCTGGACAGATATTTGATCCGCCATTGGTAGCGCTGCAACAGCTATACTTGGCACGGTGCCCCCGGATCAGAGAAACGACTGGTATGACGGCAAATAAGAGCAGTTAGACATGACGACACTCAGCTCCGGATCTTCAGGAAATACAGGAGGAGATTGGTCGGCTGAAAAACAACAAAGCCCCTGGTATTGATGACATCGGCATGGTCGCGTGACGCAGCTAAAGTAGTTAGACTCACATAGTGCCATTCTTTCTAAATACATTAAAATGGTTCAAAAACTCATCAATTCCGTACTCTGTTCCATTCGTGAATAAGAACATCATAGTTGACCGGGCGATTTTTACAATACACTACACATCTTTTTTGATGAATATTTTTCCAATTTCACATATTTCTATCAGATTTACATTTTGTTTGGTTGATAATAATAGTAGCTACAGTGGCGTAGCCACGGGGGTGGTTTTGGGTATAAACCCCCCCCCCCCAAAGACAACATTTTTGGAAGAAAATTTTTTTTTTGAAAGAAAAATATTCAGAAAACCCCCCCCTAGACCAATTTTCTGGCTACGCCACTGAGTAGCTACAAATATTTTTATACTATCGGCGGCGCGAAAATAGTGACTTTAGTGACTTTTGTATGCAAATAGTGACTTTTTAGTGACTGGATTCAAAATAGTGGGTCTAGTCCTGACGCTTCTACTGTTTAAGTGCACAAAGTCGAAAAGCAGGTCATCCTTCAATTGGAGTAAAGAAGAAGTATTACATGCAGAACGACAAGCAAAAAGACAATATAATTTTCTTAGTTGTTCAAAAATCGCGAGCAACTAGAAATCATAATTCCGTAAAATCTTCGCCAAGCTGACCAAAATCGCGCCAAATTTGCGAGAATCTCGAAAACCGCGAAATCCACGTTGTTTGTAACAAGCATGGAAATAACTTTATTTTTCATAGCTAAATATTTCCCGCACACGGTTCAACGCGTAGATAAAAAAATGCATTTGAATGAGTTGCACGATATAGGTACATCCTGCAATCGATATCCGCCATTCGACTAAATGCCAACATTGTCGTAATAGGTGTTTTTGTTTTTGTTTTAATTGTCGTTAAAAAGCCGTTGCAAACAGCTGATACCCACAAAGATATACCTAGATATGGGCTTGTGTATACGGAAATATTGAATATGGGAACGGAACACGATAAGACACACGGTACGTGATGCAGCGTTTATAGAGCGAGCCACCTTTTTCCACTCATTTGCGGACCAGCCCGAACCACCGGCTGGGACTATGCTATGGAATATGTGTTCTACGATTTTGGGCCTATTTTTAGGCAAGGAAAACCCTTCTCATTCCAGTCCATATATTGTCAGAGCTGTGTCGATCGATAGAGTCCGACAAATAAACTTTGGACAGTGTGTGATTCTAGTCTGTGCTGATTACCATAAAAATATTCTATTGTTTGCTCTGTCTTATTTATCTACTCAAATTCTTGCCCGGCTGGAGCGAATTGCCTCACACTCAGATTACGATTGTCACATGGACCAAGCGAAGAGGAGCTCTCCCAGATAAGATAACGTTACAAGTAGTTCGATAGCACTTAGCACGAGCGAAAGCACTGCACCAATCATATATTACACAAAGTCATGATATGTTTGCAACGAGACAGAACAGATTTATTATCAACTAATGGTGATAGGAACTGATTAATTATAAACTACATTTCAACGTATGCAAATGTTTGGTGTTAAATCATTTTGCAAATGTACCTTCGGCATTTTGGTCAACCATTTTCTACCAGGAAACGTTTTGGGTTTGCATCAAAGACGTTCTTTGGAACCAAGAAGTACAAAGGTCTTTATAAATAATTCTGGAAGTGATTCACAAGCCTTGTGATTATGACTCCAGATGCATTTATGCAGATATCGATTGAAGTACATCGATGGCTACACTGCCGTTAAATGCATAACTGTCCCATATACATAAGAAATCCCAACAAACATGGGACAAATATGGGTATCACGGCAGTACACTAATGAATGAATTATTACTTTTTGTACCAATTACCTATGCCTAATTTGCTTCGCTCGGATAGGAAATTGTTCAAGCCACCTATACCAAACAGGCAACCGAAATCCTCATAATATGTGCATTCAGAAGTCGTTTTGACTCAGTTGATGATTTTGAAGATCCTTACAATTGATAGGTAGGTGTTTAAATAATCTAATTTAGAACTCAAAATTAAATACAATTTGTTATTTAAGACATTCTAACGTAATAACGATTTAATAATGATATGAAACTTGGTATTTTAGAAATACATAATATGTATTTGTTTAGTTTATATTAAAATGTTCATAAGCAAAACCAGCAACGAAAAAATGTAGTAATACAATTAAATTTCGCAAGTAGTAGTTCCAACATTGTTCGCATAAATATAAATAATTGAGCCAAAGACTAGCCATTCACACTGACTAATATTTCCAATGTCCTTATCCCTTTAACGTACACCAATTTACACATGGCGGCAGTCACGATGCGCCTAATGATTTGAATGGCTTTTGAACTGCTGCAGCACCCCTTCCCTTGGTTCCAGTGCGGTGGAACAAGTGAGCGAGACACTTTTCATTAACCCACTTTTCGGTGAATGAAGCAGGCAGGCGTTCGTGAACCGTGTGAGCTTCTGTGTCGTGTCGATAAGCTCACTGTACAGACGTGTCAGCATTGGACGTCTTCAAGGTCTTCGATTTTGCTTATAGATGCAACATGCACAGTTGCATACTTATTGGTATATCGAACGAGCGAACGAAGGATGTGTCATAATTATGTTGTTATAGTACTTTGCACGCTGTCAATGGTTGTGTCTCCATATGGAGAAAAGGAAAGCAAGAAATGAGAGGTTGAACCATACTACTGGGAGCTGAGTACGGCAGTGGGTTGATTTGATACTGGGTCTGTTAGTCTGGTACCCTGGTACGTAGTTCGCAGCTCAATTGTTCTCTCTTGAAAATGTCCTCTACTTAACGTTACTGACATACGGAAGAGGTGTGCAGTTTATCGAAGTCTGCGTTGCTTTATAATTTTGTATTTTCTTTACAATTCATATTTTACACAACAATTTTCATTTTACCAAAAAGTAGTCTGAACCAGTAGTTTTATTATTCGTTGAATATCGGGTTTTGACCCATTTAAAAAGCGCCCCTAAAAACCCTAATAAGCGGATGTCTTCAGTGTGTCTAAAGTGTCAGCCTTGATCTCATAACTACAGAAGCGATTTTCATTAAAGGCGGTTCGGATCCGTTATGCCTTATAGCACATGAGCCTGGTGAATAAAAACGCGACATAATATATCTACTTGACATGAATTTCAAATCGATTCATTCGTTAAAATAAGATGTCTAAGATGTTCAAGATTTTTTTTATAAAAGTAGCTTAAAATAGAGAAAATAGGCAAAGGGGCTATTATAATATCTATATATTAAGCGCCATTGTCTGGCTAATAGCTTCTCTCCTACACAGCTCAGAGTTTAAAATAAAATTCACCACAAATTTGGAATTGGTTCTACCACCTTCAAAGTGATTCTATGGGCCGCCTCTTGACGAAAAACTTTCGTACAACAAATGTTCCGAGTTTTCTTTTTATATGTCACACAAGAGACACCTCATTTTTCTATGAGCTTCAAATGATATCGACTCGACTGTAATGAGGCCCGTATAAATGCTTACGTTTTTTTTGTATAATTCTAAAAATTTGCGTGTTATGAAAACATTCAAAGTAAAAAAAACGAATGAATTGTCTGGCATTGTTTTCTATTTTAATAGGTTCCCATGAGGGGGGTCCCGTAGCGTAGTTGGCTACACGTTCGCCTTACAAGCGAATGGTCATGGGTTCGATTCCCAGCCCCTCCACCAAACCCTCGTCAGTCGCCGGATCCGCAGCCCACACGGTGGCGTTTGGAGTACGCGCCTTACCGTCACGGCTGCCTGATGACGACTGACAACTTGTTCTTCTCGGAGGCATTCCTCCAACGCTATCCAGATAAATGGCAACCGAACAATGCAACGATCAATGGATACACGACATGGACAAACGGACACAATGGGCTCACGAAGGGAGAAAGACTGGCACCGACAACAATATAATGGTAATGGAAATCTAAAAATAGATTCTGTGTGGATTCTGTACAGCAGAATACCACAGTAGATCTCGGCACAGTAGCGGTTAAGTAACACAGAGTGCCTAACAAATAAATAAAGAAATAAATAAAAGGTTCCCATGCTTTCAGCTCCATAAAAATATACATATAGGGGAATTGTTCCTGGATTTCATCTCATAGCACCGATATTCATCCCATCATTTGATTTATTTCTTATTTTTGTGCTTTGTGCAGCAGTGAGCACACATGTTGACAAAAAGAAGTATTTTTTTTGTTTCGCGATGAGATGAATAGTTCAGTGAGATGGAGATCGGAACAGTTCCCCTAGATATGCTTTCAAAAGATTGTGATAATATAATCCGGCTTGATGATCTTAGTCTCCCCAGCATATCGAGTTTTTTGTTACCATCGATTCCAGTGTCCTGGAGAACCTAACATTGACTTGGTTGCGAGAAGACAGTGCTTGAAATGACTGAAATGCATTTCCAAACTTTAGTTGAAGTGCATGTTGCTGACTCTAATAGCGAATTCAGATTACACCATTTATCATAAAAAATATCGTGTTAAAGTGGAGAAAGAGAATTGAATGTATGGAGATTGGCAGTTATTTTTTTATTAAAATTATTGTTTTACATAAATGGCGTAATCTGAATAGACAATAAAGCATAAAGCAATGTTTGTAGTTTCTACGCAAGCATTTTACAGAAGACTCTAGGATTCTGTAAACTTCCGCTTGGAATACAGTTGGCCAAGTTCCCATTGGAATCGATATATCTATCCCAGGGAAGAAGCTTCTGCACCCACTTGGTTGTTCAATTTTTAACCGCCAGTTTAAAGTTCCATAAATCTTGAGCAAAGTTTCGGTTCTTCATTTATTCGCGTATTGCGCCCAGGGTCAATTACGTTGAAAAGTCGGTTGAAAATACGTTGTTCATTATCCAGTCTTTATCGTTCATTACTAGGAAGCATCGCTATTTGCCTTCGGCTTGATGACTTCTCCTCGAATTTTTGAATGTCGCCACTTGAGCAAGAACCGACTCACTTCGCCTAATAATAGTAGAAACTTTTTGAAAACATTAGCAACTGTGCTACTTCCTGAGTCCGAATTACAATGATCATCACCAACGTTGTTGATCCCATCACTTCCAAAAATCTTCAGTCTCCCCACTCTCCGCGTTGATCCCCCTTTACCTGCGTCCTTTATTCCACTGTTCTCCCGGATCAGGTCTTGCTCACAATTTCTAACTAGGGGTGTACCAAAGATTCCACGCATGAATTTTAAAGTTCACACTTAAATTATTTTGCCGACCTCAGAAAAATTTTCGCCGAGATTCCAACAGCCGAAATCCAGGTTATTTTTTACCGAAATTTCGCCATAATTTTACCGAAATTCGATGAGTTTGCGTAACCATGAGTGACCAACAAACAGGCGATTACTGTGCGTTTTTCAGTCGTTGCGAATCTGATAAATTATCTATCTGGTGTTCGGTGACTAATGCGCATTAGAAATACTACAATAAGAGATCGGCGAAGACGCCATCTTGTTTCCAATCGAACCGTCAAAAGCGGTTCCAATTCGACTTCGATCCATTAAGAAGCAAGCAAAAAGTTCAAGTGGTGCCAGTATTATTATCACGATTTCATGCATTCTCATACGTTGCCATTTCGACAGTTTTTCATTCCGCCGGTCTCTGGTTATAAAGTGGCTAATGCGCATGTATATTAGGTTCTGCAGCGTCTGTATCTAACCTCAAACTGATGACTGATTAGTAGTACTTCGCGTTGGACTCGGGGGCAGCCAACCAATCACGAACTCGAACCGTGTCAGAGTCAGTGGAAAGTACTACTGAACTGTCAAAAAAGTTCATTCGACGAGGACCGAATTCATTCGTGACGTCATGCTGCAGAACCTAATTGCGCTTTTCTCCGGTCGAAACAAGCGCGATCTTTAACGTGATACATGAAGCACGAACAATCATCAAAACGTCATCATTTTTAACATTGAATGCTTAACTTTTTTCTACAACAAATATGCTAAATGGCGCGTGCTAAATTACAGTTACATCAAACAACTGAAATACGCCGCTCTAAAATTTTATGAGGTGAGAGAGACAAAAGATAGGAAAAATAACACGGTGTGCAATGTCTCCCCGAGTCACCTTAATAGTTTGCAGTAGTTATCGAGCAAGCGAGTGTAGTGCGTGTTTTGGTCGTCGCGAAGTAGTTAAGATACCGAATCAGTCTTCGGGTAAATAAGTTAGACACGCGTTGCTTTTCCGTTTTTGAATCATCATGAATATTGCGTCGTTTAAAACAAATAATTAGTCGCTTACCAAGGCGATTTTCAATATATTTTATTTCTTCTCAACTAACATATTATTCCTTTCCAGTGCGCTAATGGAGATGCAGAGGATTCTTCGGTCTCTTGTAGCAATGAGTGTCGTACTAAGGGGACTGTGAGGACGTGGCCGGCATCGTTATTGGTCTTGAATTAAACGAACTCCAAAGCCAACTCCAAAGGTCCCGAGAAAACTATTCAATCGATGAGCTGTGCATTATTTGTTGTTTCTCGGCCAATCACGACTAGCAACTACGATAAGTACAGTTAATCAAGCTAAGCTAATTTTACCGACATTCGGCAAAGTTAACTTTTTACCGAAATCTCGGTAAAGACTACCGATGAATCTCGATAAAAAATAGACCGAGCCGAGATCGAGATCGAAATTATTGCCGAGATTGCTGGTGGACTGTCGCCAATCGTAAAATTTCGAATTGTAAGTTTGTTCAAATTCTGTACAATATTAGCCATTAGTTTTCAAACAAGTTTCTAATTTTATTAAAAACAGTTTTTTTTGTGAAGGTTTTTGGGTTTGTCAAAAGGTTTAGTAAAACTAGATTTCTGGTTAAGGTTTAGGTTGGAAAGGTTTAGTAAAATTAGATTTCTGGAATTCTAGAAAACTTAAGTTTAAGCATTCCAACTAGTTTTCTTAGAAATTTAAATTTATTTTACATACATTATTGGGGGCTTGATTATTGACATTTGAGCATGATTTCACCAACACTACATGGAACAAGGAGAATCCTTATGTTTGAGTTTGACAACAAAGGCACTGGAACGCTTGATAACTCCCACTGATCATAGCCATGGTACTCTCGGTCTGCACGCTAACAAATTTTATTCGATTACTTAACTCCTTAAACCGACAAATCGTCGACCTATTACAAATAGTTTTAAAAATGTATAAATGCCCCAGTTTCGATAACAATTTGAAGCTGAAAGGGAATGAGTGCTTCTACAATTTCAGGGATCCGAAACTTGAATAGAAATTTATTTTTTTTATTTTAAACCAGTGGTGTGCTGAGTCATTCTCAGACGATAATGATTGTAATTTTAATTAGAGAACAGTATGCGATGTGTCGTCGGCAATAACCTCCTAAATCTCCCATAACATATAAGTATGGCTTATAAACCAAAACCATGATGTTTGATATTCTACCATAAACGATTGCTTTGTTTTCATGCTAGGTAAAACTCCGTTCTTGATATCTCTTAAGAAACACATTTATTGCTCACGGTGTCTCTATGGGGAAATATTATTTTTTCAAAAATCAGTACCTTTGAAACACCCACCACGCGAAATTCGACGCGGATTTCAAATGGGTTTTCAATTAATCTAAATTTGCTGTTATAATATAACGCGATATAACCAAATCATTCACATATAGCATTGACATGTTTTTGGCAATGAAATGAGTTTCTACTTCAATCAGGGAATTAAATTAGTCATAGAAAGCCTGAACTTTATTTTTCCAGGTTCAACATTGTTTACTTTTCGGCCGTGATCATATGTAGCTCGAGAAATGATTTCTCTCGAGAATTATCATTCAAAGTTAAGTCTCCTGTTTGGAATTATGGTTTCGTGGTAGGAATAAAAATTAGTTCAAAAAGTAAAGATAAATGTTTCAAATCAAGATACGATTGTCAAACGATTATTACTAGACCAACATTTAAAAAGGGCGTAACAGCCAAAATTTATTCCTTCTGATTCTTCGTCCACACATATAGCGACGAGTTTTTATCAATCGCGTGTGAGTGTTGATCATCCTCGATTTTTTGAAAATGTAATGTTCTCCCACCCTTGTGTTAAACCGTCTATGTGAAACTGACCCACAGTCTTTATCGGCACACTTTATTGATTGCCCTTCTTTCAATTGACTAGATAATATACCACCCCTTTAGTTGATATGCGCAACGACAACGTGTCATAAATTTATCTAGATTTGAATTCCCATATTTAGTAATCTGAAGGTGTATTTAAGAAAAAGATAGTCAAAATTTCAAACAGATTTGCAATATTCATGATTATCGCATCCCGTGTTCCATACACATCAATGAACTATAATGTCACGGATAAAGGTTAAATCAATATAAAAAGCACGCGAAACAAACGGAAAATAGCAACAGCCAGATTTGTCCAGAGGTTCGCAACTGACGGATCACACCACTCGTTTGCTCTTCGATATTTGTAAACATTTTGCCGTCACAGGTTCAAAGTTGTGTAGCATGCTACGCAAAGAACAAATTCATAGTATTTTTTAAGCTATAAACTCATCCCACAAAACAAATCAAAATCAGGTTTTTTTCTTCGGGTACTTTATATTAATTTCCAGGTAAGAAGCCGACACTAGCGGAGCCTGGTTCCTGATAACGGCACCAGTAGTTTTGCGTAATTGATGTATTGATAAATTGGCGTCAGCAGTAAGAACTGCATTGAAAAGGTTAATCTGTTCAGCGATTAATATCCTAAAACGTTTTCAGGTAGTTTCATATATCTGTTACAAAATATTTAATATAGTTTTTGTTATTTTTTTAATGACCTAATGATTTTATACTTAAGATTAAGTTCATCAATACGCTTGAGCATTGAAATAAAGATAAGTTAAAAAAGTTCATCTATTATTTTAATTGTATTTTATCGTCTTGAATTGTAAGTAATTCGTTGGAAACCCAAATAGAATATACAATAGAATATCAATAAAATATCATAAAATTACAATACATTTTATTTATGAACAATCAATTCTGTTGTTCTTCTATTGTACCAATTAATTTTCCTTATTGTTGTTCCATTAAACGTACAATAAAATCTATTGACAGAAAACTGTTGACAATAGAATTACAATAAATTCTATTGTAATAGCAAAAATTTGTTCGAGAAGCAAACGATTTTTTTATTGTTACGGTAACTAACAACCAGAGCATTAATGAATAAAGCTTCCAATGAATGATTAAATTTGTTATGATTAAATCATTCAACACTATGATTAAGGATTATGAATAATGATTTATTCGTTTTTGACAATGATTAATGATTATGATTAACGAATAAATTAATGTTTGACAATGAATAACGATTATGATTAATGAATAAAACATTTGGGGTATGATTAACGATTACCGATCGTGATTAAATGTTGACACAATTTGTGTATGATTAAAGATTACCGCAATGATTAATGATTGATGATTATGAATAATCAAATTGAATGATTTGCATAGTGATCAATAAGCAAGTAACTTTTTTTTCCAAATTGGCTATTAAAAGGTTTAAACATTATATGATTATGATTGAAGATTAATGAATAAAAGCGATGTATGCAATGATTAAAATTGATAATTAATGAATAAACTCAAAGCAATTATGAATATGATTAGTGATTAATGATTGAATGTAAGATTCTATGATTAACGATTAGTGATTAATGATACACTCGTATTTTTTGTATGATTATGATGAATGAATAATGATTAAATAACCCATTATTCATTAATCGTAATTAAATCTATGATTAATCACTAATGCTCTGCTAACAACCCCTATTTTCTATTGTAAAACTTCCATTTACAGTAGGATTTATGGTGGAAAACAATATTCTTAATTGTTATTTTATTGTGAGCAACAATAGAGTTTATTGTAATTACGATTAAATTTATCGTATTGTTACAATAATTTCTATTGTAATTCTATTGGACTTTTTTATTCGGGAAAGCCTCTACGAATTATTCTAAATGTTTTGTTTTTAATTTCTGGTATTCCTAGGGACACATTTTTTTTCTCGTAATTTACTTGAGCAATTTTTCAGGACCACCAGGAATTCCTTCGCAAGTTCCTCCAGAAACTGCTTCAGCCGTTCCATCAAAAAATCCTTCAGGAATAATATCGGAAATCCTTCCAGTTATTCCTTCGAAAATTCCTCTAGGCGTTCTTTCGGAAAGTTCTCCCGAAACGAATTCAAAAATTCATTCAGAGGAAATTTTAAGAATTGCTTCCGAACATTCTCCAACACTTCATTCGCAGATTCCTTTACAAAACTTTTAGGAAAAATCGTTTAGATTCCTTTAGAAATTCTTTTGACAACTCATTCGAAAATTTCTTGAGAAAATTCTTTGAAATACCTTGGTAAAATAATTTAGAAATTTGTTAGGAAACTTAGGTATTCCTTGGATTTAAATTCGGTAATTTCTTTAGATAAACTTTATAAAACTTCCGAAGGAATTGTTTAGGATTTTTTTTTTTAGAATTTTTTTGGGAAATTCCTTCAGAAGAGGAAGTAGGAAGATTTTTCGACACCATGGGTATAGTGTATCCATTGTATTTGCCACACGAGGTACATACTCATGCAATGGCGGGTATAGAAAAGCTTTCAATTAATTAATAACTGAGGCAATGCTAATAGAACACTAAGTTGAAAAGTGATCCAAGTTCCATTTGAAATGCAGATCCATTGAAGAAGAAGAATAGCGTGCGGTTAGAGACGTCAATCGTCTAGACGCATGAGCTATGGAGTGTGGGTTCGATTCCCGCACCAGTAAGAAGGAAACTTTTCGTGACCGAAAAATTCTCTACTGGTTCACTGGGTATTATGTGTGCTTTACTGCTGTGTGTTGTCTAGGTGTTAAGTTTTCAGTCTGTACGACCTCTGATCGAAGACGGCGTTACCGTCTTTTTTTTTCTTTTTAAATAATTATGCATTACTTGTCTGTTTACACTGCAAATAATGTATTTATTCTTTAGTAGGACAACAGATTTTACATACGCATAATCGAGTTTAAGACATACTAATTAATTTCCACTCCGGGTGGCTTAATACCCGGCATATAGGCAATTATCTATGAATGTACTGAACTCGAGTGGCGATCTCTCTTCGCTTGTGTGGTCGGGTCGGGATCTGACGAACAACTGGCACAACCTCACACAACCCTACTATGTTTCTAATGCGAAACATACTTCATCCCAACAAACATTCACTAGTTTAACTAACATCAGTGCGATGATTCAGTTCAGCACTGTGTTGAATTATGCCTGTACTATTTCTTATCACAACTTCTATTCAGACTTTGTTCACACAATTTTGGAGAAGTTATACAGCTACAACATCTCATTTTGAAAAACAACTTTATTGCCTGATTCGTTAAACCTTTAATAAGCATTTTACTTAGCCTTAATTCAGCTACATGTAAATTCTTCGAAAATAATAACGCATTGATGGTAACATCATCAAGATCTCCATCGAATGTATGTTGAAGCACTTGTTATTTTCATAAAATCATTTTAAAATTTTCCTAAATCGGGTCTCGAACTGCTGGCATTCGCCAATAACGTTGTCATCCGCGCCATCTTTAATTTTATGTTATGGCTTACTCAATGCATAATATTAATAAGCTGAATATGAATCATAGTTGGACTCTTATTCAACAAGTCAATCTGTCAAACTACAGTTTGTTAATAGCTGTACAAGATTTTTATTTCAATCATTGTTCAGCCAGTTATAACCATCGAACACTGGGAAAAATGTCAAAACCTGTCAAAACGATAAAGTAAAATCCGTTGCCAATGATATTTATGAAAATTTTGTGATCTTATGTTCGCCATTGCTCGGAATCTCTGAATAACCGGTTGCGATATGATTGTGCTATCAATACCACACATGCAGCGATTAAATATCGAAATTTATATACACCTGTGTTCAGAATAATAGCAGCGGAAGCCGTTTTTCATACAAAATGGTCAACTTTGACAAACTGTAACTTTATACCCCGATGACCGCACCCCGATGACAAATATGATAAAATTTACACGTACAACGAATCATTTTTTTTTCGAATGACGCGTTCAAAAATTACGCACTAGGTCAAATTGTTCAAAAAAAATAACAGCTCAATCGGTCATCGGGGTACGAAGTTACACCTTGTCAAAGTTGACCATTTTGTATGAAAAACGGCTTCCGCTGCTATTATTCTGAACCTGGGATTCTGAACACATGTGTACATATAGAAAAACAACTAGTATATGACGAATTTCGCGCCAACTCGACCAGCGGTTGGCAGCACAATCTCAGAATCGAATGAAATTTGGTGGGCATAAAGATATGGTATTTCTAATCCACTCCTCATACTTAGTTTTTTAAAAATTGCCAAGAGTAACATTTGATGAGAGCCAAATTTTTTTCATTGATTTTTTTAAATCGATGTAACTCTAGAATAACAAGACTTACAAAAAAATGTTGTATGGCGGACTGTCGTGAAATTTCCTGAAGTTTTTTGAAAAAATATCCAAAAAATAAAAAAACCGATTTCTACACTAAAAACCCAGATTAATCCACCTAGCGGTGACGGTGCCTTTCTCGCTCGTTCAAAAGGTTTGGAAAAATCTCAAATAACACCAATATGTGGATTGGTCTTATTGAATTTGTATTTTGGCTATAACTTTCGATCCCATAGTCCGATCTGTCCAATTTCAAAAAGAAAACGATGGGACATGATTCTGCGTCGAATGCAACGTGTTACGAGCGAATCGGTTGAGGATAAGTGCCCGAAAAATGAGTGACATTTTTACGCGATTTTTTCGTATGAATTTGTATTTTGGCCATAACTCTCGATCCCATAGTCCGATCTGCCCAATTTCAAATAGGAAACAATGGGACAGGATTCTGCGTCGAATGCAACTTGTTGCGAGAAAAACGGTTGAGGATAAGTGTCCGAAAAATGAGTGACATTTTTACGCGATTTTTTCGTATGAATTTGTATTTTGGCCATAACTCTCGATCCCATAGTCCGATCTGCCCAATTTCAAATAGGAAACAATGGGACAGGATTCTGCGTCGAATGCAACTTGTTGCGAGCAAATCAGTTGAGAATAAGTGCCCGAAAAATAAGTGACATTTTTACGCGATTTTTTCGTATGAATTTGTATTTTGGCCATAACTCTTGATCCCATAGTCCGATCTGGCCAATTTCAAATAGGAAACAATGGGACAGAATTCTGCGTCGAATGCAACTTGTTGCGAGCAAATCGGTTGAGGATAAGTGCCCGAAAAATGAGTGACATGTTTTGAGTAGTTTTGCGCGCACACACACACATACACACACACACACACACACACACAGACATCACCTCAATTCGTCGAACTGAGTCGATTGGTATATAACACTATGGGTCTCCGAGCCTTCTATAAAAAGTTGTTTTGGAGCGATCATATAGCCTTTACCGTATACTTAGTATACGAGAAAGGCAAAAAAAATAGTTTAGAAAATCAATATCGATATTATAAAAAAACCTCATCTCAGAAATCGATGAAATTTTTTCTACAGATAGGTATTTTTATTATCTAACTTTTCTGGGAAGTCACTCAGTTTTGCCTTTCTCGTATACAACATATACGTAAAGGCTATATGTTCGCTCAAAACAAACTTTTGATCCGAGGACCGGAGACCCATAGTGTTATATACCGATCGACTCAGCTCGACGAATTGGAGTGATGTCTGTGTGTGTGTATGTGTGTGTGCAAAAGTCTAGCTCATTTTTCAGGCACTTATCCTTAACTGATTTGCTCGCAATAAGTTGAATTCGACACAGAATCCTGTCCCATTGTTTCCTATTGAAAATTTACCCGATCGGACTATGGGCTAAGAAGTTATGGCCAAAATACTTTTTTTTTATATTAAAGCACGTTAAAAAGTCTAGCTCATTTTTAGGCACTTATCCTCAACCGATTTACTCGCAACAAGTTGCATTCGACACAGAATCCTGTTCCATTGTTTCCTATCGAAAATAGACCTGATCGGACTATGGGCTTAGAAGTTATGGCCAAAATACTCTTTTTGTCTTTCCCGTATACAAGGTACACGTAAAGGCTATATGTTCGCTCCAAAAACGAGGCCCGAAGACCCATAGTAATATATACCGATTGACTCAGCTCGACGAATTACAGTGATGTCTGTGTGTGTATGTGTGTGTGTGCGCAAAAAGTCTAGCTCACTTTTTGGGCACTTATCCTCAACCGATTTGCTCGCAATAAGTTGCATTCGACGCAGAACCCTGTCCCATTGTTTGTTATTGAAAATTCACCCGATCGGACTATGGGCTTAGAAGTTATGGCCAAAATACTTTTTTTCATAAAAAAGCACATTAAAAAGTCTAGCTCACTTTTTAGGAACTTATTCTCAACCGATTTGCTCGCAACAAGACTCGCATTCGACGCAGAATTCTGTCTCATTGTTTCCTATTGACAACTGACCCGATAGGACTTCGGGCTTAGAAGTTATGGCCAAAATACTTTTTGCCTTTCTCGTATACTAAGTATACGGTAAAGGCTATATGATCGCTCCAAAAACAAACTTTTTATAGAAGGCCCGGAGACCCATAGTGTTAAATACCAATCGACTCAGTTCGACGAATCGAGGTGATGTCTGTGTGTGTATGTGTGTGTGTGTATGTGTGTGTGTGTGTATGTGTGTGTGTGTGTGCGCAAAACTACTCAAAAAATGTCACTCATTTTTCGGGCACTTATCCTCAACCGATTTGCTCGCAACAAATTGCATTCGACGCAGAATCCTGTCCCATTGTTTCCTATTTGAAATTGGTCAGATCGGACTATGGGATCAGAAGTTATGGCCAAAATACAAATTCATACGAAAAAATCGCGTAAAAAATGTCACTCATTTTCCGGGCACTTATCCTCAATCGATTTGCTCACAACAAGTTGCATTCGACGTAGAATCCTGTCCCGTTTTTTCCTATTTGAAATTGGTCAGATCGGACTATGGGATCAGAAGTTATGGCCAAAGTACAAATTCATACGAAAAAATCGCGTAAAAAATGTCACTCGTTTTTCGGGAGCTTATTCTCAACCGATTTGCTCGCAACAAGTTGCATTCGACGCAGAATCCTGTCCCATTGTTTCCTATTTGAAATTGGCCAGATCGAACTATGGGATCAGAAGTTATGGCCAAAATACAAATTCATACGGAAAAATCGCGTAAAAAATGCCACTCATTTTCGGGAGCTTATTCTCAACCGATTTGCTCGCAACAAGTTGCATTCAATGCAGAATCCTGTCCCATTGTTGTCTATTTGAAATTGGCCAGTCCGAACTATGGGATCAGAAGTTATGGCCAAAATACAAATTCATACGAAAAAATCGCGTAAAAAATGTCACTCATTTTTCGGGCACTTATCCTCACCAGATTTGCTCGCAACAAGTTGCATTCGACGCAGAATCCTGTCCCATTGTTTCCTATTTGAAATTGGCCAGATCGGACTATGAGATCGAAAGTTATGGCCAAAATACAAATTCATACGAAAAAATCGCGTAAAAAATGTCACTCATTTTTCGGGAGCTTATTCTCACTTTTCCTCAACCGATTTGCTTGCATTTGCATTCGACGCAGAATGTCTCATATTTTCTTATTGAAAATTAGCCAGATCGGACTATGGGCTTAGATGTTATGGTCAAATTACTATTTATTGTGAAAAAGAGTTCAAAAAAGTCTAGCTTACTTTCTTAGCACTTATAGGGTTTCTCACCCCATTCCCGGCCTAACATGCGCACGACTGCATTATTTAATTGATATTTATGACTAGGGCAACTTTTCTGAATTTTGTGGGCCGTGTAATATTGCGATAGGGTTCACCTCTGCTTCAAAAATAGTTATTCTTGCTAAACACCGCTTGAAAAAGCTTTTATTTGATTTAAATTAACATGGTGCAGCACTCATTTCAGTCATAGGCGATTGCTTATCCGGCATACCCCAAATCTCCTCGGCATACGCAATATTTTACTCAATCTCTCAACATCTTACTCTCATTCTCTCTCTCGGGACGGTAGAAAATGCGACGTAAACAAAAATATGCACGTTCCACGACAACAGGATGCCAGATGGTATTATTCATAATCATTTTTATTTGGTTGAGAAGATATGTTTACTCATCCAAATTTCTTCCAAACACTTAAAAACAATATCTTTTCCACCTTTTGAAATCGAGAGAATTATAAATAACATGATAACGTCAACGTATTAGACAGTTTTCCTATTAACGAATAAGGATTATCTTCATACTAAAATAAGACTTATGGCCTTTTGGCAGCACTGTACAGCTAGAAGTTCTTGGGCCGAGGTGATTTTTTGTTCGGTTTGAGGATACATTTTTAAATGTATTCCAATATGTTTATATAAAATCTAGTGATACGAACAATTACAAAAGATTGAAGTGCGTGAGTTTAGCATTAGTGTGTGGTGATAAACAGCCTGAAGCAATGGTTGTATCGAGCACTGTGACGATTTTCAGGTAGGTGTTTATTTGATGATACCGTTTTGTAAAAGTGGAAAGAATCACTCCGGCTCAGTGGTGTTGCAACGAAGAGCAAAAGTTTGAAATCTACATTTTTATTTTCAATAATTGGATCGATTAGGAGTGAAATAAATGGTTGAAAAATATTGAGTATTGTGCGAGATAAATAGGAGACTTTTTTAAAATGATCAATCATAAACCTACGGCTACTAAACAGTATAAATCATTAGCTTTCTGTGCAGTGAGCCGGGAATGGGGTCCATAGGCCCAAGTAGTGATTTACCCTACTTCATCTATTCCCCAAGCAACACAAAAAATCGCGTAAAAAATGTCACTCATTTTCCGGGCACTTATCCTCAATCGATTTGCTCACAACAAGTTGCATTCGACGTAAAATCCTGTCCCGTTGTTTCCTATTTGAAATTGGTCAGATCGGACCATGGGATCAGAAGTTATGGCCAAAAATACAAATTCATACGAAAAAATCGCGTTAAAAATGTCACTCATTTTTCGGTAAATTATTCTCAACCGATTTGCTCGCAACAAGTTGCCTTCGATGCAAAATCCTGTCTTATTGTTTCCTATTTGAAATTGGTCAGATCGAACTATGGGATCAGAAGTTATGGCCAAAATACAAATTCATACGAAAAAATCGCGTAAAAAATGTCACTCATTTTTCGGGCACTTATCCTCAACCGATTTGCTCGCAACAAGTTGCATTCGACGCAGAATCCTGTCAAAAAAGTCTAGCTCACTTTCATAGCACTTATACTTCATCTATTCCCCAAGCAACACAATTTCAACAAATCTGGTTGCAGTAACCATATTGTGACTGAATCCGGTCATATATAAGTTACTGTGATTGATGTGCAATATGTGTGCTTCTCAGGTCGCTCGCAACAGATTGCATTTGACGCAGAATCTTGTCCCATTGTTTCCTATAGAAACTTGGCTTGATCGTACAATTGGGTCAAAAGTTATGGCGAAAATACTAATTTAAAAACTACTAAATAAAATGCCATTTTTTGCTCTTATGCTCATCCGATTTGTTTGCAACAAATTGCGTTTGGCGAGAATTTTTTTTATGCATATAAACAAATATGAAAAATAAGACCAATCCACATATTGGTGTTATTTGAGATTTTTCCAAACCTTTTGAACGAACGAGAAAGGCACCATCACCGCTAGGTGGATTAATCTGGTTTTTTTTTGTAATATCGATTTAATTTTTTTTTAAACTATTTTTTTTAGTGTAGAAATCGGTTTTTTATTTTTTGGATATTTTTCCAAAAAACTTCAGGGAATTTCACGACAGTCTGTCATACAACACCTTTTTGCAAGTCTTGTAATTTTAGAGTTACATCGATTTAAAAAAATCAAGGAGAAAAAATTAGGCCCTCATCAAATGTTACGCTTGACAATTTTTTAAAAACTAAGAAAGCAGAGTGGCTTAGAATTATCATATCATTATGCCCTCCAAGTTTCATTCGATTCTGAGATGGTGCTGCCAGCCCCATAGAAGAGTTGGCGTGAAATTCGTCACATATGAAATCTGTAACAGACATGCAATATGGTCGATTTTATTTGAAATTGTTTGTGTTGGTTTCCGCACAACTTTAAAACAACTGCATGAATTTTCTTCATTGCTCCAGCAATTTTGTTCGTTATAATCTCCAACAGCTTTATAAATTAGGAATCAATTATATATCACGAAATAATTATGTATTGCCCCACGAATATAAAAAACCTGAGTGTTCTTGACAATAAGTCCAACAATGTCTTGGAGAACGCTGAAATCCAATGGTTCAGAAGGATTTCTTATGCTTACTTATTAATCTACTATTCAAACTCTATTCGACCAGTTTTTTAGAGCATCACATCATAGTCGAACAGAGAATTTTGAAAATCATTAGTTCAGCACATATATAAACTTTCCCTATGTGCTGAAACTTGTTGCAAGCAAATCGGTTGAGGATAAGTGCCCGAAAAATGAGTGACATTTTTTACGCGATTTTTTCGTATGAATTTGTATTTTGGCCATAACTCTCGATCCCATAGTCCGATCTGCCCAATTTCAAATAGGAAACAATGGGACAGGATTCTGCGTCGAATGCAACTTGTTGCGAGCAAATCGGTTGAGAATAAGTGCCCGAAAAATAAGTGACATTTTTTACGCGAATTTTTCGTATGAATTTGTATTTTGGCCATAACTCTTGATCCCATAGTCCGATCTGGCCAATTTCAAATAGGAAACAATGGGACAGAATTCTGCGTCGAATGCAACTTGTTGCGAGTAAATCGATTGAGGATAAGTGCCCGAAAAATGAGTGACATGTTTTGAGTAGTTTTGCGCACACACACACACATACACACACACAGACATCACCTCAATTCGTCGAACTGAGTCGATTGGTATATAACACTATGGGTCTCCGGGCCTTCTATAAAAAGTTTGTTTTTGGAGCGATCATATAGCCTTTACCGTATACTTAGTATACGAGAAAGGCAAAAAAAAAAATAGTTTAGAAAATCAATATCGATATTATAAAAAAACCTCATCTCAGAAATTGATGAAATTTTTTCTACAGATAGATATTTTTATTATCTAACTTTTCTGGGAAGTCACTCAGTTTTGCCTTTCTCGTATACAAAGTATACGTAAAGGCTATATGTTCGCTCCAAAAACAAACTTTTGATCCGAGGACCGGAGACCCATAGTGTTATATACCGATCGACTCAGCTCGACGAATTGGAGTGATGTCTGTGTGTGTGTATGTGTGTGTGTGCGCAAAAAGTCTAGCTCATTTTTCAGGCACTTATCCTTAACCGATTTGCTCGCAATAAGTTGCATTCGACACAGAATCCTGTCCCATTGTTTCCTATTGAAAATTTACCCGATCGGACTATGGGCTAAGAATTTATGTCCAAAATACTTTTTTTCATATTAAAGCACGTTAAAAAGTCTAGCTCATTTTTTAGGCACTTATTCTTAACCGATTTGCTCGCAACAAGTTGCATTCGACACAGAATCCTGTCCCATTGTTTCCTATTGAAAATTGACCCGATCGGACTATGGGCTTAGAAGCTATGGCCAAAATACTTTTTGCCTTTCTCGTATACAAAGTATACGTAAAGGCTATATGTTCGCTCCAAAAACGAACTTTTTATAGGAGGCCCGGAGACCCATAGTGTTATATACCGATTGACTCAGCTCGACGAATTGGAGTGATGTCTGTGTGTGTGTATGTGTGTGTGCGCAAAAAGTCTAGCTCACTTTTTGGGCACTTATCCTCAACCGATTTGCTCGCAATAAGTTGCATTCGACGCAGAACCCTGTCCCATTGTTTCCTATTGAAAATTCACCCGATCGGACTATGGGCTTAGAAGTTATGGCCAAAATACTTTTTTTTCATAAAAAAGCACATTAAAAAGTCTAGCTCACTTTTTAGGAACTTATTCTCAACCGATTTGCTCGCAACAAGTTGCATTCGACGCAGAATACTGTCCCATTGTTTCCTATTGACAACTGACCCGATAGGGCTTAGAAGTTATGGCCAAAATACTTTTTGCCTTTCTCGTATACTAAGTATACGGTAAAGGCTATATGATCGCTCCAAAAACAAACTTTTTATAGAAGGCCCGGAGACCCATAGTGTTATATACCAATCGACTCAGTTCGACGAATCGAGGTGATGTCTGTGTGTGTGTGTGTGTGTGTGTGTGTGTGTGTATGTGTGTGTATGTGTGTGTGTGTGTGTGCAAAACTACTCAAAAATGTCACTCATTTTTCGGGCACTTATCCTCAACCGATTTGCTCGCAACAAATTGCATTCGACGCAGAATCCTGTCCCATTGTATCCTATTTGAAATAGGTCAGATCGGACTATGGGATCAGAAGTTATGGCCGAAATACAAATTCATACGAAAAAATCGCGTAAAAATGTCACTCATTTTCCGGGCACTTGTCCTCAATCGATTTGCTCACAACAAGTTGCATTCGACGTAGAATCCTGTCCCGATTTTTCCTATTTGAAATTGGTCAGATCGGACTATGGGATCAGAAGTTATGGCCAAAGTACAAATTCATACGAAAAAATCGCGTAAAAAATGTCACTCGTTTTTCGGGAGCTTATTCTCAACCGATTTGCTCGCAACAAGTTGCATTCGACGCAGAATCCTGTCCCATTGTTTCCTATTTGAAATTGGCCAGATCGAACTATGGGATCAGAAGTTATGGCCAAAATACAAATTCATACGAAAAAATCGCGTAAAAAATGTCACTCATTTTCGGGAGCTTATTCTCAACCGATTTGCTCGCAACAAGTTGCATTCAATGCAGAATCCTGTCCCATTGTTGTCTATTTGAAATTGGCCAGTCCGAACTATGGGATCAGAAGTTATGGCCAAAATACAAATTCATACGAAAAAATCGCGTAAAAAATGTCACTCATTTTCGGGCACTTATCCTCAACCGATTTGCTCGCAACAAGTTGCATTCGACGCAGAATCTTGTCCCATTGTTTCCTATTTGAAATTGGCCAGATCGGACTATGAGATCGAAAGTTATGGCCAAAATACAAATTCATACGAAAAATCGCGTAAAAATGTCACTCATTTTTCGGGAGCTTATTCTCACTTTTCCTCAACCGATTTGCTTGCATTTGCATTCGACGCAGAATGTCTCATATTTTCTTATTGAAAATTAGCCAGATCGGACTATGGGCTTAGATGTTATGGTCAAATTACTATTTATTGTGAAAAAGAGTTCAAAAAAGTCTAGCTTACTTTCTTAGCACTTATAGGGTTTCTCACCCCATTCCCGGCCTAACATGCGCACGACTACATTATTTAATTGATATTTATGACTAGGGGCAACTTTTCTGAATTTTGTGGGCCGTGTAATATTGCGATAGGGTTCACCTCTGCTTCAAAAATAGTTATTCTTGCTAAACACCGCTTGAAAAAGCTTTTATTTGATTTAAATTAACATGGTGCAGCACTCATTTCAGTCATAGGCGATTGCTTATCCGGCATACCCCAAATCTCCTCGGCATACGCAATATTTTACTCAATCTCTCAACATCTTACTCTCATTCTCTCTCGGACGGTAGAAAATGCGACGTAAACAAAAATATGCACGTTCCACGACAACAGGATGCCAGATGGTATTATTCATAATCATTTTTATTTGGTTGAGAAGATATGTTTACTCATCCAAATTTCTTCCAAACACTTAAAACAATATCTTTTCCACCTTTTGAAATCGAGAGAATTATAAATAACATGATAACGTCAACGTATTAGACAGTTTTCCTATTAACGAATAAGGATTATCTTCATACTAAAATAAGACTTATGGCCTTTTGGCAGCACTGTACAGCTAGAAGTTCTTGGGCCGAGGTGATTTTTGTTCGGTTTGAGGATACATTTTAAATGTATTCCAATATGTTTATATAAAATCTAGTGATACGAACAATTACAAAAGATTGAAGTGCGTGAGTTTAGCATTAGTGTGTGGTGATAAACAGCCTGAAGCAATGGTTGTATCGAGCACAGTGACGATTTTCAGGTAGGTGTTTATTTGATGATACCGTTTTGTAAAAGTGGAAAGAATCACTCCGGCTCAGTGGTGTTGCAACGAAGAGCAAAAGTTTGAAATCTACATTTTTATTTTCAATAATTGGATCGATTAGGAGTGAAATAAATGGTTGAAAAATATTGAGTATTGTGCGAGATAAATAGGAGACTTTTTTAAAATGATCAATCATAAACCTACGGCTACTAAACAGTATAAATCATTAGCTTTCTGTGCAGTGAGCCGGGAATGGGGTCCATAGGCCCAAGTAGTGATTTACCCTACTTCATCTATTCCCCAAGCAACACAAAAAATCGCGTAAAAAATGTCACTCATTTTCCGGGCACTTATCCTCAATCGATTTGCTCACAACAAGTTGCATTCGACGTAAAAATCCTGTCCTGTTGTTTCCTATTTGAAATTGGTCAGATCGGACCATGGGATCAGAAGTTATGGCCAAAAATACAAATTCATACGAAAAAATCGCGTTAAAAATGTCACTCATTTTTCGGTAAATTATTCTCAACCGATTTGCTCGCAACAAGTTGCCTTCGATGCAAAATCCTGTCGTATTGTTTCCTATTTGAAATTGGTCAGATCGAACTATGGGATCAGAAGTTATGGCCAAAATACAAATTCATACGAAAAAATCGCGTAAAAAATGTCACTCATTTTTCGGGCACTTATCCTCAACCGATTTGCTCGCAACAAGTTGCATTCGACGCAGAATCCTGTCAAAAAAGTCTAGCTCACTTTCTTAGCACTTATACTTCATTTATTCCCCAAGCAACACAATTTCAACAAATCTGGTTGCAGTAACCATATTGTGACTGAATCCGGTCATATATAAGTTACTGTGATTGATGTGCAATATGTGTGCTTCTCAGGTCGCACGTAACAGATTGCATTTGACGCAGAATCTTGTCCCATTGTTTCCTATAGAAACTTGGCTGGATCGTACAATTGGGTCAAAAGTTATGGCGAAAATACTAATTTTAAAACTTCTAAATAAAATGCAATTTTTTGCTCTTATGCTCATCCGATTTGTTTGCAACAAATTGCGTTTGGCGAGAATGCATATAAACAAATATGAAAAATAAGACCAATCCACATATTGGTGTTATTTGAGATTTTCAAACCTTTTGAACGAACGAGAAAGGCACCATCACCGCTAGGTGGATTAATCTGGTTTTTTGTAATATCGATTTAATTTTTTTAAACTATTTTTTAGTGTAGAAATCGGTTTTTATTTTTGGATATTTTTCCAAAAAACTTCAGCGAATTTCACGACAGTCTGTCATACAACACCTTTTTGCAAGTCTTGTAATTTTAGAGTTACATCGATTTAAAAAAATCAAGGAGAAAAAATTAGACCCTCATCAAATGTTACGCTTTACAATTTTTTAAAAACTAAGAAAGCAGAGTGGCTTAGAATTATCATATCATTATGCCCTCCAAGTTTCATTCGATTCTGAGATGGTGCTGCCAGCCCCATAGAAGAGTTGGCGTGAAATTCGTCACATATGAAATCTGTAACAGACATGCAATATGGTCGATTTTAATTGAATTTGTTTGTGTTTGTTTCCGCACAACTTTAAAACAACTGCATGAATTTTCTTCTTTGCTCCAGCAATTTTGTTCGTTATAACCTCCAACAGCTATATAAATTAGGAATCAATTATATATCACGAAATAATTATGTATTGCCCCACGAATATAAAAAACCTGAGTGTTCTTGACAATAAGTCCAACAATGTCTTGGAGAACGCTGAAATCCAATGGTTCAGAAGGATTTCTTATGCTTGCTTATTAATCTACTATTCAAACTCTATTCGACCACTTTTTTAGAGCATCACATCATAGTCGAACAGAGAATTTTGAAAATCATTAGTTCAGCACATATATAAACTTCCCCTATGTGCTGAAATGTGATAAAACTAAAACGTTAGTTCGACCTTAAATAAAAGTGGTAAGCAAATAAATAGGCCAAGTCGAATATTAGTTGGAGCAAATTCCGAAATGAAATCCTTTATTCAGCATCCATTTTATTCAGCTATGAAGATCACAAATAAACAATGATTCGACTTAGATGCTTATTTGTAGCTTGTCGTTATTTGTATTTGTAATCATGTATTCTTAACAATTAGTCAAGTTGTCCATCATCAGTTAATAATAAACTGCAGAGGCCACTAAGGCCTGAGGCTGAACAAACAAAATAATCAATCGTCGTAAGAAGGAACTTGTTACACACTCTCGGTAAATTCTTCCTCGCATTCTACGGTAATTTTTTCTATAAATATCTTTGGAAATTCTTCCAGGATTTTCTCTGAAAATTCCTCTATGAATTCCTCCAAAAAAGGCCTAAACTCTTTCTAAAATTCTTCCTGAAGATCCTTCAGGAATTTTCCCGGGAGTTTCAGAGGGATTTTTCCGAAGAATCCTCCAGGAATACCCTACACAACATCCTCTAGGAGCTCCTCGTTCGTAAGTTCGTCCAGAAATTCCTGCGAACGTTCCTCCAGAAATTCCTGAGGAAGTTTGCTCCAGCAGTTCTTCCAGGAATTCCTTTGGAAGTCTCTTCATAATTTTCTCCAAGAATGTTGTCGAAAGATTGTCCAAGAATGCCTCCGGAAGTATAATCTGGAGTTTCTCTTTCTCTGATATTTTCTCCAGGATGGCTTTCGGAAATTTCTGCAGATATATCCTAAGAAGTTCCCTCAAGACCTTATCCAGAACTTGCTCAAAGGATTCCTCTTGAAGTTTCTTCAGGAATTCCTAAGGAGCATTCTTGAGGAAATCATCAGAAAAATCCTTCGGGAATTTCTCCAGAAAATCCTTCCGGAATTCATCATGAAATTTCTACAGGAATTCCTTCTTAATTTCATAGTGATGAGCTTTATTTATAATTTAAAAATCACTTTGATAAAGAACCAAGAAAAAAATCTTAATTTCATCCAGGAATTCCACCTGAAGTTTCTCTGGAAGTTCCTCAAGTAGTTTCTCCGGAAGTTCCTTCAGCAAATCCAAAAGGATTTCCTCCATCAACTATGGTGAAAACAACTGTAATTTAATTTTTTTTCTAAACTTTTTCTTGTGAAGGCTACAAAAGTTTGAGTCTCGCGCGCGCAAAGCAGATATGAATGATATTTTTAAACTAATGTACAGACTTGCGCATTTCCAACTGTTCAAATGATTCTTCGGATTAGTAATTGGCTATCTGAATCTGGTAGAGTTTTGTTCCCGCGGTTGATACCGAAACTTTTGATATCGACGGAGCGGTAACACAAGTATTAGTTTTGTTGACGACTTAGATTATTAATTTTATTGATGCTTACGAGTCATAAGCGCTTAATGGTCTTGTAAAAACATGAAACGCGATTCTTGGTGGAACTTTTGAAATCTGTGCGAGAGGTATCACAAGTTTTGCATTTTAGTATGAACTCGAGTATCACTACATGTCGATGCAGCTCTCTTTGTTTATAATATCATTCATAAGAGAAACCGAGAAAACTACCTACCTACTATTGAGTTTTAGTTCTTTTAGTTACTTTATTTTTTCTTTGAAATTATTAAGTGATAGTACAATGATTGTCGACAAATCCTGCTCGCAGGGCAAGTTTTTGCAAACATGGAACTGTATTTGAGAGATGTTTTATTGAGTAGCACAACTATTCTCATGATCGGGTATGTGTTAATTTTTATTAATTTATCACTCCAAAATTTTACTGTAACTATTTTAAGTTCAATTTGAGAAATGAGACAAGGCCTTAAAATGCAAAAGGAGATTGAAAATAGGATTCTAACATTTATTATCTTCACTGTAAAACAACACAATACATTGTCGGATAGATTTTGCGGTATGTAAATAATAGCGTTTCTCCAGACCTAAAGAATGCGCTCCACAGACAATCCAGCATCTCAATGGAAATGTGATTGAAATGCGTTCACCATTGAATTCCCGACGGCGCCATTGCACTGAGATTCAAGTATAAATGAGCAATAAATTCGATTGATGTGTTACCCTATTCAGATTTCAGTTGTGTTTGAACGATTTGGGCCCATCATTCATTGAGGATTAACACCAATGAAGTTGAATGCTAAATTATGCTGATTATTCAGACCCCACGATTCCAAAAAATACGGCCTGATTATTAATGGTTGATTCAAAAATAATTTGTAAAATTTCATTTGGAACTATAACCAGTTAGTTTACACTTATTATCGGGTCAAGGAAGCGTTCAAGCCGACCAGAGGCAGAAACATTTAAAGTGAAATTTTCAATTAAAAGTAACTATCTTCTGAGAAAATTCTCCACTTTTTCTAGATTTGTTGCATATATTTTATTTAATGTTTATCTTCTCCCATTGGCACGGTGACGGTGTAACAATACATCGATCTCGTCATCTTTAGAAAAATAAATGTACATATTCTTTTGAAAAGAAATAGGTTGGAAACCCCTGATGGACACATTGTTATCAACTTTGGCAGTAAATAGAAAGGTGTGGGAACTCACATTTTGATCTGCTCCAGGAGTTTCCCAGCTGTTGATTCGTTGTACTGTTGAGCGAACTTCGTAAACTTTACATCATCCGTACCGTCGTCGGTGGAATACACGCCAAGCACGAGACCTCGCTGCGTTCGACGGATTGATAAAACGACGATTGATGGGTTGTGAAGTTGCGGGTCACCAGGCGCAGGTGGGAAGAAGACGAAAAGTAAGACAACAGCCACGGAAAGCGATGACGGCGGCAGCAAGCCACGAAAATGTTGCACAAGCCGCAGAATGAGGTGACGGGAAGAGAAAAAATATTACGCGATTATTTCACCAATGTTACACGAGAAACGACCAACTTTCAGTCACTTCCTGAAAACGGAACACTTGCACACGTACTTTATCGGACATTGAAGAAAAGAACCTTTGCGTTAGCACGGAATTTTTGTATCTAACCAGCAGATAAGAACGAACGAATGCCATTATACTAAAAATGACATGACAGCAGGGAGTAAAATGAAGTCGCGAAAGCTTTCTGTGGTCAGGGCGGGCAGGTATACGACAGTGATGCCAGGAATTCAATTAAATTTCGTTAAGTGTTTTTTTGACGTTGGACAACCTCTTACAGCATCATTATCGGTCGCGAGCTTTATTGTGTATCCGGAATAAATTTATACCGATTTTAATACCGAAGTTGGATTTTTTTCCAGATACAGGCAACTTTCCCAACTTCGGAAGTAGTGCGCTGGATTCGCCTAAAGATGCGCTAAACAACGCATCAATTAGTTTGACAAATAAAACTTCGGAAGAAAGTTCGGTTCAGGAAGCCCCGACTTCCGAATTCTAAAGGTGCCGTCAGACGTTGCAAGAAAATCACTTGCAACGAGCATTTTATGACTCTGGATCAGAGATGCCAGATTTGAAGACATGTCTTCAATTTGAAGACATTTGAATCTCTGTGAAGACATTTATTTCGTGAAGACATTTTGAAGACTTTTCAAAATATTTGAAGACTTATCTACTTATTTGAAGATACTTGAAGACAATCAATAAGCCAACGAGAGAAAATATAATTTCATTTCTTAGTTATAAATTCTGCGACTTCTATATCCAGCATTTTACGAACGCTAATGGCCGCCTCAATCAAGCTCAGTTTTTGGTAGGGTGGAAACAGTTTGAAGTTTGGCTTGTGTCGTTTGACACAAAAACGATAAGTTTCCATCATCAAAATGATTGAATCACGATGATGATGATTGCTGCGATGTCAAACGACACAAGACAAACGTCAAATCGATTGCACCCCACCAGAACATGAGATAAATTGTGGCGGCCATTAGCGCACGTAAAATGCTGGATATGGTCGGGGTTCAGCCAAATCACACCAAGCGCCAATGAAATATTTCCTATTTTTTGCCAAGGTTTTCATGTAATAGATTCACTTGGTCAAAAATCGCATCGGACATCGTTCAACGCCATAGCTGAGGATCCCTTACAATACAAGAGTTATAATAGTCTTTGTCTGGGGCTTAAAATCTCAAACATAAAAATACATTCACACTAGCTGGCTGATAAATGCAACGCGCACGTACGCACTTAACTTGGAGCTAGGCGCTGGTTAAAAAATTCCCGATGGCGTGTATGTAAAAAGGTATTTCGATCATAACATTGGAACGCAATTGGGGTTTATTTAACGGCAAAAATATATTGAACTCTTCTATGACTTGATTTAATCTATTCAATCGTTGAGCTAGAACCTGATCTTTTTCTAAATTCCTTACGAATTCATTTGATCTTTTCGGTATTGCTATGTGACTTTCGTCTAAATATTCGACGGGAAATTCTTTGAATTTTCTGTGAATTTTAAAAAGAATTTCCGATGAAAATTATGAGGAATTTCTTGTCTACATTCAAGAGAATTGAAATTGTAAATTCAGTACAAAATTTATATGTAATAATTTCCGTAAAAAATACATATAATACAATACAATACATCCTCCAAAATTTAAACGGAAAATTCATCTTATTCATCTATTTACACAATTCCTACAAAAAAAAACCCTTTCAATTTCCACAAGAAAATTGTCTTAATTAATTTTCATTAAAAATTCTTACGAATGTCAATAAGAAATTGAAATTATGCTGGTGTTAAATGGGTATTTTTCATAATTTTTAAGGTAAATTTCTACAGGAAAATCTACCTAAAAGAAATTCAGAGGAAACTTGCTACACACTTTTTTTAAATTTTTCCTTGAACTCCTTTGATTATTCTTCTAGAAATATTTTTGGACATTCTTCTAGTATTTACTCTGCGAATTCCTCTATGGATTTCTTCAAAAAATCGTCCTGGTATTCTTTCTGCAATCCCTTCAGGAAATTGTCCGGAAGTTTCAGGGATTTTTCCGAAAAATCCCCCAGGACTTCATTTGGAAGAAGTTGCAGAAGTTTCTCCAGAACTCCTTCAGTAGCTCACGAATTCCTCCAGTAGTTCTTCCAGGATTTTTTCCGAAAGTTTTCTCGGGATTGCGGCGGAAGCTCCACAAGGGATCCCTCCGGAAGTTCTTCCTCTGGAAGATCTTTTAAGAAAGTTGCCGAATGACTCTCCAAGAATGCCTTCGGAAGTATACTATGAAATTTATCTGGTATTTCCTCCAGGATTGCTTTCGAAAATTTCTGCAGCAAAACATCAGGAAGCTCCTCCAAGATTTCATCCAGAACTACCTCCAAGAATTTATCCAGAAGTTTCTTCAGGAATCCCACCGGAAATTGCTTCAGTAATTCCTCAGGAATATCCTTCAAAAATTCATCAGGAAAACCCTTCAGGTATTCCTCCAGAAAAAAAACATCCGGAATTCATCCTGAAGTTTCTACAGGAATTCCTTCTTAAGTTCCTCCAAGAATTCCTCCGGAACTTCCTTCTGAACTTTTTCCGGAGGTTTCTTCAGTAAATCCTTTGGATGTTCCAACAGGAATTCCTCGGGAAATTTCTTCAGGAGACTTCCAGAAGTAATTAGAAGCTCCATCCAAAAGAAGTTATAAGAAGCTCCATCAGGAATTTATCCGGAAGTTGATCTAGAAATTTTACCGGAAGTTCCTTCAGAAAATTCTCTGGATGTTTCTTCAAGTATTTCACAGTAAATTTTGAATCCCAACAGGGTATTCTTTAAAAAGAAATTTGAAAGAATTCCACGTGAAAATTCAGTTAAAAATCCGCCTCAGTACAAAATCCAGGGGAAACTCGTCATAAAAAAATTAAATAATTTTAAAGAATATTCTCTTGAATTCTAACAATTTGTATATTAAAAAAATTAATATTATTCCACATCAGTAAAACAAGGAGATTATTGAATTTACAAACCTATTGGATTTTGAAATTTCTCGCTAATAATCATAATTTTTATATTGCTTTTTGCATTGAAACTTTTCGTTTCGTTACTGAAAACATTGACACTTGTCTTCAGCGACTGCTTCCGCGATAGAGCATTTGCACATTTCATTCACTCATACATCTATATTGCTGTCAAAATGTGCATTTGACAATTAAATTTTCAGCTGAAAGCTCTATTTTTTGACACCGGTGCACTCACACAACCAATCGACATCAGTTGTCAAAAAATCAGGAGTACCAACTTGACCACTATCTCCTTGTCGCCGAGTCTGGCGCTGAGTGCTCGGCGCGGAAACCCAAAGGTGGGAATAAAATTTTGGGGCTTATGCGCAATATTTTAATATTGAAGACATTTGAAGACATTTTTAAACGACTGTGAAGACATATGAAAATATCTTCTGGCATCCCTGCTCTGGATTCCCCATGAATAGCAACCCTGCGTGGTGTGATGATGATGCCGATGATGCTGATGATTTTTCGATGAAAAGCTTTCTTGTCTGACGTTTTAAAAGTTTGTTTGTAAATACCAATCGATGTTTTTTTTCTTCCGGCTGTTGTTTATGAAGGTTTTGTGCGAAAAGGTGCGAAATATTCGTGTTCAGTATCAAAAACTGATTTTTTTTATTTCTTTTAAAAAGAAAGTACAACAATAATGTCGGACGGTCAGTATTTTTCTATACAGGTATAAGAAAACAGTAAACACTAGTTTTAATTTTTATTCAGAGGAAGTAATTCGACGTCGCTTGCAAATCGATGGCGATGGAACCGGAGACGACCGTCGTTTGAATGATTTGCTGAAAACATTCGTAAAATGGTGTAACTCTTCGGCGGACAGTCCCGAGAACAGGTATTCTTACTTTTAAAACCACACGATGCGTTTATTTGAGGTTTTAAAAGTGGTTTGGTATGATTTTTTTTAGTCAGGCTGTACACGATCGTTTACTGGCCCAGCTGGCACAATGTGAGTTTGCGATGAAGAAGTCCGATTTCTCTGCCCGGGTGATGGAACAGGAGCTGAAAAACTATGCAACTATTTCGGACACTATTGAGTCGGGAATCGAAACGGCCAAGACCCAAATCACTCAGAGCAAACATAACTTGGTGCTGGCCAAGAAGATCCGAAAGAATCGTATGGAGTACGATGTCTTGGCCAAGATCATCAGCCAACAACCAGATCGAAAGAATACGGTTAAGGAGCTGGAAACTCTAAAGCAGGAAATGGATCAACTACAAGAGAAGAAAGCGGTTCTTGAGAGGAAGCTGGAAACAAAGAAGAAAGATTTTACCGTTCTGATGCGATCGATTGTGGAGCTACAGAACAAACTTGAATCTATTGGGGACGATTGTCCGGAAAGCGCAGAGGATAGAATGTCGTGCGATGATGAGCCAATAATTATTGTGAGTGACACGGTAATGATCGACGACACCGACTTTGCAACGTCAAAAAAGAGTTGAGAAACTAATTTATTTGTGTACTTGAAAAACAGACAAAGCTCAATCGATCCTGAATAAAATATAATATAAAATACTTTTACATTTTTCAAAACAATTTTATTTTCATCTTCGATGTCTTTGGCACATGGCGAATAGTGAACGAAATGCGGGTGTTTCTTTCAAGAACATCATTAAGTTCGATACCGGGTCGACCCTTCTTGATTTCTTCAAGGTTCGCAATACTGCCATCTATTACATCGCGATCAATTTCGGCAATAGAATGCAAGTATTTGCGATACATATCATCCTTGAGAATCAGTAAACTTCTAGGCTCTATCAGCAATTTTGTCACGGGAATCCGTTGTATTGTGGGCATCGGTCCAGTCTCATTTTCCTGCGGCTCATGGAATTCCAAAACTGCGTGTGACCCACAGGAAATAGTCGTGATCGTCGGATGAAACATGGGCCCATCAGAATGAGGCATAATGCCTTGACCAGCAAGGTATTCGTTGACTAGCACGTGATTAGCTTTTCTCCCGTCCTCGAACACTCCGACCAATTGATTTATCTGGTCCACGTAGACTTGCAACCACGCTGGCATTGCTTCTGCTATCATTCCTTTTGGGTGGGGAACTCCTCCGTAGTTTATAAGGCGTCTGTGCGATAGCTGAGTCCATCGTGGTTTGGGAGTCTTATCCACCTGAGCCAGGAGGTAGGATTCCTCTTGTGGAGTGATAAAATTTGGTATGTAGAAAACACTGGCGGGGCACTGTAATAGGTAACTTGTTTGATGTTTCAAACTACCTACAAGGTATAGAAATAAAGCACTTACTTGTCTTATTGCATGATTTTTCCAATCCATGATAAAAACTAAATACACAAACTAAATAGGTACTGGTTAAAATGCAGTCTGTCGGTACCTCGCAGACTAAGCTCTTGCAAAAATAAGGTAACAAGTACGGTGTTGCCTTATTACAATATATTATATTAGGATGTTATGTTTGTAGAACCGTATAAGTTGTTTCATACGCCGGGGTTATGTCGAAACTCTTTCAGTCTATCTCCAACAACATTTAACGAAAGGCCAACTGGAGCGTGCCCGTTCTTTCGTGATCCCCCACCACACGACGGCGAAGAGGAAAAGTGTTTTGATCGCAGGGGCAATCCACTGGAACCAGCTGCCTTTGGCGATCAGACAACAAACAATGATAAGCAAATTTAAGAAAGCACTCGCTACAAGATAGGGCAATTACAGAAGCTATAACACATACCCTATACCAGAACCTAGATTTAGTTAAACTAATGTATTAGCACTCCTACTCTGTCTTATATTCCGACCGTTTCTTTCAATACTAATGTATCTTCCTTGACCTAAAATATGGGGTAACCTATAGATTTCCGTTATGACAATAAATAAATTACAAATTACAAAAAAAAAACAAAACCAAAATGTAATTATGTAGTAATTATTATTCTTCAACTTCAAGCTTCAGCTTCAGCACAAAAATGAAGAGACTTGTTCTGAGCTTGAGAATCTACTTTATCGACTTTATCGAGAAGCTTTTTGTTATCCGATACAACAACTTTGCATAAGAACATACGAAGCCACAGTTTATCAATAGAATACTGCGACCTGCAACGTATTTGGTGGGCCGTGATGTGACGCAATGGGAGCGGTTCCTTCATCAGTGCTACCACCTGGCAAAGTCTCGAGAAAAAATAGAATCGTGGAAATTTGACATGGCATGATATATATGTCGAAAGAACAGCTAAGTGAACATCCCTACACAGAAAAAAATTCCATGGTAACGGTTACTATTTTGTAGACTACGCCATGTTTTTAAAACAACCACAAATTTTCAGTTAAATTAACCACGCATTCGGACAAATTCACCACTGATTCAGTTCATGCAACAACATTCCACCAGGACCACAGTTGATTTTTACTGCGCGCATGGTAAAATCAAACGGGTTTGTTGTCTGCTGAAAATCGTCAGTGCGTATTCTTAAATTAACCCTCGGAATGGTAGTTACCTGAGACGAGACCTACAAAGAGGAAAAATGTAACTTCAGCTGCTGCCAGTCAACTGCTGTCACGAACTGTCAGGTGCAACCAGCAGCTTTTTGAGTGAAAGTATTGGTATCCCAAATAAAATATTCCACATCATTTTTGTTTCACCAAGACTTTTTACTTTAACGAGTATTTCAAACCTTCCGTTTAGCTTGTTAATAATCAGTAGTAAACCTGTGTTTTGTTCCCGGTATAAAAATCCTTATGAAAATGAATTAACTATTTCGTGAATTGGATACACTTTTATTGTGCTCAGAAGGGTCCACCTGGGGCTTAGGTGAAACAGTCAAGTACACTGAAAATAATGTTGGAGTAGCTTTAACTATGCATTTGCTCTTATAATTACTATTTCAGAATATTTTTGAAACTTAAGTATATACTTAAAATAACAACACCGTTGTAAATTTTACCACGCTCGTAGTTAAAATAACAACGAAGCATGGTGAAGAAAATTCACAAAACAAACAACATTCTCAGTTCAACATCAAAGTCGCCATACTGCGTGCCGATAGTGTGGAATGAATTTAACGCCATGGATTTATTTATTTCTTCATTTAATAAAAATAATCTCTCACTGGGTAAGTATTAAATACAGTTTAATATTTTTCGTGATAATTGGAAAAATAAATTTCCGTCATTTTCATCATACAGATTATCGGATGTGTTTGTTTTATCGACGACGGAGCATATTTTGGCCGCTCTAAAAGTTGTCAAAACTGGCTAGCTCCATTCGCCAAAGGCTCTACAGAGTGTCCGACGTTGATGCAGCTGGCGTTAACACAACAGCTGCAGCCCGGTTTTCGCCGACAACCTTACCGATACCAAGGAACAATCCAAAGAGTCCTATGACGAAAAGTGATTTTGTTCGTTTGTATCTTCGAGAGAATCGCTGTGCTATAGAACAGAGGCCTGGATTATCCAGGCCTCTACTACAGAATATCCAAAATGTCGATATATTTAATACGTTTGTGAATAAAAACGTTTGTGGAAATAATTAAATTCCATGTTTTGGAAATATTTTACTTGCCTTCAATAATATATTATCCCAAAATTAACTAAAGCCCCATTTTTATTTTAAATGCGTCAAATGGTTAAATTAAATACTGAAATGTTGGTAATGTAACTATAAAGCATAGTAAATTTTACTGCTAAGTTTGTTTGTAAAGCCATGGTAATTATTAGCGCAATTTGTGTTCATTATAAACATGGTTCGTAGTCTGCACAAATTTAGTGGCGTTGTGTTTTTAATTTAACCCTACAATATAGTAATTTTAACTGTAAAGCTGTTCTCAGTGTAAACAGTTGAAACTCGATGGTCAACTGTGATGAAAAGAAGAACAAGTGTCAAAACAAGAGAAAAGAAGCAGCGTCTTTGCAGGTCTCGTCTCAGGTAGTTACGACCGCAACATTTTTTTGCGTGTAGTGAATCTATTCTGTATATAGAGATGAGTGACGTTTAACGCTCGCACACTGATGTGCAATTCGGTATGTGTAAATACATGTTTGTTTTCCTTCTGCCCATAACCTCAAAATTGATCGAGTCATCACAATGGTTGCGAAGGAGTCAAAAAATATATGGAAATATACTCATTTCTACCCAAACTTTGCTGAGTAGCACCATCTAGGAGTGTTTGTTTTCCTTTTATCGTTACTCACACATTCGGACGTGAGAATCTCAATTGAGATGAGTGACGTTTAGCGTTCGCACACTAATGTGCAGTTCGGCATGTGTAAATACATGCTTGTTTTCCTTCTGCTCATAACCTCAAAATAGATTGGGTCATCACAATGATTGCAAAGGAGTCAAAAAATATATGGAAATATACTCATTTTAACCAAAGCTTCGCTGAGTTGCACCATCTAGGAGTGTTTGTTTTCCTTTTATCGCCACTCACACATTCGGACGTGAGAATCTCAATACCCTGATCGTCACCTTCGAAGTTTCGTTTAAAGATGATGAATACACTGAGAACAGCTTTCCAGTTAAAATTACTATATTGTAGGGTTAAATTAAAAACACAACGCCACTAAATTTGTGCAGACTACGTACCATGTTTATAACAACACAAATTGCGCTTATAATTACCATGACTTTACAAACAAACTTAGCAGTAAAATTTACTATGCTTTATAGTTACATTACCAACATTTCAGTATTTAATTTAAACATTTGAGGCATTTAAAATAAATTTGGGACTTAAGTTAATTTTGGGATAATATAATATTGAAGGCAAGTAAAAGATTTCAACAACATGAAATTTAATTATTTTCACAAACGTTTTTATTCACAAATATATTAAATATATCGACATTTTGGATATTCTGTAGTAGAGGCCTGGATAATCCAGGCCTCTATTCTGTAGCACAGCGATTCTCTCGAAGATACAAACGAACAAAATAACTTTTCGTCCATAAGACTCTTCGGATTGTTCCTTGGTATCGGTAAGGTTGTCGGCGAAAACCGGGTAGTTCTAGGGCTGCAGCTGTTGTGTTAACGCCAGCTGCATCAACGTCGGACACTCTGTAGAGCCTTTGGCAAATGGAGTTAGCCAGTTTTGACGACTTTAAGAGCGGCCAAAATATGCTCCGTCGTCGATAATCCAAACATATTCGATAATCTGTATGGTGAAAATTACGGAAATTTATTTCTCCAATTATCACGAAAAATATTAAACTGTATCTAATACTTACCGAGTGAGAGATTATTTTTATTGTATGAAAAAATAAATAAATCCATGGCGTTAAATTCATTCCACACTATCGGCACGCAGTATGGCGACTTTGATGTTGAACTGAGAATGTTGTTTGTTTTGTGAATTTTCTTCACCATGCTTCGTTGTTATTTTAACTACGAGCGTGGTAAAATTTACAACGATGTTGTTATTTTAAGTATATATTTATTTGTATCAAAAATTTTCTGAAATAGTATTTCTAAGAGCAAATGCATAGTTAAAGCTACTCCAACATTATTTTCAGTGTAGTAATCCCCTGATAGTAATCGCATGGCAATAAGATCACCGACAAATTTATCGAAGTTCACGAAGAACACCACAAAAACCTTTTCTTTTGCCGAAAAATCGCGATAGAAAAAAAAACTTAAGCGATGGCAGCTCGCAAAACCTCGTATATCTTGCAAAATAGTAATGGGGACTTGATAATCAATCTAGGGAATATATTTCAGGAAAGCATTTCAATGCTTAAAAGAAATCAAATTTTTAATCTTCGGGATGATTAAAACACTAAAAGTTGAAAAATATTGGAGAGGAATAAATAATAAGCTAAATAGCTTTTTCATTTTTATCCGTGTAGATCATATTATGTGATGTATCAAAAACAAACTTTTTATAGAAGGCCCGGAAACCCATAGTGTTATATACCGATCGACTCAGCTCGACGAATTGAGGTGATGTCTGTGTGTATGTGTTTTTTTTTTCTTCCTAAACAATGGAGGGGGAATCTGCTCAACAGACATCCTGGGTTGACCAGGAAGTGCGGGGTTAGGGATCACCGAGGGAGGCAGGACTACATCCCGACCCGCTAAACCGTTTCCATTGCCGCCAAGCCCATAGTCCCTTCGGTACAACCAGAAAGTAATGCTTCAAAGGGGGGCCAGTGCATAATGCACCCTCGAGGTTAGCTGCGTGTCCTTGCAGCACCGAACATCGTAACTCGCTTTTTTAGAAGAACACCATGGTATCGTGCCAGCGCGTTGCCGGCTTTCCAGGTGGCCTTACCACGCCCTATGTCCTCGGAAGGTGGGAAGGGACGACTTCGCGCCTGCTTCCCTCTGCACGACTGGTATCAAGAATGATGATGCCGCGTGCACCCCAAATTGACCTTTCTGCGATAGGGCCTATTCGCCAGCACACAGAGGGACTTGCCGACGCGAGGCCTACGCCTGCCCCAGCCTTGACGAGGACCCCTTTCCGTCCTCGGGCTCGGAACCCGCCCGGTTGACCAAAGCCGCGAAAGCGACGATACCATGTTGTTCTTCGCGCGGCCACTTGTTCGGTAAAAGGATCGAGTTCGACCACAGAGCATGACCACCGGTATGACCCATGAAGCCGACTCCGATCCCTTGGACCACCTCTTATTTGCGCCTGAACTAGCCATCCTTGAGTCCACGCGCCACCTTCTGTGTAGCTCCGAGACGATTTGGGCGATAGCCGATAAAACGGCGTTCCAGCCAACTTCATCTTTACACATTCTCCGAACTAGGTTGTCCGGGGTAGTGTCCAGACCACATGTGGCAAGCATGTGGTCACGCATTGCGCGAAAACGTGAGCACACGAACAACACGTGTTCCGCCGTTTCCTCTACACCTGCGCACACCAAACACTCGGCGAGGCCGAGCACTCCAGCTGCCTTACCTGCATTTTGATTTTGCAGCACGCTTAAACGCCGGGCACATCGAACCCCCCATGGGGTGCTTGCTGTTCACAGCTTTGCTGGAACAAATCAAACAATTGGGAGGGTTCGTGCAGCATTGTGCCTTATGTCCCTCCAATCCGCAGCGTCGGCAGAGATTGCTTCTGTCAGGGCCTTTGCAGTCCCATTGCTTGTGCCCCGGTTCCAGGCACTTGAACCAAACTTCGGGTTGCTCGTATATGCGCACAGGGCATACCGACCCTTGACGCTCCCTAACTTGACTACCTTGGAGGCGTCTGCTGCAGATAGCCGAACCAATGCTACCTGTGTCCCTGCCGGACCTTTCCGTAGCCGAACGGCTGCGGTGGGCGTCTCCACTTCACACTGTCGCCGCAGTGCCGTGACGAGCTCTTCGACTTCAGTGATCTCGTCCAGGTCTTTAACCCTTAGATTCACCTCCGTCGTGAGTGCCCTCACCTTGACCGTCTCGCCTAGGACCTCCTCCGCCAACTTCTTGTAGGCGGCGCCCTTTTGCGAGACGCCCCGCTTCAGCTCGAGTATCATCTCGCCCATCTGGGTACGTCTTATTCGACGTACGTCGGCGCCGAGTTCACCGAGCTTGACGTCACTCCTCATCGCCTTCAAGACATCCGAGTACTTAGCCTCGTCCGCCGTGATGACTAGGGCATCGCCCCTGGAGCGATTGGCGCCTACCCTAGACTTCTTGCTCGCCTGGGCCTTCTTTTCGGCCCTTGACGTCTTCGGTTTTCTCTTGTTCTTGACCAGGGTCCAGGAGGCGTCATCCCCCTCTATTTCTCTATTTGTGTATGTGTGTGTGTGTGTGTGTGTTTGTGTTTTTTTTTTCTTCCTAAACAATGGAGGGCGAATCTGCTCAACAAACATCCTGGGTTGACCAGGAAGTGCTGGGTTAGGGGCCACCTCCAATGAGGGAGGCAGGACTGCATCCCCGACCAGCTAAACCGTTTCCATTGCCGCCAAGCCCATCGTCCCTTCGGTACAACCAGAAAGTAATGCTTCAAAGGGGGGCCAGTGCATAACGCACCCTCGAGGTTAGCTGCGTGTCCTTGCAGCATCGAACATCGTGACTCGCTTTTTTAGAAGAACACCATGGTATCGTGCCAGCGCATTGCCGGCTTTCCAGGTGGCCTTACCACGCCCTATGTCCTCGAAAGGTGGGCAGGGTCGACTTCGCGCCTGCTTCCCTCTGCACGACTGGTATCAAGAATGATGATGCCGCGTGCACCCCAAATTGACCTTTCTGCGATAGGGCCTATTCGCCAGCACACAGAGGGACTTGCCGACGCGGTGCCTACGCCTGCCCCAGCCTTGACGAGGACCCCTTTCCGTCCTCGGGCTCGGAACCCGCCCGGTTGACCGACGCCGCGAAAGCGACGATACCATGTTGTTTTTCACGCGGCCACTTGTTCGATAAAAGGATCGAGTTCGACCACAGGGCACCGGTATGACCCATGAAGCCGACTCCGAACCCTTGGACCACCTCTTATTTGCGCCTGAACTAGCCATCCCTCGAGTCCACGCGCCACCTTCTGTGTAGCTCCAAGACGATTTGGACGATAGCCGATAAAACGGCGTTCCAGCCAACTTCATCTTTACACATCCTCCGAACTAGGTTGTCCGGGGTAGTGTCCAGACCACATGTGGCAAGCATGTGGTCACGCATTGTGCGAAAACGCGGGTACACGAACAACACGTGTTCCGCCGTTTCCTCTAAACCAACGCACACCGGACACTCGGGCGAGGCCGAGTGTCCGAACCGGTGTAGGTACTGTCTGAAGCAACCATGGCCTGTAAGGACCTGGGTCAGGTGGAAAGTGATTTCCCCATGGCGCCTCTTGACCCACGTACCTATCTCCGGTATCAACCTATGTGTCCATCTACCCTTAGTGGAACTGTCCCACGCACGCTGCCATTTGACCATTGAGGCCAACCTGACAGTCCTGCGGATGCCTCTCGTGCCGCGCATTTCAAAGCACTCTATGTCTTCACCGATAACGATGTCAATAGGCATCATACCGGTGATGACGCAGAGTGCATCGTGCGACACGGTACGGTACGCGCTCGCAACTCTTAGGCACATGAGCCTATACGTACTTTCTAACTTCGTTCTGTAGCAGTTAATACGCAGGACCGTGCCCCAAGCTGGCCCCCCATACCTCAGTATGGACAGAGCAACGCTAGCCAGAAGCTTGCGCTTGCTGGCATAAACCGCAGAGCTATTGGACATCATCCGGGACAATGCCACTATAGCTGTGGAGGCACGCTTGCAGGCGTAATTGACGTGGCTACCAAAGGTGAGCTTATCGTCGATTATTACCCCAAGAGTTTGATGGAGCGTTCAGAGGTGATCGTGCAGTTGCCTGCCCTTATCCCCGCTTGCTGCTCCGACTTTCGGTTGATAACAACAACCACCTCAGTCTTGTGGTGAGCCAGTTCTAACTTCCTGGAACTCATCTACTCCTCGACAATTGCGATCGAGTGGGCTGCAGTCAACTCCACCTCTTCGATCGATTCGCCGTAGACCTCCAGCGTAATATCGTCAGCGAAGCCAACGATTACCACGCCCACCGGGAACTTCAACCTCAAGACTGTGATGACCGACTAGCCCTTTGGCTATACCCTCTCAGGATCGGCGAAACTTGCTACGGGCTACTCACCTCACCAATCAAGTGGAAACTGTAGATTCGATGACGTCACAGTGCAGAAAACAATCAGGGACACACCATAGACCAAATATAGAGTTACAGAATAACAAATCATTTAGCTTAACATATATATATCTCTTTACTTAACAATTTTTGGTTTTAATCATAATTTAGAACATGCTAGCGATCGATGCGGCCGTTACAGGAACCGTTGGGGCCCTTACATTTAGGTGTATAGAAATGGGTCAGAATGTACATGCATTATCTCACGTGTTTTTTCCCCAGGGGGGGGGGTTGCGTTTCTCTCGGTGCGATGGGTCCGTTGATACACCGATTGGGTCCGGATTGTCTTGCAGCAGCAGTTTGGGACGTAGAGTACCGGGAAGGGGTCTATCTTCCTCTACCTCCCGATCCTTATCAGTGTATGTGTGTCGATATCTGTTGAGTCGTCAAGGTTCTGCGAAGCAAGGGACGCAAGGGATGGGAGGGGGCCTATCTTCCTCACTCTCCCGATCCTTACCAGCGCTTGCGGGTCGATGTCGATTGAGTCGTCAAGGTTCCGCGACTGGGACGAGAACTTTCGGGAACTTCTTATAGGGTGGCCTGTGGACGTTCGTTTCGTGACCCTCGCTGTTTGGTCACGGGTTTCAAGATGGCGTCCGTTGTGGCGACGCTCAACGAATGGCCTTTCTACTTCGATGGCTCCATTTTGGGAGGAAATTAAAGGCAGCCGCCCCTAGTACCCGCTGACGGATAGAGAACACATCGGATTGGATTCCAAAAGCGTGGGTGAACCCTCCGGACCTTTGTGGACCAGATCCTCAATATCGTTGGTTCTTCTATTCCGCCGCGTGTGGTCCAACGAAATAACTATTGGGGCTCGTTGGCCACTGGTACGGAAAAAGTGGCTCAATGTTCCTTCGACGGCTTGGAACTTTTCCGGTCACTCGTCACTGAAATTGTCCCGGTCACTTCTTTTTCGGATATGCGCGCCACGCGGTGGTATTGACTACGGAATTCGAATAACGAGCTCGGTACACTCTATACCTTACCACGAACCGACGCTAACTGACTCCCTGGCTTTTATCCGTTCTCTACTTTCCGTCTTTTTCGCTTCCTACCGTGTCCTTTCCTTCGGTTAGAAGGGTCGTGCCGCATGTATGAGGTGATCCCATCGAGATAGTTGCTCTTTATAGTATACCCCGGTGGAGGGGCCTTTTTATAGCATGTACATTTTTCAATTTAACCGTTTTATCAAATTGTGTGTCTAACTAAGTTTTATTTAACAAAATTCCTACCTTAGTGCCTTTAAATAATGTTTGGTCCTTATTTAGGATTATCTCCACATTGTGACGACTATTGCGCGGTAACAATCATCTCACCTCCCGAGTAAAAAAAATACTTTTTCATTACCAAGAAGTATTTTTTTTTCTTTGATATCGATCTCTGCGTATACATCTTACTCTCTAATCGAAGGAATGCCGTCGATCTGGATCATATGATCTGCTAGGTAATTATCTTCTGGAAACATCACTACAATTCGTTTCAATCCTTTTCCGTATGCTGTTCTACTTAAACTAGAGAAACTATACATTCTCTAAGTTAATTAATTTTAAAATCCTACTTGTGAACCTCTCTCGTGCAGCTTTTCTCTTTATGTTAGCATTTTCCGACCTAATGTTTCTTAATTCCATTCATTCTTACATTCAATCGGGATCCCTCTTTATTCATTCATTCCTCCATTCACTTTCCAATCAATGTAACCATTCATTCCTTAACCTATTCTATTCCTAACTAATATTTTAACTAATGTTTTTTTAGAAGACGACATCATGTCTTCTAAATTTTGAAGAGGCAACTCTGCCTCTCAAAATATGAGTATTTTAATTTAGGCCTTTTCTAGTATCCAAACCCTCTCTTTTCTCGTAAAAGGGGCCGGTTCTGAAGTTGGTTGTCTACGATCTGTGACCTAGAGGTTTTTCTCAAAACCTTAGGTCCCTCGATCCATAATTTACGACAATAGCAATCGATTGACGAAAACTGCTATGGATCATGTGAGCTATAATAACTGCTCTCATGGTTCCATGTGAACGCACGGTCGACAATCATAACGAATGTGGGGAACAATAGCCATCGCGTGTTTACTTTTCATATATTCTAAGCGATCAGACGACGACAAACGATTGAGAAGAATTCAACGGAGTACATTCCATCTACAAGGCACGGTTCTTCTGGAGGCAATATAATGCACTACGCACAATTAGCCGCCAGGGTGGAAGATGCAATTTGCTCGTTAGGAATCAAATTCGATAAACATTTTTAACAAATTCTATAACTACTTAAAGAATTATTAGCGAGCTCGTATCCTTAAATCGCCTACGAAAAAACGTGAAAAATATAAATATTTATTGGGTATTATATACGGCGTTTCAAGAAGATTCAATCTACTCGCGATTTGGAATTTACGTGCTAGGACAATTTCGGACCGTCTGCAAGCCGTTTACTTCGCAGTATGCGCAATTGTGTGTCTCGAAACCTTTGAAGCCACAAACCAGGCAGATTGATCCCCGATAGTTTCGACACTGATCGAGCGCATGATTAGTCTGGCGACAGTATAGACACTCGTAGCTTCGAGGAGGTCTATGAGCTTCTATCAGCTTTCTCAAAGTCCTTGGCTGCGAAGGACCTTCCTTTGGATCCCTTTGGTTTGGTTGTTCCGAATATGCAGGTGGTTTGAAATGTTTCGACCCAACAGCCTCAAATTTCTTTGAGTTTTCATCCTTTGCTTTGGGTGGATGATTCCCTTTCGTATGCTGATTCCCTTTAAATGGAAGACGATCCTGATATTTTCCGGAATCTACTTTGCTCGAATTGATTCGGAAATCACGTTAGTTGATTTCTCGCTGCCGAAAACTTTGGCATATAACGAAAAGTTAGATGCATCTATAACATGTCCCGCTTCTAACAATTCGGGTAGACTCAAGATAGGCTTCCAGAGAAGTGTTTTCTTAAAATCTGTCCTCATGTTTCTTTTCAGGATGTCCAATTGCTCAGCATCGCCCATGGGTACTATCATCGACAGAAACATACTCTCCATGTCATAATAGTACTCCTGGAAGGTTTCGTTCCTTTGTTGACGTCTCTGGTAAATTCTGGTACGAACTAAAGAATCCAACCTGGGATGCGCAAAGTTTCTCCGTAGTTCATGTACCAAATGAGGCCAGTCAATCAGACGTCTTGAAGAACGCATTGTCATGTACCAGTTCAATGCTGGACCGCAAAACAAATGAAAGGCGGAATCGAACAATTCCGCTTCGGATGTACGTTCTGAAAGTGCTAGCTGTGATACCAAGACTAGGAACTGATTTAATTTGAGCCCTTGGTCTGTTCCAGCATATTTATCTAGCTTCCACTTGGAAACCGGCAACGATTTGCAGCCACGGGGATTTTCACCCCCTCCGGGCCTCTGAAATGGTTGTGGTATTCGAAATTGGCTTGGCAACGCTTGGTTTGCTCCTGTTATATGAAAACCTCCCCCTATATTTGTTGGGTTTTGTGAAATGGGCGCCTGTATCACTGGAGGATTTTGATAAACTCCAGATACATTTTGTGAAATATTTCTATTAATTGGATAGCACCACTGGGGTGGCTCTTCCGAACCGAACTGCCTCGATATCTCAGATAGAAATGGAACTCTAGTATTTACCATTGCCGGATGCCCTTGGCGTGGGTTTGAGTACACCGATGTGGTAACCCGGGGCATTGTGCACATGGAAGTAGGTTGAGTAGTGAACTTGATCATCGGGTATGTTGTGGTAAATTCTGGTCGGTGAGCAGAAGCTATCGTTTTTTGACTTGGTAAAGTAGGATTCGTCAGTGGAAAGGTACCACCGCCTATTGGTAATTGATCATCTATGTGTGTCTGTCCACATCGAGTGGTGAGCCAACTCGAATGTGCCGCCGACTGTTTCGGTATCGTACCAGCATAATTATATTGTCCCTCAGTTGCTATTGTGGCTGAGATATTACCTGTGGTGGAATGAACTGGAATCCTCGAATTTACTTCTTGGAACGTACGAAGCAAATAGATCTCATGCTCTAGCGATAGCAAAGCATCCCTAACATCGGCTTTACCTATCTCCTGTGTATTATCGGTGTGTAATAAGCCCAACCGTAGTAAGGACTCGGTGATGTCCTTGTCTTCTTGCGACATTGAACCCTGACTTGTCCCTTCTACTGAAATCGGAACCCTGAGTTCGATTCAAGAGGCACGCTTTTACCAGTGTTTTGGTCCGCAAACAACCTACATAATTGAGGGTCATCCAATTCATCCACTTGTGTAATTCGCTTATCATAAAAGAACCTATTCAAACGAGCTAGAACCCCTTCTTGGAGTTGTGCTATCTTCAACTTATTTTCCTCTGACACATACTCATATAGCAAAGTGAGCCTATTTCCCAGGTGTAACAGCAGGGATTGGCACCTAGGAGGAATATTTCTAGCAGAAACAGTAATTGTTTCATCCAGTTCAGAAATTTTCTGAACGCAATTGTTGAATTCTTCTATGGGAACCCGTTTTAATGTTCTTGTAAGTCCTACTTCTTCAGATTTTTCTGTCTTCAGCGTCTCCCTAAGAGCACGCCGTTTTCTTGACATCGACTCCTGATTGTTAAATACCACGTCCCTCACCTCTAATTCAAAGTCTAACTCGTCCTCGTTCAAATGATCTACCCGAATATCGTAATACATCTGCAGTAGCTTTCTTGCCACTATATTCTGTATACTCGCTGCCATTCTGTGAAACTCAGCCACTAACAATCTAAGAGAAAAGCTAAATTAATGCATAGGGCTGTCCAAAAGTTTTGATTAATAGTGAAGCAGTTAATATTATTTCAGCATAAACGAAATCAGACCTTGACGTATTATAAAGTAATATCTGCAGAAGATTTTTCTTCATCTATTTATTATTATAATTTTTTTTCAAACAGATTGTAGACAGACGTCTTCGACCAGATTGCTCAACGATACACAGTAAACGATTTCACGATTATCGAAAGGCAGAATCGTGAGTCTCCCCCAGCAAGTCTAAATATTCCGAAGGAATATTTTCCTTTAACGTGGATCGCCAAATGTGATGACCGACTAGCCCCGCGGCTACACCCTCTCAGGGTCGGCGAAACTTGCTTCGGGCTACTCACCTCACCAATCAAGTGGAAACTGTAGATTCGATGACGTCACAGTGCAGAAAACAATCAGGGACACACCATAGACCAAATATAGAGTTACAGAATAACAAATCATTTAGCTTAACATATATATATCTCTTTACTTAACAATTTTTGGTTTTAATCATAATTTAGAACATGCTAGCGATCGATGCGGCCGTTACAGGAACCGTTGGGGCCCTTACATTTAGGTGTATAGAAATGGGTCAGAATGTACATGCATTATCTCACGTGTTCTTCTTCCCCAGGAGGGGGGGGTTGCGTTTCTCTCGGTGCGATGGGTCCGTTGATACACCGATTGGGTCCGGATTGTCTTGCAGCAGCAGTTTGGGACGTAGAGTACCGGGAGGGGGTCTATCTTCCTCTCTCTCCCGACCCTTATCAGTGTCTGCGTGTCGATGTCTGTTGAGTCGTCAAGGTTCTGCGAAGCAAGGGATGGGAGGGGGCCTATCTTCCTCACTCTCCCGATCCTTACCAGCGCTTGCGGGTCGATGTCGATTGAGTCGTCAAGGTTCCGCGACTGGGACGAGAACTTTCGGGAACTTCTTATAGGGTGGCCTGTGGACGTTCGTTTCGTGACCCTCGCTGTTTGGTCACGGGTTTCAAGATGGCGTCCGTTGTGGCGACGCTCAACGAATGGCCTTTCTACTTCGATGGCTCCATTTTGGGAGGAAATTAAAGGCAGCCGCCCCTAGTACCCGCTGACGGATAGAGAACACATCGGATTGGATCCAAAAGCGTGGGTGAACCCTCCGGACCTTTGTGGACCAGATCCTCAATATCGTTGGTTCTTCTATTCCGCCGCGTGTGGTCCAACGAAATAACTATTGGGGCTCGTTGGCCACTGGTACGGAAAAAGTGGCTCAATGTTCCTTCGACGGCTTGGAACTTTTCCGGTCACTCGTCACTGAAATTGTCCCGGTCACTTCTTTTTCGGATATGCGCGCCACGCGGTGGTATTGACTACGGGAATTCCGAATAACGAGCTCGGTACACTCTCTATACCTTACCACGAACCGACGCTAACTGACTCCCCTGGCTTTTATCCGTTCTCTACTTTCCGTCTTTTTCGCTTCCTACCGTGTCCTTTCCTTCGGTTAGAAGGGTCGTGCCGCATGTATGAGGTGATCCCATCGAGATAGTTGCTCTTTATAGTATACCCCGGTGGAGGGGTCTTTTTATAGCATGTACATTTTTCAATTTAACCGTTTTATCAAATTGTGTGTCTAACTAAGTTTTATTTAACAAAATTCCTACCTTAGTGCCTTTAAATAATGTTTGGTCCTTATTTAGGATTATCTCCACATTGTGACGACTATTGCGCGGTAACAAGACACCGTCGTACATGACGTTCCATAACACCGGACCCAGTATGGAACCTTGCGGAACCCCTGAGGTTATGTCAACACACTTCCGCCCTGCCTTCGTGTCGTATACCAGTACCCGATTTTGGAAGTAGCTTCCGAGAATCTTGTACAGATACTCGGGAATTCCAAGACGCAGGAGCGCATCTGCAATAGCTGCCCAACTGGCACTATTGAAAGCATTCCTCACGTCGAGAGTCACTACTGCAAAATAGCGAACTCCCCTCTTACGCTCGATAGCTATCTCCGCGAATTTGGTAACCGACAAGATAGCGTCTACGCTCGACTTACCCTTTCGGAAGCCAAACTGGTTACTCGATAGACCATCCGCACCCTCCGTGCGTATCAACAACCTGTTGAGGATGATCTTCTCGAGCACCTTCCTGCCATATCAAGCAGGCATATTGGTCTATATGCCGACGGATCACCCGGTGGTTTTCCCGCCTTTGGCAATAGGACCAAGCTCTGCCTTTTCCATGCTTCAGGGAAGACTCCCTCGTCCAGGCATCTCTGCATGACAGATCTGAACATCTCGGGAGCCTCGGCAATGGCCGCTTTAATGGCCAGGTTCGGAATACCATCCGGTCCTGGCGCCTTACCTACACTAAGGGACTGTGCAATCCCCGCAAGTTCCGCCACAGTTACTCTTCCCTCGTCGGTCACCCTGGCTCCTGGCAGCTCCACGAAGGAGGCCAGGGGCTTTGGGTCGTGACGTGGGAAGAGCCCTGCGATGATCCTCTCCAGCATCTCTGGAGACCGCTCTGTAGGGGCCATCGCCCCACGTGTCTTGGCCATTACGACCCTATAGGCGTCACCCCATGGATTCGCGTTGGCACTTTGACACAGGCCCTCGAAGCAGGCTTTTTTGCTTGATCTAATCTCAGTCTTCAGAGCGGCTCTAGCAGCCACGAACGCCACCCGTCGTTCAACACGCTCCTCTTCTGTGCGTGCTCGCTGCATCCGCCTCCTTGCCCGTAGGCAGGCGCGGCGCAGGTTCGCAATTGCTTGAGTCCACCAGTAAGCCGGTGGTCTCCCATTCCTAGGGTGGACTTTCCTAGGCATGGTGGCATCGCATGCACGCGAGAGTACTGTTACCAGCTGCTCGCCACTCAGACCGAGAGTATTGTGCTCGCGGCGGAGCGCTTCCTTAAACACCTCGTCGTCGAAGTATGATGTCTTCCACATACGAGGACTAGGCCTCGCCCCTTCTTCCGTCCGCTGAATGCTGGTCGTATAGTCGATACTGTAGCGAACCGCCAGGTGGTCGCTGTGAGTGTAGCCATCATCTACCCTCCAGTTCGAACTACTCGTTTGGCCAGGGCTCCAGAACGTAACGTCGATAATCGACTCGGCGCCGTTCCAGCTGTAGGTACTTTTGGTACCGACATTAGCCAAGTCCACATCCAACATGGCCAGTGATTCCAGCAGGATCTGCCCCCGTTGTTTCGTGGAAAGGCTTCCCATTCCACGGCCCAAGCGTTGAAGTCCCCCGCTATCACCACCGGCCTACGCCCCATCAAGTTAGCCGTCAAACAATCTAGCATTCGACCGAACTGCTGGATCGACCATCGAGGAGGCGCATAGCAGCTGCAGAAGAAGACCCCGTTGATTTTGGCAATGACGAAGCCCTCGTGTGTCGAAGACACCAACTCTTGAACTGGGTATTTCCCCATTGTCCATATCGCTGCCATTTGAGACCCATCGGTGACCCAATTACCGTTCCTGGCGGGTACCCGGTAAGGATCTGCTATGATGGCGATATCCGTCCCCCATTCAGCAACTGTCTAACACAGCAGTTGCTGGGCTGCATGAAAGTGGTTCAGGTTTAGCTGCGTTACCTGCACTGTGATTTTGCAGCACGCTTAAACGTCGGGCACTTCGAACCCCCATGGGTGCTTGCTGTTCGCAGCTTTGCTGGAACAGATCAAACAGTTGGGAGGGTTCGTGCAGCATTGTGCCTTATGTCCTCCAATCCGCAGCGTCGACAGAGCTTGCTTCTGTCAGGGCCTTTGCAGTCCCATTGCTTGTGCCCCGGTTCCAGGCACTTGAAGCAAACTTCGGGTTGCTCGTATATGCCCACAGGGCATACCGACCACCCCACCTTGACGCTCCCTAACTTGACTACCTTTGAGGCGTCAGCTGCAGGTAGCCGAACCAATGCTACCTGTGTCCCTGCTGGACCTTTCCGTAGCCGAACGGCTGCGGTGGACGCCTCCACTTCACACTGTCGCCGCAGTGCCGTGACGAGCTCTTCGACTTCGGTGATCTCGTCCAGGTCTTTAACCCTTATATTCACCTCCGTCGTGAGTGCCCTCACCTTGACCGTCTCGCCTAGGACTTCCTCCGCCAACTTCTTGTAGGCGGCGCCCTTTTGCGAGACGCCCCGCTTTAGCTCGAGGATCATCTCGCCCGTCCGGGTACGTCTTATTCGACGTACGTCGGCGCCGAGTTCACCGAGCTTGACGTCACTCCTCATCGCCTTCAAGACGTCCGAGTACTTAGCCTCGTCCGTTTTGATGACTAGGGCATCGCCCCTGGAGCGATTGGCGCCTACCCTAGACTTCTTGCTACCCTCATTCGCCTGGGCCTTCATTTCGGCCCTTGACGTCTTCGGTTTCCTCTTATTCTTGACCAGGGTCCAGGAGGCGTCATCCCCCTCTATTTCCCTGGTCTGGGGCGGCTGAGAGCTCTCAGCCTGCCGTAACCCCTTACCACCGTCTTTCCTGGGTGGACGGACCTTTCCAGGTCCTTCCTCCCCCCGGTTTTGGAGGTACCTGGCCGGGGTTCGGCTTCCCAGCCCCACTACCCTTGTTCGGGGTAGTAACCTCCGCGTTTTGGGGCGGCCCCAGGGAGCTCATCCTGGAGACTGTCTCCCCGTTTTTGTGTCTGCTCCGTTGGAGCAGCCACCCTGACGTGCCCGCGAATACTTGAGCCTCGGTCTGGGCAGACTTTGGCACCACCGTCTTCGCTGGCACGTCCTCGGTCGATTCGACCTTGCCCAAATCCGCGAATTCTTGGGCCTCAGTCTGGGTAGACCTTGACTCCATGGATTTCACGGGTTCGCACTTGGCCGTCCTGACCGCCTTTTCCAGCTTGGCGTCCAACATCGACTTTCGAAGTTTCTGCAAGCTCCTCTTGAGGTCCTTACTGATATTATGCTTCGATGACGCAAAGTCGATGATGGCGTCCAGCTGTTCCGTCGCCACCTTGAAGGCCGAAAGCCCATCGCGTTTGCGGTTCATCGCCTCCACAAGCCATGGGCCGTCAATAACCTCTACCGGCGTTTTTTAGCCGAGAGGAAGGTTAAGTGACCCACGCTGGCGCTGCGCACTGAGCTGCCGACTATTGCCTCTGGCCTCCTAGGCGGAGACCTGAACAACCCACCTCTTGCGAAGGGGTTGTCGCCTACACTACTACCACTAGTTGAAGAATTGCCTTGGTTTTCCATTTTGGTCCCACGAGTTGCTCGGGAAAGAGGTCCACCACGCCAGAGCCCAGCATGACGCGGTAAGGGACAATTACTGTGGAGGGTGCCCAGGTACCCCACAGGCTCCGTTAAAGGCCTAGCTTATTATTTCACTCGGCACGGGTCGCTTGACGCCTTGGGATTAGGGGTTAGGGACGATGGTCCCGGTCTAACTCGCAGTGGCCATGGGGAGGGGTCGTCAAGCCCTTGGACAAAGTCCCTGCTGCCCCACGTGTGTATGTATGTGTGTGTGTGTGTGCACAAAAGCTAAGAAAAACATTAGACAACTTTTCATATAGTAATCCTTAACCAATTTCCTCGCAACAAGTTTCATTCGACAGGGGACAAAGGCTAGTTGATCACTATTGAATTTTAAAACGATCGACCGTTGCGTTTAAAAGTTATAAAGAAAATGGTACATCGAACCACATTCAGCACATAAGGTTGGTATCTTGGTTAAATGCGAGAAAGGCAGTATCACTACTTGGTGAATTAAGTTTTTTTTACACGGTTGGAATTCATTAATTTCTCGGTTAACCTGAATTTTCACAGCTTTTTAAATACCCCCTGAATTTTCTTTGATTTTTTGTGAAATTTTTCGTGGGTTTAACTCATTGTTTCATTGACGCTGAAGGTCTTAAACGACTAAAACCAAACCATGTAAAAAAAAACCTGGGTGTATGTGTTTCGAAATGGACAAATTGATATGAATTTTGCGAAAAAGAATCCACGTGTCTTGGAAGGACTCGAACCCTCAACCTCCTACTCTCTAGATAGGCGTGATAACCCCTACACAACAAGTCCACTTGAAGGTCACGTTTGCGGAAAAGCCATCAGAATCCGAGTACCAACCTCCACCGCGGTTAGCGCTTTTTGCGATTGCGAATTTCCAACAACGTGATGGGCGGCATCATAATGGGAGCTGTAGGTTGATAAAAGAAAATTGTCAATTAAAATGATTTGATACAAGATATGATAAGCGTTCAAAATGTAGGATGATACAACTGGTGCCCCGGATTGGCCCAAGAAAAATGTGGTCTCTTCTAGTTTACTTTTAAAACGTTCAAAACGGCCTTTACTCAGAGATAGCGTCTGTTGAACATCAATTTAAAAAGTTTTGTTTATCATTTCTTCTTTGAGATGTCTTTGGGAATTGAATTTGGATACATACACAATTTTTGTCCGTCTACTGGTTTTCTCATAAAGAATTGGCTTAGGCTCGAGTTTCTCGAGTGCTTGTGGTTGTTTCGAAGTTGCTCACCCCTCGAGACGCGGCGGAGACGAGCCCACTTCTAAGTCGAGGGGAAGAAAACATTTCATCTGAGCTCCAACCTCAGTAGTGGTTTACTGCGTTGAAACCAAAAGAAGAGACCTTAATAATAATGCTATCATTGATGAATTGAACGGTAGCTGACTCCTAGGAAAGAGCACGTCTAAAATGGATATTGTCGGGCCGCCGCCAAACCGGACCGCGAGATTGGGCGCGAATTATGTCATTAGTAGTGCGCATTATGCACGCATGGATGTACTATCATGCACACTAATCTATTTAAGTTTCGACGTCTGATAACTGCAGATATTTTGATTTTATTGAAAACAAATTTCCGATTTTCTACAATGGTTTATAAATCAACGGAATGCCTTAAATCCGTTCTTCCTGGTTTATTTTAAAATAATTTTCCCGTTGTAAGAGAAAAATATTCATTAGGTTATAGTGTTCATGTACGGTTCCTGGATCTATCGTAGAGTACTAATATTGCTCTGAGTTCAGTATAAAAGTAATAAGATAACAGAAGGAAAATTGGTAAATTTCAAGGGGCCTGTTACTGTACCGGTCTCATTGAAATAAATTTATCTCATCTCGAAAGCAAGAAATAATACAGCAACTTTCTGGGTCATAATGTTTGTGTTTGACAGCAATGAGACGTAAAATTGGAAAAGCATTTCCAGTAATCGCACATCTGTAGTTTAATATGGTAATAAACTCAGTCAACATGCCTCCACCCATTCCCAAAACACACCACAATTTGGCGTACTTGTGCAGGAAAAACTTTCTAAAATTGTCATACTATTTGCTTTTTGCATTTTTGTAGTAAAGATATGACAAACAAAACACGACCTCCAGCGCCTATTAGCATAAAGCCCTTCAATGGAAAGAAAACAGATCTCAACATTTCGCCTGAGTTTGTAGTTCCGCCAACATCACACAAACCGCACATATTTAAAGATTTTGTTTGCACCTACATTAACTTCCAAGTGCCTACAGTAAGAGAATGAACTCTTTGAAACAGTAGTTAAAAACGGATTATTACACATATTTACTGCCCCACGAGGACTTTGGCGGTTCATGTTGGGGATTCGCGGAGGAAAGCTCCACTAGACGATAGCACTTTTGAAGCTACATTTGGGTTCACGCAGCGCACGTCGTCGAATGGTTCGGCATCATGAGAGCTATGTGGCTATTATAGAGAACCCTCTCTTCAACGGAAACTACTTCAATAACGAGAAATTAACATAAACGCTTACAACGGAGTGTCTTGTCAAGTGTTCCGCGGAACCAGGCTGATCGGCTTCTTTTGATACTGGCCACTTCTTGCAGCGCGGTCAACAGCTTCGTCGCGCCTCCGTTTCCACTCGCCACGGTTCTAACTCCCTAGATAATACCCGTCAATGACTTCCAATGATCCACCAACGTTATTTCTAGTGTCGGTCTTGTTGTTTCGAAAATAGTTACAACATCATCCGCCATCGGCAAAAAATAGGTGACTTTCTCGAAAGCAGATGTTTTGCTTCAGCGGATGATGGCACTTTCAGGGAGAGAAAGACCAAAAGTGTCTTTTTCAACATCAGCCTGATGGGGCGGGAAAGAGTTTTGCCCTGTCGCACACACGAAGGCCGAAGAAAAAGAGACATGCTTCACTTTCTGACTAATTTCATCCGCGACATGAAGGAAAACATTTTGAAATTTGATACTGAGAGTATACGGAGTAGGAAAACAATAATTAAAAATATATTTAGAGAGGTTATGAGACGGGTTAAACTCCATAAGAACGTTCCTAACTTTGGGTGTTTATAATAGTAGTTCAGAAAATAAAAGGATTTAGAAGAATTATAGCTGAATTGATATTTAGTGCAATGAAAATGAGGGTGTTAGGTACAAAAGGGTACACCCAACCGGCGGTTGTTAGATTTTCTAACAATTTTGTATAAGAATCTAACAAAACCTGTATAAGAACTGAGCATATGCAAAATTGTTAGATTCTTATACAAAACATGTAAGAAAAGCTTACACAATTGTTAGATTCTTATACGATATTTGTATAAGAATCTAGCAATTTCGCATATGCCTAGTTTTTATACAGGTTTTGGTAGATTCTAATACAAAATTGTTGGAAAATCTAACAACCGCCGGTTGGGTGTATTAGTCACATTTTGTCAATTTTCAACACCGCAATAAATTTGTATAGTAGTATGTTAATATAATTTCTATGTTAAATAACAATCATAAACTGATATTTCGCAACACTTGTGATGTTTCATACTGACCATTTTATTTTCATATGTTTGCTTTTCTCGTACAACGAAGTTGTACCGAAAGGCTATCATTTCACTCCGAAAACGAACTTTTTATAGAAGCCTCTGAGACCCATAGTGTTATATACCAATCGACTCAGCTCGTCAAACTGAGCACATGTCTGTCTGTCCGTGTGTATGTGTGTGTATGTGTGTGCGTATGTGTGTGCACAAAAGCTATAAAAAACATTAGACAACTTTTCGTATAGTAATCCCTAACCGATTTTCTCGCAACAAGTTTTATTCGACAGGGAACAAAGCCTTGTTGAACACTATTGAATTTTATAACGATCGATTATTGCGTTTACAAGTTATGAAGAAAATGGTACATCGAACCATATAAACCCCATATAAGGTTGGTGTCTTAACTAAATGCGAGAAAGGCACCACCAACGCTAGGTGGATTAATCTGGGTTTTTGCCTTTCTCATAGGTACAACAAAGTTGTACCGAAAGGCTATCATTTCACTCCGAAAAGGAGCTTATTATGAAGGCCTCGGAGATCCATTGTGTTATATACCAATCGACTCAGCTCGACGATCTGAGCAAATGTCTGTCTGTCCGTGCGTATGTATGTGTGTGCACAAAATCTAAGAAAAACATTAGGCAACTTTTCATATAGTAATTCTTAACCGATTTTCTCGCAACAAGTTTCATTCGACAGGGGGCAAAACCTAGTTGATCACTATTGAATTTTAAAGCGATCGACTATTGCGTTTGAAAGTTATAAAGAAAATGGTACATCGAACCACATCAACGCCATATAAGGTTGGTGTTTTGGCTAAATGCGAGAAAGGCAGTATCACCACTCGGTGAATTAAGTTGGGTTTTTTATTACCAGACTAAGGCCGGAGTGGCCTGTGCAATACATAAAAGTCTTCTCCATTCAGCTCTTTCCATGGCTACACGTCGCCAACCTTGCAGTCTGCGGAGGGTCCGCAAATCGTCCTCCACCTTGCCCGCTGTGCACCTCGCCTTCTTGTTCCCGTCGGATCGTTGTCGAGAACCATTTTCACCGGATTACTTTCCGACATTCTGGGAACGTGCCCAGCCCACCACAGTCTTTCGATTTTCGCGGTGTGAACGATGGATGGTTCTCCCAACAGCTGATGCAACTCGTGGTTCATTCGCCTCCTCCACGTACCGTGCGCCATCTGCACCCCACCATAGATGGTATGCAGCACTTTCGTTTCGAAAACTTCCAGTGCGCGTTGGTCCTCCACGAGCATCGTCCAGGTCTCGTGTACGTAGAGGACTACTGGTCTAATACGGGTTTTGTAGATAGTTAGTTTGGTAGGCGGCGAACTCTATTCGATCGAAGCGTTTTGCGGAGTCCAAAGTACGTACGATTTCCTGCCATGATATGTCTCCGAATTTCTCTGCTGGTATCGTTATCGGAGGTCACCAGTGAGCCCACGTACACGAATTCTTCAACCACCTCGATTTCGTCACCACCAATACAAACTCGTGGTGGGTGACTCACGTTGTCCTCTCTTGAGCCTCTTCCTATCATGTACTTCATCTTCGACGTGTTGATGACTAGTTCAATCCGTTTAGCTTCACTTTTTAGTCTGATGTAGGCTTCCTCCACCCTCTCAAAGTTACGGGCCATAATATCAATGTCGTCGGCGAAACCAAATAACTGGACGAACTTCGTGAAAATCGTACCACTCGTGTCGGTCCCTGCCCTTCGTATTACCCCTTCCAAAGCTATGTTGAATAGCATACACGAAAGACCATCACCTTTCCGTAACCATCTGCGCGTTTCGAAGGGAATCGAGAATGCCCCTGAAACTCGAACTACGCACATCACCCTATCCATCGTCGTCTTGATCAACCGTGTCAGTTTATGCGGAAATCCGTGTTCGTGCATTAGCTGCCTTAGCTAGTCCCGATCGATTGTATCATATGCGGCTTTGAAGTCGATAAATAGATGATGTGTGGGCACGTTGTATTCGCGGCATTTCTGTAATACCTGACGTACGGCGAACACCTGATCTGTGGTAGAGAGTTCACCCATAAATCCCGCCTGGTACTGCCCCACGAACTCTCTTGCAATTGGCGTTAGTCGGCGGCATAAAATTTGGGAGAGTACCTTGTAGGCAGGGTTCAGAAAAGTGATTGCGCAGTAGTTGCTACAATCCAGTGTAACTAATGGGCAGCCCTCAATTCGGCACACATGAGACTCCCCTCCTCATAACGTCAGGGTCGGCATACGCGCTTGATTATCTCGCGACCAAGAAAATACCCGAATACCGTTAGCAACTTCACCCACTTTATTCAGCACACAGGTACCTTCTCTTCCACTTTCTTATTCGGCTATCTTCTACCTTCCTCACCTTCTCACTACTCTTCTCCTGTTGGCGGGGCCCCTTCTTCGTCCGCTGACCTCTAGGCCAATATTCCTCCGTTCGCCTCCGTACTGCTTCCGACTCAAACGACGATGTTCAGCCGCCTGTCCTCCGCCGAGCTATTCGCGGACGAAATTGACGGCGTCGCAAAGCTCTGAATAAAATGGCGGCGTCCACGGACAATTGGGGGACGAGATGCCGGGGCTGATCCTTATTGGACGTTCGGACCGCTTTCGGATCCTGGTACGTATTGTCGAGACGGCAACTGGTCACTACACGTTATCTGGACTGGTTCAACCGGAACAATCACGGGCAGCTCTGACGTTAAACCCACAAAGAAAAGAGGGGTCCTGGATGGTTTCTTTAGCTTCACAGCTTCCACTGTCTCACAAGGCTTCACTTCACTTCCTTCTTGATGTTTATTAAAACTGGTTGTTTGTTCAGACGTCTGTCGTGTTTGGATATCGCTTTGGAAATGATTCCAAGCAATGGCGCATATCCTTTCAGAACCCTCGACCAAGCAAACTTCCCCTCCAAGCCTTTCGCTTATCACTACGCCGCCCCCCAATGGCCGTTTAGTTTTCCGCGATCCTGCAACTGGTGGTGAATAGCGGAACTATGTGTGGTGTGGCTGCATCCTTTCCGGTGGGTGATGGGTGGTTGTGATGCTTAGCGCATATTCAAATTTCTTCTTGGTATTGTTTAACATTTATTACACGGAATGCAAAACGCGTCTCACACATCTCGAAATGACAGACACACGACACCTTTCATCCACTCCTGCGGTAGAACCTCATCCTCCCAAACCTTGGTAGTGCCTCACCACCGTGTTTAAACAGCTCTCTTGGTAGTTGGTCAACTCTAGGGGCTTTGTTGTTTTTCAGCCGTCCAATTTCCTCCTGAATTTCCTGGAGATTCGGAGCCGGAAGTCTCATGCTCCTAGGGCCATTAACGTACCGCCACCGTTGTCTGCCACATCGCCATTTAGGTGCTCTTCGTAGGGCTGCCGCCACCTTTGGATCACCTCACGCTCGTTTGTGAGAAGGTTCCCGTTTATGTCCTTACACATATCGGGCTTTAGCACGTGGCCCTTAAGTGAACGGTATAACTCCAATCGTGATCCTTTATTCGTCGCCTAGGTCGTTGCCGATTATATCGAGTCGTATTATCTTCTATGTCGTTCGTAATGGTTGTTTCCAAAGGCGGCTTATTGGGCCTGCGCAAACCTCCTGTCTCGTCGGAGGGCCGTCGTGTCAGGTATGTTTAGCGTCCCACCTAACACCAGGACTTGGGCTTGTGCGCTTTGAGCGGAACATGGTCGCTTTGGCGGAGCCTACATGCGGATACATGCAGCTTTTTATGGAGGTTTAACAGAGCCCATTGTCAAACCCCACCACATCCTAGGCAGGTACCACAACTCGCAGATGGCCTGGGGAGGGATCGTCAAGCCCTTGGACATAGTTCCTGCTGCTCGTAAAATTTCCACATGAATACGTAGAATTTTTATACCAGCAACACCTTTTTGCATTTCTAATTACTATTTTCAAAACATGTATAGGAGAAATCACTTTTTTAGCATTTATTCTTTTCTGACTTGCTGCATTGAACGAAAGTTCGTTTATTTGGTAGGCTCAGGCGTGTATAACACTATACGGAGCCACGGTTAATTGAGTAAGAAAGGGACAAAAGCCAACTCGTGGTGACTCGACGTTAGATTTACAATATTTAGGGAAGGAGAGATCTTAGGATTTGGGATCAGGGAATTTCGGCTGCTCATCCGGGCATTAGGCGTCAAGGATGAAGTGGCGTGTTGTCGTGTTCAAGGAATGGTTTGACTGAGAGTATCTTCCGGATGGCCAGATTTTTTTTCTTTATTATAGTGATTTTTAAGTGTAATACAAAGTTCATCAGCCATCCCGGATGGCCAGAGTAACGTAGATCTACCGAACAGAGAGGCAAAGACAATACAAAAAAACTTTGACAAAAGAAGCAGAGCAAAGAAAACTATAAATGGCCTGCATATTCCGTGGGGCATCGAAATCCGTACACTTAAGCACCTTAGTATATGAAAAAGTCATTAGAAAATAGGAATCGAATGTGAATAAAACGTTTGTCATTGACACAGGCGCATGAAGGCTTCTACTTATGAAGTGTTTCACATTTACTCATTAAAAACTACGAAAAACATGATAAAATAATGAATTAAATCAACTACTCCTGACTCGAAATCCGTCCACCGTGGACGGATTTCGAATCAAAGGATCAAAATCCGTACAGCTATTTCTTAACTACATATTTAAATTGAAACAGTGATTGACTAAACTACCACTGTAAATAGTTCGACACGCACCTAGCGAAGCGATCCCTTCGATTTGTATTCCGCTTATCTTACGTAATGATTTGCAATTAGCAATTGGTGCAATTATGCTCTACCCGAAAACAAAATGGCGGCACAAACTCCGCGTTTGGTGGGTGGAGATTTGTTTTTGATTTTTGTTGTTTTAATTTCAAAGCCTTCTTTTCAATTCTATGCCCTAAAAGCTTACTGTCAAGTATCTGAACAGGATAAGATTAATTATTTCTACATTATTTACCTTTAACCTCCTTTAATTTATTGATATCTCATGAGGTGGACGGATTTCGGTCCCGCACGGTAGACCATATCACGATCTTCTAAAATACCTCGAATTTCCCAGAAAGGTTGTTTACCTCGGGCCATAAGGGTATCCAATAATTATTTTCTGGAGGAGTCATTTTCCGAGCAGAACCAAACTACGTGATCGATGTCATCGTAACCGGCACCACACCTACATAAGTTGCCACCGTCAAGGTTTATTGTTTAGTACTTACCTTTAAACCACGCTTGCTCAGAAACTTTAGAAATTATGGAAAAAAGCCACCGTGCAAGTTCGTTGTGTGTACAATTCCTTTTTTTTTTTTTTTATATGGCCCACCGTTACCCCCACACCAAAAAGCTCTTCGTTTTTTTTTGAGCCCCCTGGCAGTGGACTTTTCTAGGACAGAACAAAACAAATACAAATTACATATAAACATGAAATATTAGTGTGTGTGCGGAAGTGGTGAACCTGAACAAAAATAAGCTAATCGAGGGATTCCCAGTGGAACTGTGTTCCTTTAAAGGGATCCCAATATTTAAAATTACAAAAAAAAATCATATTCAAAACTTTACATTAATATGATTAGGTAAGGTAAGGTAGTTATTCGGAGATTATTCTGGCAATATAAAATTTAGATTAAAAATGAACTGATTTTGGATCTGTAATAACGTTTCAAATTGGTTTTGAACAATAATTTATTATTAATTAATTTAAATCGCTCTGGAATTATATTGTATACAAAAGGCCCGTAGAATGATATTCGCATTTGACCGACGCTACTTAAAGCTCTACATCTCAACAAATTATTGGCATGTCTTGTATTGTGCTCGTGACTCCTTGAAGGTAAAACCAAGTTGCAATGCATGTTAGGTGTTTTCATAGCATGGAATATGAATCGTCAGTATGTTGTGTGGAAGCTGCGTATATAGTTGAAGTGTAGGGAACAAAGGTGGTAAAGAAAATATGGTTTTTATGCATCGGTTTTGTAGAACTTGAAGTTTCCTTAATTTAGATTTACAAGCATGCCCCCAAGCAATAATGAGGTATTGAAGGTGGGAATGAATGCACCCAAAATAAAATTTCAGTAGTGCAGTTCTAGGAACAAATTGTCTCACACGATATATTAAGCCACACAGGGACGAAATTTTTCTTTGCACGCTATCTAGATGATTTATCCATGAAAGGACAGGATCTAAATTTAGTCCTAAATATTTGAAATTAAAAACTTTGTCTATAACAGTCGACCCAACTGAAAGATTCGCATGTGGATCAATTTTCTTCCGAGGGGAATGAAACAACATGTACTTTGTCTTGGATAAATTCAAAGACAATAAATTAGAATTAAAGTAATCCATCAGGAGCCATAGATCCATATTCATGCTACAAATTACAGCAGAAGTATTTCCATGAGGATAGAAAATAGCCGTATCATCAGCAAACAATCTTGGTATTCCATGGAGTGGCAAATTTCCAAGATCATTTATATAAATGAGAAATAAGAGAGGCCTGATATTACTGCCTTGTGGAAAACCAATGTTGAATGTTCGCATTCGACTTCGTGAGTTCTCAATAGATACGAACTGTTGCCTGTCTTTCAAATAACTACGGATTATGTCGTTTGCTAAACCACGTACCCCATTGTATTCCAGTTTTTTCAAAAGTATATTATGGTCCAGTGTGTCAAATGCTTTTTTTAAGTCTAAAAATAGACCCCCTATAACATTTTTGTTGTCGATTTCACTTATTAGGAAATCGACAAGTTCTACTATCGCTGTAGTTGTGCTACACCCTTTTCTGAAGCCGTATTGAAATTTGTATAGGATATTATGTTTACTCATAAATTTTACCAACCTGTTAACCAATAATTTTTCAAAAATTTTGCTAAAAACAGAGATAGTTGAAATAGGTCGATAATTACAGGCATCGGATGTATCACCACCTTTAAACACAGGTGTTATCCTCCCTATTTTTAGGCAATCCGGATAAGATCCTTGCTCCAACATTCTATTGAAAAGACAAGTAAGGATATTCGAAAATTTTCCAACATTGGACTTAATTACCACACTTGGAAACCCATCTGGACCGCTGCTTTTATTTATATTTAATTCTTTAATAATTTCACCCACCTCATTTTCACTAGCTGGTCTAAGAAAAATTGAACGGTCTATTCGAGAAATATTATTCAAAGGATTCAAATTAATTTTTGGTATTTTTTCAGCAAGTTTAATTCCAATTTGAGAAAAGTAATCGATGAAAATTTCGCAAACAGCTGTGTTATTAGAAGTTTTACCTCCATCAGTTTTAAGCTCTAATCTAGTTTTAGGTTTAGAACGTCCCATAATCTCATTTAAATTTTTCCACATTTTTGCATGGCAAGTGTTATCTAATAATTGTTTATAATAATCGGATTTACATCTTCTTTTGGCCTCATCTGTTTTTACAGATATATGTTTGAACATGTTTCTCAAGTCAACATTGTGGGGATCATTTTTCACTTTTTTCAGGTATTTATGCTTTAATTTTATCCATTGCCATACATAGTAATTGATCCAGGGACAGTGCTTAGACTTCATATTAATTTTTTCACTTTTTATTTTAGTACACTGTATTGCTATTCTATTATAAGCATTAGTGATATTGTTGATAGAATCATTGATATTTCCATTGCACTCGAAATCATCCAAATAGTTTGTGAATAGTTCATTTAGTTTGTTTTTGTCAATAAGTTTTTTGTTTAGTATTATGGATTCTTTGGGATTATTTATTTTAATGAAGAAAGAATTATTAAGTGATCACTTATGTCCCGAAAAATAGTGTCATTTCTGACGCGATCAAAATCGTCATTAGAACAAACAAAATGATCTAAAATATTACTGCTAAGTGGACGAGTAACACACGTATTTGAACAAAAATAATTATAGGACTCTAAGAAATACATATAACGTTTGACAATATTATTATTACACAAATTTATCGGAATGTTCATATCACCTACAAAAAATCGTGGGCGTGTAGAATGGATCATTAATATATTTTCTAATTCATTGATAAAATTGTTAAAGTCAAAAGAAGGCGGTCTGTATAAACCAACAATTTCATAAAATAATCCATTCCTTTCAATTTCAATATGAATTAGATGGAACCCATCAAATGTTACATTTTTCAACACATTAAAATTTAATCCATCTTTTACATACACAACAAGACCACCAAAAGACGTTTCACGACAAGAGAAAACTGAATTAAAACCTGGTATTTCATACAATGCACAATTATTTAATCTTAGCCACGTTTCACCAATTACCAACACTTCAATAGGGACCTTTATGTTGTCTAAAAACAGGGAAATCGAATCAAATTTCTGCAAATCGTTCATTCCTCTTATATTCCATTGAGCAATTCGAAAATGATTGGCGATATTTTCTGTGTAATTAAGATTGAAATCATCAATACAATCATGATTAAAATTTAATGAATTAGCCATTTGTGAAAATATATTTAAAAGGAACAACAAATATGTGAGACGGCAATTAATACCTTATTTAACATTAATATTTCTGTTTGCACTAACATTTGTTGGACTTGTTGCGCATTTATCTGAGAGTAGGTTATTGTAGCGGTTCAAAACTTCATGCAAATCACTTCTAGTTTTTATTAACTGTGGCTTCGATTGCTCAGATTTTTTAACTAAAATATTCCCTTCTTTGCTAGCCCACACATACTTTATTCCAAGTTTCTGCTGATTTAAACGCATTTCATTCAACAATTCCAAAAACATTGGAGTCAATTCATTACGCATTGTAATTGTGGTGCAGTTTCCATTAATGACAAGCTTCGAATCAACTGAAGTAGAAGGAAGTTTGTCAAACTTCTTTTTCTTCGCAAATATTATTTCTTTTGTATAACTATCCTTGAAAATAACACGGATAGGAACCAAAGAGTGTCTCGAATTGTTTTCCCAGCTAATCTGAAGGCTGATATAATTGCACTGTGCTCAATGTTCAAGCCATAACAATTAACAATTTTTTGAACAATTTCAAGTGTATGCTCCCCAGGTAAAAATGGAACACCAAGAACTACAGCACTGTTACGATTTGCATGACGATTGGTTTTGTCAACGTTATGCTCTAGTATGTTGACTGTTTTCAAAATAGAATTCTGTTTTTGTTTAAGGCTAGTAACCTCTCGTTTAAGAATATCGTTTTCTTTTCTTAGCTCATGAAAATACTTCACTATGGAATCAAACTTATTAGAGAGGAATTCCTGTGATTTTTCTATCGCAGACGTAATCTGCTTTACCTCGCTTCTAAATACCATCATTTGTTGGGCAACAACATTCACTATTGTTTCGTTTAGCTGGGCAACCAGCCCATTGACTATAGAAGACTTGAGGTTTTGCATATCAATGATTCGTTGATAAATTTTACAACAATTTTGCGAACAAAAATACATATTTTCTTTTAGTCGTCTGGCTGCATTAACATTAAGATTTCGACATTTAAAATGAGCCGCAGAGAAACAATACATGCATGTCAACATTTTTTCAGCATCTTTTTCTACCTTTTTGCATTCAATGCACAAGGCCTGACTTTCACTCATTATTACAAGTTAAAAATTTAATAATTATAAAAAAAATACTTTAGAAATAAGAAAAAAAAACACACGTAATAAAATAAATAAATAAATAAATAAGTTAAATTTTACATTCACACACACACACACACGCAAACATAAATTCAAGTAGCTAGTTTTGAAATCAGTTCATTTGATATGCGCCAAAAATGTATCAATAATAATAATAAAAATATGAATTATGAAGATTAAGATACCGGTTAGTATGTCTATCTGCAGAATTATGATCTAGTGTATCACCGCTTCCATGCTACGTATGCAATCTCTGTATAGTGATTTATAAATTCCTTAGGCACTTAATACTTTAATCATTGAAACTGTGTGAGATACTTGTTCATTCAATTCTAGCTAGATCTGTCTATCCAACCAGTGCTTCATAGACTTGTGTACAATTTTGCACGCAATCAATTTCGCTCTTATCAGAATTGACAGAAACAATCAGCGTATTACTTATCTGGCTACTACAGCACCATTTACACCAAGCACGAACCAACGGCTAATATGTGTAAGACGCCCGTTCGCACAGATTTCATCAAATCTACCACTGGTTCAGAACTACTCATACACGCACTCCACTACCATCAGAACCAACAGTATGTGCTACTAAACAAACTACTTCAGCACCAATACACCAAAGCACGAACCAACGGCTAAAATTGTGCAAGACACCCGTTCGCTTGATTTTCACTAAATCTGTCTAATAATGTTTTGGGGTGATTTTCATTCCTAGTACAGCAGCCAGAACCACATCATGTAAGCTATCAGAATTTAACAAGTACCAGTAATTAAGTTAATTTGTATCTGCGCCAAAGGGCATACAACCAACCATACAGCAACAACAACAGCAGCAGTCAACGATATTTACACGCTCAGCACCAATACAAAAACGTATCTTGAATAATGACTATATCAAACCATGGAACAAAATTACTCAATTTCAACGGTTTTTAGCACAATATCGATGATTTTAGTTTTAAAACTAACACATGAAAATAATCACAATTGGAATGAAATCGTTAACTATAATTATGAAGACAAAATTCATTAATTTAATTAAACTCTAATTCTCCGAATAACAAAACATCTACCAACTATACAGTGTTGCCAGTTTCTTCTTTGCCAACTCCGAAGAGTAATCTGACGGACTAATGAGAAAAACTCGTTGTTTGAGTGATCTATCATAAACCTCACGTGAGATGGGACCCACACAAAGGTAATCTTGAACCAAAACACGCATCTGCCAACGTAAAAGATCTCCATCCTGGGCGGCTGCCCCCTTTAGCCTTGACCTGGGCCCAGGTCAGATTCCTGTCGACTTCCTTTATTTCCTTGTTGAGGCTACGCCGCCACGAGCCACTGGGTCTGCCTCTGCTGCAATGTCCTGTTGGATTCCAGTTCAGCACTTGCTTGCAGATTTCGTCTCTGCTCTTTCATAATGTGTGGCCAACCCACCTCCATTTACGCTCTCGAATTTCTGTCGATATCGGTTTTTGATGGCATCGTCGGTGGAGCTCAGCTCAGCCACCAGGCCCGAATTATAAAACGTAGACATCGGTTGATAAATACTTGCAGTTTCTGCGTAATCTCTGCTGAAACACACCAAGTCTCACTGGTGTGTAATAACACAGATTTTACGTTTGAGTTGAATATTCGAAATTTGGTGCGTTGGCTAATCTGATTGGATCTCCATACATTTCGTAAACTCGCAAAAGCAGCCCTAGCCTTCTTGATTCGTGCTCCTATGTCGATCTTGTTTCCACCGTCCGACTCTAACCGGGTGCCAAGATATTGACCTATGAGTAAGTTTTCGACCTTCTCAACTGCTTGCCCGGCTACCGTAAAGTTGGAGGGATTGTTGTGTTTACATCCAACGATTTGGTCTTATTGACGTTGATGGTGAGACCCAACCCGATGAGAGCAATATTATCAGCCAAATCGAAGTCGTTTAGGCTGCCAGAACAGCACACGGTTTGGTACACGGTCAATTGCACCACCATGATCTCGTCGATTACGATGAGGAACAGTAGCGGAGATAGAATACATCCTTGCCTCGCTCCAGCGACTATCCGGATGGGCTCAGACAAAGCTCCGTTATGCAGGACTCTGCACGTAAAAGCTTTGTACTGCACTTCGATGAGACCAACGATTTTATCCGGAACTCGCTTGATGACGTACCTGGCAGAAATCGCAGTTTTGAACTCCCAGCTTTAGAGTTGGATTCCTTTTGTTCTAGGAGTTGAAACGGTTTTATAATTTTGGAGCACAGCAAGGAAAACTATTCCCATTTCTATTTCACTGTACTTATCTGTATCTTATCTCAAAAGAAAAAAATTCTTTGGTTTTTCACACTCATGAAGAAAATCACAACAATAAGAAACAAATCAAGTGTTTAAAGACATTTCCTACTTCAATCATAAGTGTTTAGTTATTTCTTATTTCAATGTCAACATCAAATATTGACTTCGTCTTCTTCTATATTGGATACATATTCGAATATCACTCAGTGAATTATTTAATGCTTTTTGTCATCTGCCGTTCTTCTCTCCGAGTATTCCTACTAGGTATATTAATAAATGTTCAACATGGTATACAACATATTTTATTGAATTCAACAAATAATTCCAATCGATTTGATTGACGCTTTGCTGAACCTTCTTAAAGTGTTCGTAGGAGCGTAACATTTTGATGCTTGCTAATAAAACCGCACTGATAGGTATTCATTCAAGTATGGCTCAAATGATATCGATAATTACACTTCATCCCAGATCGTGCTGATAGACATACACACGCATTCATTTGGGTTGGTGACAATAATTTCATTTTATTCCGATCACCGACGGCTTGATAGCAATGACATCAACCGTGCCATCATACCTCCACTGAAACGGCGTTCCGGACTAGGTGTGTGGGCATAGGAAAGAAGCATTTGTGACCCATCACCGCTGCTGGAGTAGACGAGGCGAGTGCAAACGACGACATCCTGGCAAATAGTACCACAAACGTGTTTTCGATACGTGAAACATGTAATTGGATCCCTGCGGTGTGGTCTGCTCGTGTCTCGGAGAGTATGTGAGTGGGTGGGACCCCAAACCCCTGCCTCGGATCACAATCGGATCGGCGAATAGTGGGGCTTTCCCGGATAAATGTTGGGTGGAACTATATGATTTAGCAAAAAAAATATTGGAAAAGATATGTTGACATAACACAGTTCGTTAAATTGCATCACTTTCAAAGGTCGATAACATTTCGCCTTTCGATTTAAATTTAACGACGAAATGTTGGATAAGATGGGCTCCGTGTGTGTTATTTACGCTGCGTGAGTTTCATTGCGAAATATCGAGTAGTTTCAAAAATACAGCCGAAGAACAGCAAGTGCGCAGCAAAAATAAAAAAAGAGTGCTAAAATCTAATTTTGGACTGACTGTTTTTCTTTTATTCAGGCTGGTTTACAATGCAGCACCTTTTTGAATTTTTGTTCCAGGGATTTGGAATAAATAGGCATAACTGAAATTGAATATTTTATGAAAAATTCCATTTAAATGCTATAATAAATTATATCATGATAAAAGAAGGAAGTTTGTAAAATTAGATTTTCAATCATTCTATAGGATCTAGGATCCTAGAGCACGTATAGGGTCTTAGTCTCCAATACTGAAAACATTAGAAAATTTTGGTTCTAGGGTTTTCGAGCTCATGTGCCCGAAATATGAGTAATTTTCGGGGTTAAACTGTACACAATGTAAGCCAACATTTACTACAAAAGTTATCTTGCCTGGGTCGATATAATCTCCGAAGCATGTACGAAGGTTGCACACGCAAAAAAAAGATTTCCCGAATTCGTGAACCAGCAAAAATACACCGTGATTTAATTCATGGATTCGGGAACACCAGTCACGTTTTCCAGAACGTTCCAGAAAACATGATTGTGTTCTCGAATCCGTGGCTGTTGTTCAGGGAAAATTACTTCGTGAACTTGTTAGTTCACGAATTCATGAACGATTGTGTTTCTAACTAAACTGGCACCTTCGGAACTCTGGCTCATTGTAATTTTAAAATAGACCTATCTCCTATCTTTATTTAAGTGATTTTTAATAAATATAAATTGATCATTCTTCTTGTTAGAATTACATCCCCCACTGGAACATTCCCGCCCCGCACGACCCTGCACGACACCAAATTGATCATTAAATAGACCTAAATCAGATGGACCTTCCTTAACTGTGCGGGGCGGGAATGTGCTGAAGGTTGCATATGGGTCTCCAATAGCCTTGCGAGCAAAGGCGAAGGATTGTCAATCCGGAGATGGAGAGTTCGATTCTCGGTCCGGTCTAGGATGTTTCGGGTGGAAAACATTCTCGACTCCCTGGGCATATTTTATCCATTGTACTTGCCATACAAGATACATACATATTCATAGAAAAGAATAGAAAAGCTTTCAGTTTATAACTAAAGCAATGCTAATAGAATACTAAGTTGAAAAGCAGGCCAAGTTCCAGTTGGAATGTAGAGCCATTGAAGAAGATGTAGTTCTAAAAAAAATAAAACAGTCGATTCTCCGTGACGTCACAACACTTTTTTGTGACAGTTTTGACCCTGTCAAAATTCAGATGTCTTTCAATTTCAAATCAAATTTCACATAGCACACATTACAGTAAATTTGAGAGAATATGTCCAAACAGCCGTCACTTTTCATAATATCATATAAACTAGTTGTCAGTTCAAAACCTTATTTTTCTCCAAACGATTCCGCCCAATATTTTATTTTGATTTGGATATAGGAAAATATGGGAGTCAAACAAAAAACGTCGACAATTGAGTTTGAAACATTGGTGCTCATGTGAACCTGTCCGAAGAATGTGTCACCTAACTTTTACCCGTCTTTACTTTATGTCTGATATGCATAGAAGCCGAAATTGTGCAATGGCTTCTCTTTTGAAAAGAATTTTCTTGCTATTTCGCATGCTGGGGAAGGGTAGTTTGGTCGAAACCCATTTGACCGAATGCCACTAGGCAGAACAAAAGCATTAGTTCGAAACCCATCTGGCCGAAAAGATCATATGGCCGAACAGATCATTTGGCCTAATAGGTCATTTGGCCGCACAGGTCATATGGCCGAACAGGTTGTTTGGCCGAATAGGTTATTTGCCGAACAGGTCTTTTGGTAGAACAGGTCATTTGGCCGAATCGGTAATTTGGCCGAACAGGTACTATGGCCGAATAGATAATTTGGCTGAATCTGTTATTTGGACAAATAGGTAATCTCAGAGATCAATCATCATTTCTCACTTCTCACTGCAAAGGTGAGAAATAGGGAGTAAGAAATGCTTAGTGGAAAGGGAGGCGTTTTCCTTCTTACTTCGCTCTTCCCATTTTTCACAATGAGAAATGAGAAATGATTAATGAGAAGTGAGGCCCCTCACTTATCATTTCTCGCTTCTCACGCTGTGAAAAAGCGTTTCACTTTTCATTCTACTACTCACTACTCAATTTTCACAGTGAGAAGTGAGAACTAAGAAATGAAGAAGAAAAATATGAAAATTATGAAGTAATACATCTCAATACTCACTTCGCACTCCTCACTTTTCACAGTGAGAAGTGAGAAACTTTTAGTGAGAAGTGATACGTCTCACTTTTCACCCCGTGCTACTATTTTCTCGCTTCTTACTTTGAAAAGTTAGAGGTGCTAAGTGAGTAGTGAGACGCCTCACTCCTCTCTTCGTACTTTTTACTTTTCACAGTAAGAAGTGAGAAATGATTAGTGCGAAGTGAGAAAAAGATGTCTCAGAGAGATGAGTAGTGAGAAGTGAGAAGTGAGACGGTTCAATTATCACTTCTTACTCCTCATTTCAGACTTATCACTTCTCACAGAAAAAGAGAGTTGTCTCTCTTCGCAGTGAGAAATGATAATTGAATAGTGAGAAGTGAGACGTCAAATAACCTATTTGGCAAAATGACATATTGAGCCGAACAACCTATTCGGCCGAATGGCTTGTTCGTCAAAATGACTTGTTCTGCTATTCAGATTGATAATGAGATTCATAATCCAGGTTAGAGGCTGAGCGACAGATGGCATACGATTTTTTTTAAATCAACGATGAAATTCCGTCTGTGCCTGGATTTGTGGAAGATTTAATTTTTTGCAGGCCGTAATTAATTGCTTAGTGGTAATTGAGGGAAAAGGCCCATAGTGTCCAGCAATAAGAGAACGTTTGAAGCAAACAGCCGCGTGAATGTCGACGTCTGAAATGCATTTCGTTTCAAAAACTCCATTGAATTGATCGCGGAAATGATCTACAACATCTTTGATTGATGAGGCTTCAGTATCATCCTTGCTTGTCATGAGGGGGAAGCTTGAATCTTTCCGCAGCATGTTAACGAATTTCCAACATCTTTGAGGATCTGATTTCAGGCTACATTGAATTTCGCGTTGATAACCCTAGGTACAGTTGCTTGTTGAGAAGTTCATAACTATTATTAATGGTAATGTACTGTAGTTTGCAAATAGCGGTTTGGTCCTTAGAATAACGTTTCAACGCGGTTCGCTTTTTCGACTTTAACTTTTTCAGCAAAAGGGTGAACCATTCAATATGTTCAGGCATTTTAACGATGGTTTTGGGAACGTACAGATCGACTGCATACAGCAAGATGTAATTTTAATTTCACGTAGAAACTGATTCAATGATCTTCTTCTTCTTCTTCTTCTTCTTCAATGATCTGTAGTTCCCTTTTTTGTGAAAAGGAACGGGCTGGGCGGATTTGTATAGAGTGTGAATCAACCACACTCGGCTGTGCCTAGAGTGTGATCCCAGCCAACACAATATCGTATATGATGTCACATAAGATGCAAAAGTGGAGGCCATATAGATACTTCCCCATACAATATATACACAGTAGGGTGGCTCAAATTAGTATGGGAAAAACTTTGTTCAATTTTTTTGATGGGCCGCCCTCTTATTCGGTTCTATTTGATGCCCTGATGCTCTGGACAAAATTTCAGCCAAATCGGTCAACGTTTGGGCAGTGCTAAACTCGTTGGAAGTTTATATGGAAAAATGTATGCAGAAATATCCAAAAACGGTAAATTGCAGCTGGACTAGACAACTTACGATGAAGAACTATGATACTCATTCAGATCTTGGAGAATTTAATACAGAATGTTATGCAGAAAACCGCGAGAAGATTCGAGTTTGCCCGGCTAAGTTATTAGCATTTCTCTGCAGTGGGGTTTGAGCAAATTTCGTTTCTTTTACCTTTGAAAAGAAATAAATTCACCCCTACAACACTTCAGTAAAATGCTAATATCTTTGCGTAATAAACTCTAATCTTCTCGCGGTTTTCAGCATAACATTCTGTATTTTATTTTACAAGAACTGAATGAGTATCATGGTTCTTGATCTTAAATTGTGCCGTCCAACTGCAAATCACTGTTTTTGGATGTTTCTGCATATAAACTTCCAACGAGTTTAGCACTGCCCAAACGTTAACCGATTTGGCTGAAATTTTGTCCAGAGCATCAGGGCATTAAATAGAACCGAATAAGAGGGTGGCCCATCAAAAAATTTGAAAAAGTGTTTTTTGAGCCACCCTAATACACAGTAAAAAATAAAAAGTAATATCACATCAGATTTGATGCACATCATCGCCGTCGTAAATATAATGTTATATTACATTAAGTTGACGTAACCAAAAGTTGACGTACTTGATCATTCTTTTTCAAATTAAAGCCGTGTAATTCATTTGCGACGTAATATTTGCGATGTAACTGAAAAACGACGTAAAACCAGGTCAGGATGAAACCCGCTTTCGGCAGCGGGGTTAGGGGTATTCGGATATTTTTCTTTCATGTTCGAAAATACATTTTCAGATGCAACAATTTCGAATTTTATTTATTCAAAACGAATTTTATTGTATCCACAAAAACTTGAACTTTTAATTTAAAATTATCAATATTTTTTTTTATAAATATTTTTAATTAATCATTTTTAATTTTTAATTATTATTATTCAATTTTAAAGTTAAATTATTCATTTAATTCACTATATATTTTAGCATCATTTATGTATTATATTCTATCGGCGGAAGCTCCTCCAGGAATTCCTCTAGAATCTCCTCCAGGAATTCCTCCAGAAGCTCCTCCAGGAGTTGCTCCATGAGCTCCTCCAAGAATTTCTTCGGATGTTCCTCCAGCAATTCCTGCAGTGAATCCTCAGGAAATTCTTTCAGGAATTCCTCTGGAACTTCCTCCAGGAATTCCTCAGGAACTTCCTACAGGAATTCCACCGGAAGTTCCTCCAGTAATTCCTCCGGAAGTTCCTCCAGCATTTCCTTCGGAAGCTCGTCCAGAAATAAATTCGGAAGTTCCTTCTGGAATTTTTCCGGAAGTTCCTACGAAGATCTTCGACGACATCCTACGTCGGTTCCTCCGGGAATTCCTCCGGAAGTTCCTCCTGAAATTCCTCCAGGAATACCTTCCAGGATTCCACCGGGAATTCCTCCGGAGGTTCCTTCGGAAATTCCTCCGGAAGTTCCTCCAGAAATTCCTTCGAAAGCTCGTCCGGGAGTACCTTCGGAGGTTCCTTCTGGAATTCTTCCGAAAGTTCCTTCGAAGTTCCTGCAGGAAATCCTAAGTCAGTTCCTCCAGGAATTCCTCCGCAAGTTCCTCCAGGAATTCTTCCGGAAGTTCCTCCAGGAATTCCTCCGCAAGTTCCTCCAGGAATTCTTCCGGAAGTTCCTCCAGGAATTCCTCCGGAAGTTCCTCCAGGAATTCCTCCGGAAGTTCCTCCAGGAATTCCTCCGGAAGTTCCTCCGGGAATTCCTTCAGCAGCTCCTCCAGGAATTCCTCCGGAAGATCCTCCAGAAATTCCTCCAGAAGTTCCTCCAGGAACTCCTACGGAAGTTCCTCCAAGAATTCCTCCGGAAGTTACTACAGGAATTCCTCCGGAAGTTCCTCCAGGAATTCCTCCAAGAATTCCCTCGGAAGCTCCTCCAGGAATTCTTCCTACAATTCATCCAGAAATACCGTCAGAAGTTCCTCCAGGAATACCTTTGGAAGTTCCTCCGGAAGTTCTTCCAGGACTCCGAAAGTTCCTCCAGGAATTCCTCTGGTAGTTTCTGCAGGAATTCCTCTGGTAGTTTCTGCAGGAATTCCTCCGGAAGTTCCTCCAGGAATTCCTTCGGAAGTTCCTCAAGGAATTTCTCCGGAATTTCCTCCAAGAATTTTTTTGGTAGTTCCTCCAGGAATTTCTTCGGTAGCTCCTCCAGGAATTCCTTCGGAGGTTCCTCCAGGAATTCCTTCGGAAATTCCTCCAGGAATTCCTTCGGAAGTTCATCCAGGAATTCCTTCGAAAGTTCCTCCAGGAATTCCTTCAGAAGTTCCTCTAAGAATTCCTTCGGAAGTTCCTCCAGGAATTCTTCCGGAAGTTCCTCCAGGAATTCCTTCGGAAGTTCCTCCAGGAATTCTTCCGGAAGTTACTCCAGGAATTCCTTTGAAAGTTCTTTCGGAAGTTCCTCCAGGAACTCTTTTGGAAATTCCTCAAGGAACTACTTCGGAGGAAATCCCGGAGGAACTTTCGAAAAAAATCCTGGAGGAACTTTCGGAGGAACTTCCGGAGGAATTCCTGGAGGAACTTTCGAAGGAATTCCCGGAGGAACTTTCGAAGGAATTCCTGGAGGAACTTCCGGAAGAATTCCTGGAGGAGCTCCCGAAGGAATTCCTAGAGGAATTTCCGGAACAATTCCTGGATAAACTTCTGAAGGAATTCCTGGAGGAACTTTCGAAGGAATTCCTGGATGAACTTCCGGAGGAATTCCTGGGGTAATTTCCGAAGGAATTCCTGGGGTAATTTCCGAAGGAATTCCTGGAGGATTTCCGAAGGAACTTCCGGAGGAATTCCCGGAGGAACTTCCGGAGGAATTCCCGGAGGAACTTCCGGAGGAATTCCCGGAGGAACTTCCGGAGGAATTCCCGGAGGAACTTCCGGAGGAATTCCCGGAGGAACTTCCGGAGGAATTGGAGGAACTTCCGGAGGAATTCCCGGAGGAACTTCCGGAGGAATTCCCGGAGGAACTTCCGGAGGAATTCCCGGAGGAAGTTCGGAGGAATTCCCGGAGGAACTTCCGGAGGAATTTGGAGGAACATCTGGAGGAATTCCCGGAGGAACTTCCGGTGGAACTTCCGGAGGAACTTCCGGAGGAATTCCCGGAGTAACTTCCGGAGGAATTCCCGGAGGAACTTCCAGAGGAATTCCCGGAGGAACTTCCGGAGGAATTCCCGGAGGAACTTCCGGAGGAATTCCCGGAGGAACTTCCGGAGGAATTCCCGGATGAACTTCCGGAGGAATTCCCGGAGGAACTTCCGGAGGAACTTCCGGAGGAATTCCCGGAGGAACTTTCTGAGGAACTTATGAAGGAACTTCCGGAAGAACTTTCGGAGGAACTTTCGGAGAAACTTCCGGAGGAATTTCCAGAGGAATCCCCGGAGGATTTCTCGGAGGAACTTTCAAAGAAATTTCTGGAGGAATTTTTGGAGGCATTCCTAGTGTTATTTTCGCAATTCCTGGAGAAGTTCCTTGATCACTTCCCTGGGGATCTGGCGAATGAAATCCTAGAGGAACTTTCATAGGATTTTCTAGAGAAACTTCCGGAGGAATTTTTGGAGTAACTTCCAGAGTAACTTCCGGAGGAATTCTCGGAGGAATCCCCGGAGGATCTTTCGAAGAAAGTCATTCCTAGTGGAATTGATCGCTTCCCAGGAGATCTTCCGAATGAATTCCTGAAGGAACTTTCATAGGATTTTCAAGAGAATCATCCGAAGGAACTCGTGGAAGAACTACCAAAGGAATTCCTGGAAGAACTTTCAAAGGAATTCCTGGAGGAACTTCCGATGGAATCCCTAGAGGAACTTTCGAAGGAATTCCTGGAGGAACTACCGAAGGAATTTCAGGAGGAATTTCCGATGGAATGTCTTGAGGAACTTTCGAAGAAATTCCTGGAGGAAGTTCTAGGGCAATGCCTGGAGAAATATCCGAAGCAATTCCTGGAAAAACTTGCGGAGTAATTCCTCTAGGAATTTTGGGAGGAACCTCTGGAGGAATTTCCGGAGGAATTTCTGGAGAAAGTCATGAAGAAACTTTCGATAGATTTCCTGGGGAAACTTCCGGGTGAATCCCATTAAGAACTCCCATTTGAATTTTTGGAGGAAAATCCTTAAGATTTTTTGGAGGGATTTCCGAAGGAATTCCTGGAGAAATTTACGATAGAACTCCTGGAGAAACTTCCGTAAGAATCCTTGCATGAAGTTCCGGAGGAATCCTTGGAAGAACTTCTGGAGTAATTCTTAGAGAAACTGCTGGAGAAACCTACGTGTAGGAATTCCTGGAGGAACTTCCTTACGAATTCATGGAGAATCATTCGGAGGAATTCATTTCCAAAGCAACCGGAGGAATCCCTGTAGGAATTTATGGAGGAGCTTCCGGAAAAATTCCTGGAGGAACTTCCGGAGGAATTTCTGGGGAGCTTCCTGAGGAATTTCTGGGGAGCTTCCTGAGGAATTTCTGGAGGAACTTTCGGGAAAATACCTGGAGATACTTCCTGTAGTTACTTCGGAATAATTCCTGGAGGCACTTCTGGAAGAATTCCTTGAGGAACTTACGGAGGAATTCCCAGAGGATCTTCCGGAAGGAAGTCCTGGAGGATCTTCCGGAGGAATTGATGGAGAAACTTCCGCAAGAATTCCTGATTCCAGAATTCCAGAAGAGTTCTTGGAGGGACACCCGGAAGAATTTATGGAGAAATTTCCAAAACAACTCCTGGAGAAGCTTCTTGAAGAATTTCTGGAGGAATTCCGTAGAAATTCGTGGAGAACCTTCTGAAAAAAATCCTGGAGGAGCTTCCGCAGGAATTCTTGTAGGAACTTCTTGAGGAAACTGCTGGAGAAATTCCTGGAGGAGCCAACGTAGGAATTCCTGGAGGAACTTCCTGAGGAGTTCATGGAGAAAATTGCAGATTAATTTGTAGAGAAATTCCCGAAGGATTTTCTGTAGGCAATTCTGACGGACTTCTTGGAGAAATTTCCGGAAGAGTTCCAGGAGGAACTTACGGAAGAATTCATGGAGGGATTTCCGGAAGAATTCGTGAAGAAGCTTCTGGAAGAATTCCGAAGGAACTCCTGGAGTGATTCCTGGATGAACTTCTGGAGGAACTTCCGAATAAATTCCTTGAGGAACTTCCGTAAGAATCCCTTGAGGAACTTCCGGAGGATATCTTGGAGATTCCTGGAGAATTCCTGGAGGAACTTCCAAATTCATTTCTGAACGAAAATCCATATCAATTCCTGGAGGAAAAAAATCGTAGGAACTACGATTATTAATATTTTAAATCCGTAAATTTTTTAATTTTTAGGTTTTCATATTTCGAATTTTCAAACTTCTTAATTTATTTTTCTTGTTTTGAAGTTTCAAATTTTACAATTATTACCTTTTAAAATTTAAAAATTAAAAAAAAATTAAAATTTTTAAATTCTTGAATTTTAAAAACTTTTAACATTAAAATTTTCAAATTTTTGAATCATTAAAATATTCAAATTCAAGAAACTTTAAATTTTTAAATACTTGTATCACAATTTTTCAAAAAGGGAAATATTTTTTTAAATTATTGTAAACAGCCCTGCATTGAATTTTCAATTCTTGGTAGGTAAGCAGCCCTGGGTAAACATTCACTAAATAGCAATCGTTTCTGTTTTTAATTTAGATCAAACTAGCGAAAGAATTCAATCACCTCTCGGAAACGGCTGAACATTTAGGAACACTTTTTCTTACCAATTGGAGGTAGACAAATTTCCCAATAACTTTGCTACGCGACGACAGCAACAATCTTTTGTGGAACCCCTTTTCTGGATCGGTTTCTCAGCGCTCAGAAGAACTCGTTAGTGGAAAGGCCTTGTCAAATCCTGCAACGATTGCAATGAAACATATGGAATTTAGGTACAATTTGATATTTAATTCAATTACCCGCTGATTGAAAACTTACCTCCGGTTGAATTGAAAAAAATAGAACCAAAATATTGCTGCTCCCGCTCCTTGATTTCCGTGCGGAGTGATTCATCTCCCACAGTCGGTGATCACATCAGCTAACCACTGCTTTTCACACACCGCACTTTTTTCTCGTCTTTAATTTCATTGCACTAATTATATAAATATAATATTCAAAACAATCAAACCGGAATACTAAAACTAACAGCCGACAACTCCGAAACACGAAAATTCAATATGGCTGTCAGATTGGGGGCATGAGCACGATTACAGCGTCGTTAGGTAATCTTACATCGATTCTACGTAATAAACCACCTGAATAGATAATATTGCATTTTATTTCCAACAAGCATGATGTGCACCGTTTTATGTGTAATAAATTAACGATTTACGAAGGTAATTTCCCGTACTTTGAGCGAAACGAAAAAATAATTTTGTCCGTTTCATTTTACGTTAAATTGTGTAATAAAGCATCGATATGATGTGAAAATACACCAAATTGACTTTTACGTAGATTTTTCAAGTACGTTGTACAAAGTTACGCCGCGGCATATTAATATTTTTTTTGCTGTGTACAGGGGATGGACAAAATAATTAGGATAGGCAAATTTTGGGTAAAATTAGATGTGTTGTAACTACTTTAGTTATCATCCGATTTGGACAATTCAGGCATGCCTGAAATAGAAAATTAATGCAGTTTGACGGTATGTCCATGGAACCGACTATGACCACCGGATTCTGGAGATACTCCGGGTTTTTCGGAGGTAGGTTCGAAACCGTAAATTTGAGGTGGATATTAGGAGAAGTTGTGGTTAAAAATTAAATAATATTAGTAACCACAAATGAAGTAAGGCTCTTGCTGATTGGAACCATATATTGAGATTTGGAATCGGACCAGAATCAAGTGAGATATGGCCATTTCTTAAAAATTGGTTCCGATCGATACATATCAAAGGGGTCAGGCCACAACTTCATTTGAATCTCGCTTTTTGTTAGATGGTCCACTATGATTTTATTCTAGAAGGCCTCTAATGTGTCAAGAATGAAAAACCAATTGAATAAACGGATCCTGGAGTTGCTGGGATGTCCCCGGGGAGTCTGTGGAAGGGGACATTTTAGTTTTACCAAAAAAAACCAGTCGTTCGATGGCTCTTTTTTCATGGTTTTCGATCAGGAAGCGAAGTATGAATATAAAATGATCCATTGTCGGCTCTGTCCGCTTCCAAGATCTACGGATTGGCCCCGGGAACCTAAGGAAGGGGACATTTTAGTTTTAGAACCAAAACCAGTCGTTCGACGGCTTTTTTTTCATGGTTTTCGATCAGAAAGCGAAGTATGAATATAAAATGGTCCATTGTTGGCTCTGTCCGCTTCCAGGATTTACGGATTGGCCCCGGGGAACCTGTGGAAGGGGACATTTTAGTTTTACCACCAAAACCAGTCGTTCGACGGCTCTTTTTTCATGGTTTTCGATCAGGAAGCGAAGTATGAATATAAAATGGTCCATTGTCGGCTCTGTCCGCTTCCAGGATCTACGGATTGGCCTTGGGGAACCTGTGGAAGGGGACATTTTAGTTTTACCACCAAAACCAGTCGATCGACGGCTCTTTTTTCATGGTTTTCAATCAGGAAGCCAAGTATGAATATAAAATGGTCAATTGACGGTTCTGACCGCTTCCGGCTTTTTTTTCGTGATTTTTGATCAGGAGAGTATAAATTGGATCATTAATGGATTGACCGCTTCCAGGACTTACGGATTTCCCCCGGAGAACTGTGGAAGGGGACATTTTAGTTTTAGCACAAAAACCAATCATTGGACGGCTTTTTTTCATGGATTTCTATCAGAATGTGAAGTACGAACAAGAAATGGACCACTGACGGCTCTGACCGTTTTCTGGACCTACGGATAGCTCACGGAGAACCTGCCTACTTCATACTTCGCTTCCTGATCCAAAGCCATGAAAAAAGAGCCGTTGTATGACTAGTTTTGGTGCTAAAACTGAAATGACACCTTCCACAGGTTTCCTGGGCCAATCTGTAGGTCCAGAAAGCGGTCAGAGCCCTCAATGGTCCCTTTTATATTCATTTCTCGATTCCTAATCGAAACCACTAGAAAAGAGCCGTCGAATGACTGGTTTTGATGCTTAAAATAAAATGTCCCTTTACACAGATTCTCCAGGAGCAATCCGTGGGTCTTGGAAGCGGTCAGAGCCGTCAATGAACCATTTTATATTCATACTTCGCTTCCTGATCGAAAATCGAATGACTGGTTTTAGTGCTAAAACTAAAATATCCTCATTCACAGGTTCCTCGGGGTCAATGGTCATTTTAAATTCATATTTCGCTTCCTGGTCGAAATCCATAAAAAAAAACTTCGAATGACTGGGTTTGATGCTAAAACTAAAATGTCCCCTTCCACAGGTTCCCCGGGGCCAATCCGTAGGTCCTGGAAGCGGTCAGAGCCGTCAATGGACCATTTTATATTCATACTTCGCTTCCTGATCGAAAACCATGAAAAAAGAGCCGTCGAATGACTGATTTTGGTGGTAAAACTAAAATGTCCCCTTCAACAGGTTCCCCGGGGCCAATCCGTAGATCCTGGAAGCGGTCAGAGCCGTCCAGGATCCGTTTATTCAATTGGTTTTTCATTCTTGACACATTAGAGGCCTTCTAGAATAAAAACATAGTGCACCATCTAACAAAACGCGAGATTCAAATGAAGTTGTGGCTTGACCCCTTTGATAAGTATCGATCGGAACCGATTATAAAGAAATGGCCATATCTCACTTGATTCTGGTCCGATTCCATATCTTAATATATGGTTCCAATCAGCAAGAGCGCTACTTAATTTGTGGTTACTAATATTATTTAATTTTTAACCACAACTTCTCTTAATATCCACCTCAAATTTACGGTTTTGAACCTACCTCCGAAAAACCCGGAATATCTCCGGAATCCAGTGGCCATAGTCGGTTCCATGGACATACCGTCAAACTGCATTAATTTTCTAGTTCGGGCATGTCTGAATTGGCAAAATCGGATGATAACTAAGATAGTTACAACACATCTAATTTTACCTAAAATTTGCCTATCCTAATTATTTTGTCCATCCCCTGTACGTATATCGCCTCCACTTTAGCATCGTATATTCCAGCATAAACGATTTTGTGTTGACTGGGATGTTCTCGATAACAAAACAATGTGGGCTCGCTTGACTGTGGATATACAGCAGTAAAGCACATGTGAAGATTGGACAAATCAAGCATCCGAAAGATATTCAATTTGCAAAAAAGAGCTAACCGCGGTGGAGGTTGGTACTCGGATTATGATGGCTTTTCCGCAAACGTGACCTTTAAGTGGTCTTGTTGTGTAGGGGTTATCACGCCTATCTAGAGAGTAGGAGGTTGAGGGTTTGAGTCCTTCCAAGACACGTGGATTCTTTTTCGGAAATTTCATATCAATTTGTCCATTTCGGAACATGTGCTGTGCATATGTACAGCCAAGATATTTAACAAAAAACATTTTCGGACGGCTGAGTTGCCGAATAATATGCAATTAAAACCTTGTTGTTTCATAATTTCTATGCAGTGAGAAAGAAATAAATCCCGTCGGCGCCGTACCCTATATTCACCTCCATGAAGCAAATGTCACATGATTATTCATAACATAGAATGACTTACTCAAGAGCGGAGCAGAATGGATACGTTTGCGTGTGTTTTGAAGTTTTCCCATGGCATAACTGTCAAAACGCACGCAAACGTATCCATGCTGCTCAGCTCTTCAGTTTTCTTTTTCATAGTCTCACTCGTATGATTGTTTCTGGGAATGGCCACTGCCTTCGAAAAAAGTATAATTAGCCTTGATTATATTGACCTTTGTCGTTCCTCAATCGAACGCCGAAATTATTCTTGTGTGGGTAGTAGGGTGGCTCAAAAAACACTTTTTCAAATTCGTTGATGGGCCGCCCTCTTATTCGGTTCTATTCGATGCCCTGATGCTCTGGACAAAATTTCAGCCAAATCGGTCAACGTTTGGGCGGTGCTAAACTCGTTGGAAGTTTATATGGAAAAATGTATGCAGAAACATCCAAAAACAGTGATTTGCAGTTGGACGGCACTATTTACGATCAAGAACCATGATACTCATTCAGATCTTGTAGAATTAAATACAGAATGTTATGCTGAAAACCGCGAGAAGATTAGAGTTTATTAGGCAAAGATATTAGCATTTTACTGGAGTGTTGTAGAGGTGAATTTATTTCTTTTCAAAGGTAAAAGAAACGAAATTTGCTCAAATCCCACTTCAGAGAAATGCTAATAACTTAGCCGGGCAAACTCTAATCTTCTCGCGGTTTTCTGCATAACATTATGTATTAAATTCTCCAAGATCTGAATGAGTATCATAGTTCTTCATCGTAAGTTGTGCCGTCCAACTGCAATTCACTGTTTTTGGATGTTTCTGCAAACATTCTTGCATATAAACTTCCAACGAGTTTAGCACCCCCAAACGTTGACCGATTTGGCTGAAATTTTGTCCAGAGCATCAAGGCATAAAAAAGAACCGAATAAGGAGGCGGCCCATCCAAAAAATTGAAAAAAGTTTTTCCCATACTAATTTGAGCCACCCTAGTGGGTAGTTGTTCAAATCATGAATATTTTGTTCAGTTTTACAGAAATTTATTAGTTTATTAAATCTAAACAAATAATCATTGACTGATATTTATTCATAAATATGTTGGGAAGTGAGGTGACAATAAAACGCCGATAGGCTTTACCAAAATAATCGATGATTTAAAGCTCTAGTGATTACAATAAAAGCAGCAATAAGTAACTTTTCATATTGTTGTTTACACTTGCTTTCACTTGTTTGTGTTTAATTCTGAAACTTTTTGGTCACGCTGAACAGCTCACTACGATGGTACGCTCGAGCAAAAAAAAAATCACAAGGAATTATCATCTTGTCAGTTTTATCAGGTTTTATCTAAACTCATCTAATCAACGGATAGCCGAAACATTTAACTACCTGTCGGTGATGTGAGTTTGAATAGGTAAATTAATGTTTAAATCTTTGTCTATAAAATCAAATAAGCCGTTTTGTCCTTAAAAACTAATAAATTCACCTATCGCTATAGGCTGCTCAAAGTTGACAGATCAATTTAAAAACATTATGCCTCTTATCTGTCGTAAAACTTTTGAAACCTCCTTTTGACGTTTCTTCTCTTTATAAATATGACCATACTATGATCCACCTTTTTTTTATTGCTCGAATTCGTATATAGGTATCTTATTGGTAATTGACATTATCAGCTAGTTGAGAATCGATTATTATTATCGACTTCTGTTAGCATTATTTAGTTTTTATTCAAAATTGTCATTTGAAATCCAGCTTTGCCCCACTACGCATACGACCGATTGGTACGGGCCGTACGTATGCCACGAATCATGGCTTATTCCAGCGTTCACCTAATATAGTGCATATGGGGCGCGCTCTTAAGCCCCATCCCACCACATCGGCATTGGATTGGATTGAGCTTGGGTGGTGGGTGTTGAGCAATCTTCTCAACAACGAGCAGTAAGAGGGGGATTTCAAAGTCAGCCATCGCTCACTCTGGGGGCAACACGGCCCCACTACTCCCCGGCCGACGACCAGCACCACTCCTCTCTTTCTCTTTCTCACTAGCAGAGCAGACCTTGCACCACACATCCACCGTTCGATGATACGACGCTTGCGGTGCACATGGATATAGCTCAGCTCCGGCTCAGCTGCTGCCTTCTCATATAGCTTCTCAATAGCAGAATTCCTCTACAGTTGAAATATATACGCGTACAAATAGAAATTATACACATTTTTTTCTACTACAAAAGGATAGGGAAAAGAGAAAATTATCTGTTTCACATGTATTCATGTTATTTCCCTCCGTATAATGTCGAACAGTAGTAGGAAAAGTTATGTACAGAAAAAGATCATTCGCAGACAAAGAGCACGGGATACATAACCAAAGCAGCCCGGTGAACATGATACTTTTACTTTGTACTTGAAACCAGTTGGAATGGAAACGACCACAGACACTCACACATAGTCGCCTCCTTGGATTTACAAGCTGCTCTCGCTTGGAACCGGTCGTTGTCAGCACTCACACAGCAAATCAACCCCCTTTGGTGTTGGTATATTTGGATCCCCTCTACGAATGCTGGTAGTTGTGACATAGGCGCGCATGCCATTCAAAATAAAAATCGTAAAAAGATCAACGCCCCTTTTTTACGATGATTGGTGTTCTCTTAGCTAATCAGAAGCGACCAGAGAACGCGCGCCTTGCTCTTTGTAACGACGAGAGGGATTATGTATTGAAAATCAAATAAGATATCAGTAGCTTTACAAAATCCATACGCGATAGATGATATACGCTGCTGCTGAGACGTGTCAAAATAAATATGCGCTATTAGAGGTTTCGCGCGACGAGGTGTACGGTGATTTTTGTTGTTGTTTCTGTTGTTGTCGGCTTGCACAACTGTTGCGGGTGGAACGAGGCTGTTGGCTGCTCTCTAGTGTTACGGTCTTTCGTCCATCCGTTGTTGAGCGCTTTCTTGCGAATGACTTACCGTCGCATATCGGGCGCGCAACAAACCACGTTTGCCGTCGTTCTTGCGTGCACAGTGTCGCGGTGAGCTGGGAGTGATCGCGCGCGTCTTTCGGACTAATCGGGCGGCAGATGGATTGTAACCGGTTGTTTGGATCCGGCCTACTGCAAATTAAGTGTCGTCGGTGATAAAACAGATTTTGAGTTTCAAAATGTTTCATGAGTGAAGTGTGATTTGATTGGCTAAAATTATGCCTTGAATTCAAAGAAACCAACTAATCTTTGCATTTCGTGAAGTGAAAATATTCGTCCTTGTGGATTAAAATACTCATCACAAAGGTCAGCTCAAAAGCAGCTTGCGAAATATCTGAGTAATTCGCTGAAACAGTGTCAACGAAAGTGAACGGAAATATGCCTGTTGTGTTATACCTCATGTGTGTACTCGGAAGTGATAGATAAAAGTGTTGACGAAAGTTTCCATAGCCAGATATTGGCCAGAGTGAAATATCCACCGCCACCATTGGTTCAAAATTGCACCCAACACGAACAATCTGGCGGTGGTTAGACAACCATCCATGGCCGTTGGGCCGCCGACGGGAGGATCAGGAAATCCTCCGCAAGCACCGATCCAGCCACACCCGATTCTAGCACCCAGCCCACTGTTTGCCTTACCGACATTGAACTTTACGGCGTCGCAGGTTGCGACCGTTTGCGAGACACTGGAGGAATCCGGAGACATTGAACGGCTGGCGCGGTTTCTATGGAGCCTGCCGGTCGCCCACCCGAACATCTCGGAGCTGGACCGTTCCGAGGCGGTGCTACGGGCGCGGGCGATAGTTGCATATCACACGGGGCATTTTAGGTGGGTGTGAGATCAATTTTCGATTGAGATTTTTATTGTTATAGGAAAAGTTTGCTATAAAAAGATATCAAAGTGATTGAGTGAACTGTGCGTAACAACTTTCATAGAATATATCAAGTGTTAGCCTAAACAAAAAGGCCGGTCATTCTCCCTTCTTGCTTAAAAATGGGACAACTAGTGGGTTTGTTCATGATTCACAATTTTAGTGCAATGAAATAGCTTACCTAAAATGATCGTGTAACAGGCTTGAAAAAGCGTCGTTTAAAATCGTATCTAACGAGTTACAATTTTACGATTTAGTGTTAACATTTATTATTCAAACTATGTTTTCTACTCACATATTGAAGTGTGTCCCCAACATTGTTTTGTTTTGTATTAATTTATCTTAAAATAATCGTATAATATTTATATATTCAAACTACAGATTTTAATTTAAAGTTGGAGATGCTTTTTGTTATAATCATTATTGTTTACTAAATTTATAGTGCAATAGTAACGAAAGGCTAAGCATTATTCCACCCTGAAGCTGTTGTTTTTCTCGTAAACTGAGTGTACGTAGAGAATACAGGATCATTGTAATCACTCAACTGTTAATAGAAGACCCAGATAGCTATAGTGCAATAAGTTGCTTCTGATGGGGCTACTTGATCACTATTGAATTGTGTTTCGCATTTTTGCTTCTTAAAAATTTAATTCATCGTGTGGAAGTTTCCAATCGGACCCAATTTATGTGTAGAAGTTGGGGTTGATTGGGGTCTCAAATACAAATTGGAAAAGAAACTTTGATTTCACTGAGTTTGCTGCAGTTTGTGGTTTAAAAAAAAAGTATCAGGTGATTCGAAACGAAATTCCGTGGGATTTGAGCATGGCAAAATCTTTCGATTCGATAAATTAAAAAAAAAATCGCCGGCAAAAAGTAACTTTTAGCGAAATAAAACGTTATTCCGTGGAATTTGGGTATAAATTTAAATCAGCGCCTAATTTCATATAATTACGACTGCGCCATCTAATATCCTATATGGTCAGATTTTCGCGATGAAACTTCAGTTCGAAATTATTAATCTGTATAACAATGGAGCTCGTCTTATTTATGCAATTTATAATGTGTACAAACTGTATTATAAAAAAAATCGTGAAACTTTAATGAAAATATGGGCAAATTAATCAAATGATATTTTACAACACTGAATAGAACTGGGCACTGGAAAATAGTCCAAACAGTAGGCAACAAACTCCTAATATTGGGGTATTTTGTAATCGTTTTTATTTAATTAAAATGACAATTATTGAAGTAGCCAAAAAGCGTTTAATTCAGTTTGTTTAAGCAAATGTTATAAAAATATAACTCTGATATGTGATTTCAAAGAAAAAAAAAATGAAAAATTTACGATCATTATCGGAAATACATGCAATATTAGACCAAACATATGCATTTTACCGGTTACAGTCATTAATCCGGGTAAAAATGCAATAATCAAACAAATGTCAGTGAAAAACACGTAACTACTTAAAAACAACTTGATTTAAGTTTTCTAAACTAAAAATACACATAACCTATATAAAACATAAATGAATCGTTGAAACTAAAAAAATGGACAAAACAAATGCAACTTTGTATATTAAACACAAAACATTGTTGTCATCTTCAACATTGTGTAGCGGTTTATCATTACTGGATTACATCTTTGTGGCATAGACTTACCCAGGTTGTTCAAAGGTTTCTGAAATTGCTTCACAAATCTTTTGGTTATAATAAAATAATTGCTCCTGAAACAACAGTCATTACGATTTATTCTACAATTGTTTATCTTCCAGACGTCCTTGAGAGAGTTTTAATCAAGTGATTTAGGTTACCATTCCATCTCCGGAATGATTTCACCCTAAAACCATTGTTTCACAATTTTTGCCGCTGAGGTGAGCCAGCCTAGGGATGCAAGTAACGCCACCGTATGACCTGCGAATCTGGCGACTGACGAGGGTTTGGTGGAGGGGCTGAGAATCAAACCCATGACCATTCGCTTATAAGAGGAACGTGTAGCGGGAACCTCCAGGTTTTTTTTTGCAAATTTCAAATTAGGACTGTTGGCATTGGCGTAACTAGCCACGATGGCTAGAGAGGGTAATAGTCACTCCATTCATAACTATTTTCTTGTTGGGTTCCTTTTAAAAATTTCCGGACATCTTACCACTCTTATAAACGAATGAATAAATTTGAAATTCAAGTCAAGTAGATATTTCATGATACGTATTTATTTACCAGGTTCATGCGTTACAAAGCATAACGGGGCCGAATTCATTTTAATTGTTTCACTGTTGGTTTTGTTAATGGCCTATTTCTGTGGATGAGCTATTTTTTTATCACCAGGCTAAGGCCGGAGTGGCCTGTGCAGTACATAAAAGTCTTCTCCATTCAGTTCGGTCCATTGCGGATCGATCCACCTTGCCCACTGTGCACCTCGCCTTCTTGTTCCCGTCGGATCGTTGTCGAGAACCATTTTCACCGGATTACTTCCGACATTTTGGCTACGTGCTCGGCCCACCACAGTCTTCCGATTTCTAGTATATAAGGCCATTTTTCAGCTAAAAGACTAGCTTATTCGGCTTGAATTGTTTGTTGGGATAAGGCCGTGCTCCAATTGGCGAACGATCATTATACTTCGTCGTCAGAATTATTATAATCTGCTTAACCCTAAGCGTTGACCAAATTTCATGACCCCGGACTTTTCTCTTGCCGCCCCGCTAGACCCGTTCACGAGTTTCGAAAATGTCTGTGTTTTTTCCTTATGTTTTGCTATGATGGTCAAATTTCTTCAGTAATCATGTGCAATAAAGTTCTGGCGTCATAAAATAAAGTAGATACATGAAATATATCAAATAGAAGTGATTTTGAACGTTTGCAAGTAATCTGATTACTGTAATTACCGATATTGAAAGCCATATCCCTGATCTAAGAGTTATGGTAATATTTCTTAAAACCTGATCACGAAATAAACCAAATTTTGCCAGACAAAAGGGAAAAATATCAGAAAAAACTGTAGACATATATTTAATCAATTTTATGTGTTTAAGATACTATTTTGGAGCATTCCAGCTCATCCCATTGGGGCCCTCCTTAGCCGTGCGGTAAGACGCACGGCTACAAAGCAAGACCATGCTGAGGGTGGCTGGGTTCGATTCCCGGTGCCGGTCTAGGCAATTTTCAGATTGGAAATTGTCTCGACTTCTCTGGGCATAAAAGTATCATCGTGTTAGCCTCATGATATACGAATGCAAAAATGGTAACTTGGCTTAGAAACCTCGCAGTTAATAACTGTGGAAGTGCTTAATGAACACTAAGCTGCGAGGCGGCACTGTCCCAGTGTGGGGATGTAATGCCAATAAGATGAAGAAGAAGAAGCTCATCCAAAATATCCGTGAGTTTAGGTCTTGAAATCTACCATAGAAGCAAAAGGTAATGTGCACATAAAAATACTCAGAGTACACCCTCTCAGTTCAAAAATGTTAAATGACTAATGGGAATTTGTTTCTGCGCGCCCATCGTGACATTCAGGAATGCGCGAAATGTCCTGAAGCTCGACTCGTAAAACCTACGCAACAACGACCTACAAAATGTTTTTCAATACACTGAAGGCCAAGTAGAAGCGTAATTCTTGTTTCAAGTCAAGCTCAGGTCATCTTGCCCAGCTCAAAGAAATCAAATGACTTATTGGATTTTTTTCTGCGTGTCCCATAACGACATTCTAGAATGCGCGAAATGTTCTGAAGTTCAGCTCGTAATATCTACGCAACAACGGCCTCCAATATGTTTTTGGCAGCTATCAAAACCCTTCCTAACAGCTCCTTGGATACCGGCCAAGAAACGTTATAACGATCTTTCTGCATTTCAATACACTGAAGGCCATCCAAAACGTTCTTGAGTTCAAGTCGTCAGATCTACAATCAAGTAGAAGCGCAATGCTTGTTTCAAATCAAGCTCAGATTATATTGCCTAGTTAAAAGAAATCAAATCATTGAAAAATTTTCTGCCCCATAATGACATTCTAGAATTCGCGAAATGTTTTGAAGTTCAGCTCGCAACAACGGCCAAGTCATTTTATTTCTTTGAACTGAGCAAGATAACCTGAGCTTGATTTGAAACAAGCATGGCGCTTCTACTTGATTGTAGATCTGACGACCTGAACTCAAGAACGTTTTGTATGGCCTCCAGTGTATTCAAACGCAGAAAGATCGGTATAACGTTTCTTGGCTTGTATCCAAGGAGCTGTTGGGAAGGGTTTTGATAGCTGCCAAAAACATTTTCGAGGCCGTTGTTGCATAGGTCTTACGAGCCGAACGTCAGAACATTTCGCGCATTCTAGAATGTCATTATGGTCATTTGATTCCCTTGAACTGGGCAGGATGACCTGAGCTGGATTTGAAACAAGTATTGCGCTTCTACTTGATTGTAAATCTGACGACCGGAACTCAAAGACGTTTTGGATAGGGCTTCAGTGTATTGAAATGCATAAACAATGGTATAACGTTTCTTGGCAGGTATCCAAGCATCTGTTAGGAAGGGTTTTGATAACTGCCGAAAACATTTTCGAGGCCGTTGCTGCGTAGGTCTTACGAGCTGAGCTTCAGAACATTTCGCGCATTCTAGAATGTCACTATGGGCACGCAGAAACAAATTCCCATTAGTCATTTAATATCTTTGAACTGAGAGGATGTACTCTGAGTATTTTTATGTGCACATTACCTTTTGCTTCTATGGTAGAATTCAAGACCTAAACTCACTAATATATTTGGGTGAACTGGAATGTTCCAAAATAGTATTTTCAACACATAAAATTGATTATATATATGTCTACAGTTTTTTGTGATATCATTCCCTCTTGTATGGCACAATTTGGTTTATTTCGTGATCGTAGAAATATGACCATAACTCTTAGATCAGGGATATGGCTTTCAATATCGGTAATTACAGTAATCAGATTACTTGTAAACGTTCAAAATCACTTCTACTTTATATATTTCATGTATCTACTTTATTTTATGACGCCAGAACTTTATTACACTTGATTACTGCAGAAATTTGGACATCATAGCAAAAAATAAAGAAAAAACACAGACATTTTCGAAACTCGTGAACGCGGGGAGGAGTCTAGCGGGGCGGTCAGAAGAATGTCAAAAGAAAGCTCTACTAAACCCCTTTGAGAAAAATCCGGGGTCATGAAATTTGGTCAACGCTTTACTGAGAACGAGCACTTTGAAGGAGTTGACTGTTGTCCCGGCCTTTTGAGGGTTAAGCAAGTTGGCATGAAGTAAATTTATTACTGTTCACTGGAGAAAATATCGGCATCGGAGAATATGTTTTCATTGGATGGTGTTGGAGCTGCTTGTGTTGCAGTTTCGTTGATACTCAGTACAGCAATGTTCAACTATTTTTACTGGTTATGGTCAGGCCCTGAACACCGGCTGCATGTTTTCCATGCGAACGTCTTTTCTGAATGTGACAAAGGACAGTATGGGCTTATTAAGCTTCATCTGTAGCATTTGTACTCAGTTTGGAATGCCGAGAAAGTAGTGTTCCTCACAAACTTCCCCATAAATTCACCAATAAACGTGTGAAATATGAAAGAAGAAAGATCGTACACTTGAACAGCCTCGTCATTCACATACATGAGTATCATGACTCTTTGCTCGTTACTGATAAATTCTCAATTTATATTATACGCTTTTTCGTAGCGTATCATTGTACTATTTCTCACTATTTTAATCTACAGTATTATTGAAGCTTTCTTCTGTTTCCAAACAATGTAACCTCACTTTTGCCTGTTCCACGACACAAAAATAACAAAACAACCTTTCCAGATCATGATAACCTTTACCTCTAATTTATTTAAGGTCTACTTTCCGGAAGAACTCATATTTTTGACTCCTTTAACTGTTTTAAAAATGAAAACAAAAAATCGAAAACGTGTTGTTTATCATGCTTGGACTAACATTTGTCCGAACAACATCAGTCCAATTCTTCAGATCTGTTCACACGTGCAGTACTTTTTCATGTTTTGTTTTCGATTTTTAAAATAGTTGAAGCATAAAACATATAAGTTATTTGGGACAGTTGACCTTATTAAGGTTTTACAGGAAAGGTCAATTCGATATATTGCCAGCCCAAATTTAACATAAAATAATCATACACAGGAAAAAATAATGGAAACTAATCAACGCGTAAAAAATAAAGACGCGGAAAATTACACTATTCGTAACGTACATGGATCTTTTCCAACAATTTCGCCCTAAATGTAAGCAATTTCCATAGCATTATATCACTAAATTGTATAAATAGGACATAATGCAAAAGAAATTGCATACAGGTGAAAATATCGTTTCAATTTACGCTCCTTCTGACGTTGCCTTTATGTGTATTGCTTTTCGTGTGAATTTCAACAACTTTTTCTATCTGTGTACTTATAACCAGAGCTTCAAATATTCGATTATTTTTATATGAAACTCATCGGCCTTCTTGGTTACTTCACTTCTAAACATATATATATTCGGCACTGCACCGTCAATTTTCGGAATGAATATGGGTCAGTGAGTATTTATTTGAATATCACAAATTATTAAATAATCGTAAAACTGAACACATGTTTAATGATTTAAATAAATACACGCATAGATCTAATCCCGACGTTCAATTGAGAGGCATTTTTAAGGCAAAATGTCAGTATAATCAATGCCAAATGCTTTTTTTCGCGCGCAGTTACCATGCTCAGTGGTTATCAATTGAATGAATTTATGAAAAAGTAAACTGAGTAAGTCATTCTATGTTTTGAATAATCAAAACACGATTGTCAAAACTCGGAGCGAATGTGCCTCATTTTAAGTAAATATTTTATGCTCTGCTTATAACATACATTTACCTGCAATAATTTCGCAAATAATACTTCGTTGAACAGGTAGTTGGGGTTAAGGAATCGCTACTGGTTTCAAAGCAGTCTTGTAGAGTAAATCATGGTCTTCAAAATAGTAGTTTGTGCAACTAGTTGCAAAAAGATGATTTTTTCAGCACGAGTTGTACGTTTATCCAACGAGGCTTGCCGATAATACTACGAGGTATTGACCATTTTTGACTGATACCGGTATTCGGTATTTGGAGGAGTCAATACCGGTAATACCGATAAAATACCGGTATTTGTGAAAATTTAAGGAAATTTATTTTTTTAGTATGATTTAGACCAGCAGTTCTCAACCTTTTTCTTGATAGGTACCCCTTCGAACTTTTGGATTAAATGAGGTACCCCCTATGTTTTTTTGCTGTAAATGAAAATAATCGTAACTTTTAAGATATATGAAAAATGGACCTGAAAACAAACGGAATTATGGCTCTCCATAAACTTTTCTGAAATTTTCATTTTGTTTGAAATTTCCCAATTCAAATTAAGTTCATACATCGAGAATCTTACAGAACTTTTTTGACTATTGCAGGCTTCCCAGCGTATTGAAAGGAGGCTTCCGAGCCTCTTGAAACTAGGATTCCGCGCCTCTTCCGAGACAACCTTCCGAGCCTCTTGAAGAAAGGCTTCCGAGTCTCTTGAAAGGCGGTTTTCGAGCCACTTGAAAGGAGCCTTCCGAGCATCTTGAAAGGATGCCTCTGAACTGCTTGAAAGTATGCTTCCAAGCCTCTTGGAAATAGAATTCTAAGCCCTTTGAAGAGAGGGTTTCAAGCCTCTTGGAAGAAGGCTTCTAAACCTCTTCAAGGGTAGTAGGCTTCCGAACCCGCCTCTTGAAGCGAGGCTTTCAGGCCTCTTGAAAAAGGGCTTTCGAGCCCTTACGAGCCATTTTATGGAAGGCTTCCGAGCCATTTGAAAGGAGGCTTCCGAATTCCAAGCATCTTGATGGGATATTTTCGAGCTCTTGAAAAGGAGGCTTCCAAGCTTCTGGAAAAGAGTCTTCCGAGCCTATTGAATGGCGACTTTGAGCCCCATAAAAGAAAGCTTCGGAGTATCTTGAAACACTTTTGAGCCTTCCGAGCCTCTTGAATGGCGGCTTTTCAGCCATTTAAAATGAGGTATAGGAGTATTTTGAATGGACGCTGCACAGCCTCTTGAAGGAAAGAAACTAAACCTCCTGAAGGGAGGCCTCAAGCCTTTTGAAAGGAGGCTTCCGAGACTCTTGAAAGGAGCCTTACGATCCTTTCTAAAAGAGTTTTCCAAGCCTGTTAAAATGAGGCTTTCGAGTCTCTTGAAAGGAAGCTCCGGAGTATTTTGAATGGACTCTTCCAAGCCTCTTGAAAAAAGAGTTCCGAGCCTCTTAAAGGAAGGCTTCGAGCCTTTTGAAAAAAGGCTTCCGAACCACTCGAAAGGAGGCTTCCGAGCCTCTTGGAAGAAGCTTTCCGAGCTTTTTATGAGAGCATTCCGAGCCTTTTGGATGAAAGGCCTCTGAGCTGAGCCTCTTGAAAGAAGGCTTTCGAGCCATTTAAAATTAGCCTTCTGAGTATATTGAAAGGACGCTTCTGAGGCTTTCAAGAGTACGGTTCTAAGCCTCCTGGAAGAAGAATTCCTAGCCTCTTTTAAGGATGGCTTCCGAGCCTCTTGAAAGGCGCCTTCCGAGCCTTTTAAAAGACGGAGAAAAGAAAAATGACAGTTTCAAGAAGAAAGCTTAAAAAGACTTCCGGACCTCTAGAAATGAGGTTCCAAGTCTCTTGAAAGGAGACTCCCGACTCTTTTAAAGAATGATTTCAAGCCTGTTGAAAAAAAAAAGAAGGCTGCCGGGCCTCTTGGAAGAAAGTTTCCGAACCTATTAAAAACAGGCTTCCGAACCTCTTGAAAGGTGTCCTTCAAGCTGCTTGGAAGGAGGCTTCCGAAAAGCGTAGAAGAATGCTTCCAATTCCTTTGCAACGAAGCAACTGAAGTTTTCATGTCTGTCAAGTGGAGGCTTCCGAATCTGTAGGCTCTAGATTTCAGTCAAGAATCATATTCTTAACATATTATTCTGTTTTGATCAGGTAGATTGCACAGAAGATTTTCAAAATTTATTGGTTCGAGGTTTTGTCCTTTTGATCTTTTGTCATGTAGCCCTTCATGCATTGCACTGGTTGTGGAGGACAGGATTCAAAAGGCCATAATTTACAGATCGCCATGCATATTGTATACAAAACAAAGTTTTGAAATAAAAACATACAAAATTATCAAAACTTTATGAATTAGTTTTGATAGAAATTTTACTTCATCCACCATTACCCACGCGAAGGTACCCTCAGGGGTACATGTACCCCAGATTGAGAACCGCTGATTTAGACTATTGAGAAAAACACAATATTTGCTGACAAACTTTAAATTTAAAGTTTGTTGCTGCAGCTCTTCACGATTTGTTCTTTAACTGATAAACCAGAAAAAATCATCCATAGAGGAATATTCTTCGTACCGATCGCTAGGTGTTGTTGTTGTTGTTGGTCATTGTCTCAGCTTCAACGATCACATCAGGAATGATTAGATACTTCAAGATTTCGTTCCTTGCTTAATAAAAGTAGATCTGGATGTCTTAAAGAAAATGCCAAAATCGTCTCTGATCAATTGCTTTACGGCAAGGTTTTAAAAAAATGTAAAAGAATAGCGTATTCTGATCGTGTCCCCTGGATTCATTTTTTAAGAACATCAAATAAACTGGAGGAAATTTCCATCAATACAAGTTCTTTTCCGAATTCAGAGCGGACTACGGACAACAACATAAAATTCGGATAATTTTGAGGATTTCCAAAACATTCTTTAACAAATCCGAGGAGTTTTTTTTATTTTTTTCATTTTAATATTTATTTTTCTTTATTCCCCCCCCCCCTGACCTTTCGGAGACCAGTAGGCCAAAAAGTTAATTAAATATTTGTAACGGCCTAAAATTTGCAATACCGAAAATACCGGTATTTTCCGTCTCTAATACCGGTATTCTCGGTACTCAAAATAAGCCGGTAATACCGGTATTACCGGTTTCGGTACTACCGGTCAGACCACCCTACTTGGGAATCAATACATAAGTTATACTGATAAAACGGCGAAATCCTTCATAAGAGTGTTTCCCAACACTCATTATGTTGGTACAAAGTTATAGAAACAAATATCTATCAGAGGAATGGTTATCAACTGTGGGGCTGTCCAGAAACCACGTAGACTCTTGAATGGGGGGGAGGGGTTTCGAAAAAGTCTACGTAAGTCTACGAAGGGGGACGGGGGGGTATACCAAAAGTCCACGTAGACTTTTTTTTTGATAACAATTTGTGCAGCAGCTTTGTGAGAAGTTCACTTGTTTGATTTTTAAGTTTTTTTTACTGAGCTACGGCTTTAAATTACCATGGATTTCACATGGAAATTCTTCTATGTTGATAAGGAAAATTCTCTGGAGTGTTCTATAAAAACTATAGATTTTTTTAAATTTCCTCTCCGATTTTAATGCACATTCTACTATGTAGAACATCTTTCGATTTTCGGCAGGAACTTCTATGGAAACGACAAGTGATTCTTAAGAATTTTCACGGGAAATTATGTCGTACTGCAACGGAAAATTCTTTGGAATTTACAAAGGAAGCATTTTAGAATATCAAAGAAAAAGTCATTTGTATTTCCAAAAGACATTCTTTAAAACTTGTTAGGGGAATTCTCCGAAATTTCCGCGAGAAACTTTTCAGATTTTCCATTGGAGATTTTCTAGTAATTCCCGGGATTTCCCGGGATCAGACAGAAATGTATTCAAAATTATTATCAAAAATAAATTTAAGAGTTCAGGTTATTTCTCCTTATGTTAGAACTATTTCGAAACAGATTACACTGCTGCGTGCTCAATGTTGAAATACCTACATAACAAAAGTAAGAAATTTGCCAATTTACTTTTCAACAGGGGTTAGACAAAAAGGTTGATTCATGTTTTCGCAAAACGATGAATATATGATATTCATTAAAGATATATTTTGAGGGCTGTAAGACTCTCTGGTCAATTTGTAGCAGGTTCCGGGTATTCTGCGAAAGTAAGTTTATTCAGGGTATCCAGCTTTCCACGCTCGCCGTAATGGCGGATGTTATAAAAAGTTTGACAAGAACTGCTTCCCGACACTGAACCGGAACCGTGGGTCTTTTACACTATTCGACAGCAATCGAGACAATCATGTCAATTTATGAAAATTTGGGACACAAAGATGTGGGGTGTGGTAGCATAGTCAATGGTCATTCGAAAATCTGGAACGAATATTTCGGCATCAAAATGTTGACATTTTCTTGAGTTTTAGTAGTGCTCATGGAATGCTAGTCAACAATATTAGCTTCATTTAAAATGATGTCTGAAATAGGTAAAAAAATAGTAATTATTTTATTGATTTTAATGGAAATTTTCAAATCTTGCGCAAATCTTTTTGATGATTCAATAATAAACAAGTGGATGTCGTTGGTAACGGGGATATCAACGTTTGCTTAGATGGAAATTTCAGTTCAGTGTCGGGAAGCAGTTCTTGTCAAACTTTTTATAGCATCCGCCATTATGGCGAGCGTGGAAAGCTGGATATGGCATACGGAACTTCTCCATTGGCCAGGAACCAATCTGAGGTTTTGCATGGAGACAGTATACTAGAAGAGTTTCCGCGACGGTGGTTCCGGTTTCATCAAAATCGGATCATTCTACGCAAAGTTGAATGAATGACAAAATTATTCAAGTATGCCGTATACTTTATATCCATGTTGTAGCATAAAATGTAAGTACTCCAATCTTTTGATAGATTTTTTAAGAAATCTGAGAAGTCAACAACCAATCTATTTTAGCCACCTCGAAGTTTTGTCCAATTTAGTGAAAAAAAATTATGCAAAGCATATCTCATCATGCAAAAACAATTATGAGCAGACGCATAGAATCGCAAATATTTTTCGAAATCATGAATACCTCTAAAAAAATGAGAGCTTAGAAATAAAAAAAATCGAAGAATTAACCATATGACTAAAGATAAATACGAAACATAGACTTGAACGACTTTCACAGCATATCATTGCTGAGAATGAAAATAATAATAATATAAACATAGAATTGTTGACGATTCTGAATAAGTTTACCGTCCATATCCAAAAGCATTATCTCCTTTGCACCAGAGAATTTGGAGATTTCATCTTTATTTTGCAGGTTCTAGCTCTTGTTCAAGCATAAGGTATGCGGTGTCCTGATGAGATCTTCTCTTAGGCCCATTGTCGCCTTCTGAAATATGACGTATTCCTAATCGATATAGTAGTCAAAGATCTGTGATATTGGAAACATGTCGCTCTGCACCAGCATCTGCGTTCTCAAAAACACTATTGCTTTATTCCGACTCCACCTAAAAGCTTCAAGATTGCATCGCACAAGTCATGCAACTCTTGTTATGCATGACTTCATTTCTTATCAATAAGTGGGGAAATTAAAAGGATTTTCATTTGTTTATTGGAAGAAGACATTTCCTCCATCAATTTGTAAGACGAAGTTTTATTAAGATAACGAAGAGCAAATATTAGTAAAAATATAATAGATCACTTCCTTAGATTAAGTTAATAAAGCTAATATTTGTATCAAATTTAAAACCCGTAAAAACATTTCCTGAGAAATTAGGGAAACTAATGTTCATATCCCGGGAAATCCTTCCTGATAATGGAAGCTCTATTTTCTAGGAAGTCCCTGGGAAACTTTTCTTAATTCCGGTAATTCTTCGGAATTTTCGCTAGGAATTCTTTAGACAGATAAGCAAAACTTTTCGGAATGTCCATAGGAAATTATTAGAAAATTTACGGCAATTTATTCAAGAGTTCTATGGCAAATTCTTTGGAATTATTGATGGAAAATCTTCGGAATTGCTATAGAAATTGTTGAAAATTTCCACGAGAAATTATTTTAATTTCCCATCAAAAACTATGAGTTTCCACAAATAAAATATTTGCAATTTTCGTAAGAAAGCCTTTATCATTTTCACGAAAATGTATTCAAAATTTTTACGAGAAATTCACCAAAATTTCAACAGAAAATTTTTCATAATTTCCATCGAAAATTATTCGGCAAATTATTTGAAATGTGGAAATTGCTCCAAATTTGAAACAGAAATTTAAAAATATCGTAGGAAACCATTCTAAAATTCCACGGGAAATATTCGAAATGTTCGTTTAAACTTAAAATTACCTCGGGAAATGAATTTAAATTTTCACTGAAAATTACTAATAACGGGAAAACTTTTGGATTCTAGAAGGAAATTCTTGGGACTCAACTCGAAATTTTTCAAAGTTCTGAAAATTGTTCGGTTTTCTACAAATTTGAACCGTTCAGATGCGTTACAGATTTGAGGAAATGGCGTGCCTATCCAAAAGTGTTGGCGGTGGTGGCGCACACCTCTGTGAGGAATCGAGTTCAACAGAAATTAAATTGGCTTTGAGATTTGGTTTCTGGAGCTATGTACAAAGGATTAAATTTTATTACGTTTTAAATTGATTTTTGTTTTGTTAGATTTTGTTCAGCTTAATTTTGTTTTTGAAATTCGAATTTTATGGTAATATTTACATACAGAAATTGATTTGAATAGCTGAATTGCTTAAAACGTGGTTGATCTCCGTATTTTTTTAAGCCGCATATGATATTTTGTAAAATTTAGAAAAGTCTACGTAGACTTCAAAGGAGGGGGGGAGGGGTTTCGGAAAAGTCTACGAAAGTCTACTAGGGGGGACGGGGGGGTTTGAAAATGTGAAATTTTGGTCTACGTGGTTTATGAACAGCCCCTGTAGTAGTAGCCATGCACTTTTAAGTTAACTTCTGTAGAAAAAAATTCCATCGAAGTCCAGAAAAATCTATAGCATATTTCTGGATGGAATATCTTTATAGCTAAAATATACGAATTATATACGATTTTAAACAATATGGCAATAAGCTTCTGAATTCCTCGTCATTATCCAATATTCCTCAAAAAATATTTGACACATGATATTGAAAGCAAAATAGAATTAATCGCTATTATTTTCAAATCAATCTAACTGAACCATTGTAAAAAACACAACAGCACGGAAACAGAACGTGCATTGTACACATCATAGGATTCAAGAATAATTTAGTCTATCACAATCTGCACTGATCACTCATTTTTGGAAAAATATGATAAAACAAGATTTTTTTTTGAAATTATGTTTGACTATTTTTTCATCAACAAATTTTGGAGGAGTATGTTTCAAATTGCGATCTAATGCTTATGCCATTTTCTGTTTTAATGAATTTTTAACAAAATAGGTTGTAGATTGACTGTGCACGCGCAGTTTGAAGGTTGTATGAAAATTACTGTAAAACTGTAATTATGTGAAGAAATGCCACGCAACGTGGCCAACTAGGACCCGGACATATGTGAGTCTGTGTGCACAGTAAAATTATAATCAAATAGGGGAACTGTTCCGTTTTCCATCTCACTGTACATATATTCATCTCATCGCAAAACAAAGAAATGTAGCACTAATCTCGTCGCTTCTTCTTGCGTGCTCACTGGTGGAAAAAATTACAAAAATAAGAAACAAACCAAATTTCTTTTCGTTGCTTTGTTTTTGGTGGAATGGAAATAGGAGCTACGGGATGAAGTGCCAAACCGTTCCCCTACTATAGGATGGCTAACAAAGTGACAAATGCCGTTGTTAAAGTCTAAGAGAGTCTATCTTAACATTTCTTGAAAAATAGTTCAATTTCCTTAAAAAAAACTCCATTGTGCATACATCGCCCAAAAATCTTCCATCCACAGCCGCGGGCGGATCAGCCAACCCGAACCGAACGTGACCTACTCTCCTATAGGACTGAACCCAGACGAGACGAGCCAAATTATTTTAATAAGCCTGGTTTTCCTTCTGTTCGTAATCGTGCTGGTTAAAAACGTAAACGATCGCTCTTCGAATGATAAAAGTACCTCCAACCAATCGCCCAATTGCACCAAACAACCAGCTCCAAAAAAATCAACAATCTCGTGCACAAGAGCGCACATCCCGTTCCCCAAAAATAGCTCCGCCACCAGGCAGAGGCAAGCTCACGTTTAACTAGCTCTAAACTACAATTACGGGGCAGCTTTTTCTTCTCTTCTTTAGCCATTTTGCAGCCGGCTGCTGGTTGCACGTTTCCTAGCTCGATGCCAAATGCTACTGTTTCGCTATTTTGCTAATAAAATTATTTATCGAAAATTGAAAAGAGAAAATTTCCAAATTATCCACCATACACGATAGGTCATTATTACAAATTTTACTATTTATTCTTCTCAATAGGAGTGCAACCACAAGATACTGTATCAGTTCGTTACAAAATACGCACATGTGCGCTACCCATCGAAGGAATTTGTGCATTGGCAAATTACATCGCATTCTGTTCGTTACAATTGACTTATTGAATGATCAGAAATGAAAGTTTGTTTGTAAACTGAAGGAAAATAATCAGTTTATACAATTGCAAGTGGTGTGACAATTTTAAGCATTTCAAGCTTAGTAATTCAATTGAAATGCTAGTGCAATGAACGCTGGGAACGACAATTAGGGGTGTTGCCTTTGTAGGTTACCAAAAATGTGATCAGACGAACATTTACTTTGTAGAATATTTGTATTTAGCGAAACTTATTTTTAAAACTCGAAATCCATTTCCATTCAATTACTCTGAAAAACAATGAATTAAAAAAATAATCATTTTTCTTATTGAATTGCAGTTTTATGTTCGCCAGAGACTCCCTCAACAACGAATGTACCAATTAAATATGCTAATCGTTTCGCTGTGATTAATATACCAAACATTCACCATCTTGTTTTAAATAATGCATTTTAGCCATGGCCACTAGATTTTCAAAATACATTTTTGTCTCGGAATAGTCATGTTCAAAATTTGAATCAAAACGGTCCGACTGAAAAGTAATTTATTGATTTTACCCAGACGTTTGCTACGCGTGATGCCTGCCCGCCCGTAGTAACAAGTCTCGTTCGAAACCGTCCTACCTATTGCCCCCGCGGTTCACGGCTCGTTCGACGCAAGTTTTTCACCAATTTCGCTCCACTACGCACCCAATTTGGCGTTCCACCCCAAATTGGCGGGCTCCGCTCTGCTGCTGCCTCGGGGAGGCAATGACAGTCATTAATAGAGTGTGCGCACCCACCTCTCACGAATCGGCAACAACAGCTGTTGGTCCATTTATCTCTTCATAATTTGATAAAGTTTATTACAATCAGAGCGAGTTATAATTGTGTTATATTGATAATTTCGAAACGAATTTCTCACGGTACAAATAGTGATGCAGATTTGGGCGAACAACGGAGGCATCCGACGAATCGTGGCATTGCTTGGGGGAACTCCCAAATTTGTGTTCGCGTTAGCAATACTTACGCCGGGGTTGAATCGCTTAAATTTATATAATAAGGTGCTGTTACTTGAATTGCGTTCAGCCCAGTGAACAGATCGAGTTAAGGTGTTTGTTTTTTCAAAAGTATTGTTTTATGGAAATTAATATAATTGAGTGAAAAGTTTATGATGTAAACCAAAGACTTGTTCATATTTAGTTGATGTTTTATGAAGATGGGTCTATTATTAGACCACAAGATAAGTTAAGTTAGAGTTTTTCGAATTCCTACTTTTCAGCATAATTGCAAAGAGTGCTTTAATGACCATTAAAGCACTAAAGTGAGCTGCATAAAATTCATTATAACACATTCATTTGGGTACAACAATGGAAAACCAATAATGAAACAGCAGACTACATTTAGCTCGATTAAACTGGGTTAGTGTTCAAACAGTGTATTCTTTGCGTCGCGAAATAAATGAAATACTTTGATGGACATGACTTCAAAATTGTTGTCATGTGGTTGTCAAGCTGTGGAATGATATGGAAACTGATTGTTTTCTGTAATTACTTGATATTTTGACAAGAGTGATCGTATAAAGTAAAGCCCGCTTTCTGGTCCTGATTTATCATATCACATGCAACTTGTGCTGAAAAAATAATACTTTGGCAACTAGTTTCTATTCGAATTTCTATTCTTTTTCACTATTTTCATTCTTTTCTGCTTCATAAAAAAAGTTGTTTTAGATTTTTGTTTCTTTATTTAAGTGATTTTTTTATTTTAAAATTAAGTTCATCACTAGGATGAAAGAAGTTGTTTTAGACTTTAATTTAAATTTTGTAAGATTTTGAACGTTACTAGCGCCTTTATCTTCCGATGGGTTTTGGAGATCAATCGACTCGGAAACTTTCCAGTAATTTAAAAAAAAATCATTGGAACATTGGAATTTGTCATACCCAGTAAAAATTTCAGTATCCAATCCCGTGCATGCATTCCTATGGGGGTTTAAGAAAAAGTCTACGTTTGTCTACGAAAGGGGGACGAGGGGTATACCAAAAATCTACATTCTTTTTGGACTTCTCGTACAACGAAGTTGCACCGAAAGGCTATCATTTCACTCCAAAAACGAACTTTTGATAGAAGCCTCGGAGACCCATAGTGTTATATACCAATCGACTCAGCTCAACGAACTGAGCACATGTCTGTCTGTCCGTGTGTATGTGTGTGCACAAAAGCTAAGAAAAACAGTAGAAAACTTTTTGTATAGTAATCTTTAACCAATTTTCTCGCAACAAGTTTTATTCGAGAGGGGACAAAGCCTTGTTGATCACTATTGAATTTGATAATGATCGACCTTTGCGTTTAATAGTTATGAAGGTAATGGTACATCGAACCATATAAGCCCCATATAAGGTTGGTGTCTTGACTAAATGCGAGAAAGGCAGTATCACTACTCGGTGAATTAAAATGGGGTTTTGGCAAACAATCAATACAGCACAGACAATGCGAAGTGGACGCAAACGGAAATACATAAGTATTCTGGATTGTTTCAGGACTTGTGGAAATAGGCGGACTAGAGGGTTGAGAAATACAGGAGGAATCAGATTTATGCACGAGTCGAAATCGGCGGCGGCGTTTTCGGTTTCACACCGAAAGTCTTTTAGCGAATTGACGTCGCAATTTTTTATTTTGTTGCATATTTTGTTTTTAAGGAGTTCTCTGAAAATTTTGCGAGACTTAATCTTTAAAATTCGTCCAGAAAAATCTAATTTCATTGAAGTGATAGTCTACAGTCTACACTATTCCGAATTTCTTCATGAAATTCTTCTGTGTTGGGAAACTTTTAAGTATTTCCAATTGAAATTATTTGCAGATTCCACAGTTTTCTGAAACTTCTTTGGAAATTTCACGAAACATTTTTTTAAAAAAATTTCACGGAAAATTATTTGGAATTATCAAATTCTTGAAAGCTTTTTGGAATTTTCCTCGGAAATTTTTTCGAATCTCCCACCAAGTATTCTTCGAGTTTCCGTAAAAAACCCTCTCAATTTCATCAGGAAAGCTTTTGTAGTTTTCATGGAAATTGATCCGAAAAGGTATTCACTGAAAATTCTTCAGAACTACCAAGGGAACTTTCTTGAGAATGTCCGTATGGAATTCTTTGGATTTTCCATAGCAAATTGCTCAAAATTTGTAAGGGTTTTTTTAAATGTCCTATTCTGTTATTTGTTCTATTTTAAAACGGGGAATACTTCGGAATGTCCGCTGAAATTCTGACTTTCTAATAATAATAATTATAATAATAATAATTCTAATTTTCTAATAAAAAATAATTCTAAATTTCCCCGGGAAAACTTTTGGAAATTATGCCGAAATTCTTAGGATTTCAACGGATGATGAAAGTTTCCATAGTTAACTGAATCACGAATGTGCGTCAAAGGAAGATGCTGATTTTGGTTGTTTTTTTTTGTGATTGGAAAGGCGCATTATTGGAATTAAATTGGTTCTTTTCAAGACCATCTTTTTATACACTAGAAAGCTGATAAAATTGCTCAGTGACGGAAAAATGATCAATTGCAACGATAGCTCTACGTTGTCCAACTCCGAGCAACGTCGGTTATCCATATAAGAGCAAATTGATATTAAGCTCTGCTGTTGAGATTATATTGAAAACAAAACATGATGTCAATTCTTATTTTATAAAACTTTATATCAGAACATGTTTTCGATATGCATTCCTCAGTTATCATAATGATAGCAACTTCACATCAAATTATGATGTCGATTTGTATAAAGTGAATTATTTGCGAAGATTAAAAACTACCTGCAAACAAAATATGCTGCTGTTGTTATGAATTCTCATAAGAATCTAATTGTATACTCATTTTGATATCAAATTAAGAATCTAATGATTTCAAATTTAGTAATCATGTTGATTTCATGGACAGCAAAAGTTGTTTTCAGTTCGTTTCCACAGTGTGAAAATATGCTATCATTTCTGCTGTGTTAACCATTAATCCATACAAAACTAGATTGAAAACTTGAGTAATCAAATAATGGACATCATAACATAAAATTTTGATTTAAAACTTTGCTCGGGACGTAGTGTCTCGCACACAACCCCTTCTGATTTTTTTTAATATTATAGTCAAAACTAATTTCACAATCCTATATCCAATATTCGTACTCAATTTCCATATACAAAATCATCTCAATTAAATAATGATATCAAATATATTATTTCAATATTCGATACGATTTACTAATCCGATACCCACATTTAATGCACGAACCCAAAATGCAAACCTTTTGTTGAAGCCAAAAGCGCCTTTATAGTCGGTGTTTGCCATTTCTCGAAGGGCAGGGGAGACAGGGTAGACTTGATCCCCTTTTTTCATTTCCGGTGTATCACAGCCAAAAATGTTAAAAATTAGCGGTTTTCGGACATACCCTCTAAGAAACATATAATTTATCTTTGCTGATGTGCGACAGTATGTGAATTGTTTGTTGTTATTGATACACAATCAATTTTTTGGAATGCTGCAAAAATCATATTTCAAAATATTCGAAGGAAGTGCATCCCTCTCCAAGAAATTAGTTTTATAAAAGTAGAAAGATGCTAAATGGTTTTTAGACAATATTTTTATTTTGAAATATGGAAATTTTCTGACTTGCTGTGGGTATTCATGAACGATTTTCGTTATGGAATTCGACAGTGGATGCAATCTTCGAAGGTGGGGAGACTTGTTTCCCTTTTTATGATATCTACTCAATGATTTATTTGAATCAATTCTTCATCAAATTTGGCAAATCCACAAAAAAGACACCTGGAAAAAAATATTTTTTTTTTTATTTTGCTCAACAAATTTTTGCACGGGTGACTAACGAAGGATCAAGTGTCCCCATATTGAGTTAACATCTCAAAATATAAATATTCCAAAATTGTAAAAGACTGTTGACATTTTTATCCGTATAAATCATTCTGTATAATATATGGCTCTATGCTGTGAAAAAACTATGGCATATGGTAATTGTTATGAAAAGCTATTTGAATTTTTCATGACCACTAAAAAGATTTCTAGGAGGGCCCATAAACACAAACCGGTCTGTAAAATTAGTCCAGTTGACATAAAAAAAAAAAGTTATTTGCCTAACGGATGTATACTGAAAATACGCTAGCACAAAACTAGTTTGAATCTCGATAAAACAGGGGGATCGAGTCTGCTTAGTATTAGAATCTCCAAAGATTGGAACGCTGATATGGAATACGCTTCATATTAATTAAAAGCTTGTCACTTCGATATGGAGTAAGCTTCGTATATTCCACACCAAAACTGCCAATTTTTTTTTCAATGGATAAATCGTCGGACGAACCATAACGCCAAAAATTCTAAATCCAAATATTAATTCTGGATTTCATTGGGAAGGCTAGCTACATCCAATGTAAACGAAAACGGACTATGAACTAAGGATGCATCTTCTTGAAACAGCTCGGGAAATATCGATCAAACTGTTGCTTCAGTGAGTCAAGATGAGCCTTAATTTCCAATTTGAGATTTGCATCTCATTTAGTTAACCCTTTCTCAATCCAAATGCACAGTTCATCAAACATTGTACACTTACTTTGCGCTGCCAGTTTTCAACCTTTGCTTGCAAATTGTCTCTGAACTGAATCAGATTGGTTTTCTTGCCAAAGTTTAGCGAGTATAGCTGATGTCTGTAAGGTGAGCGAGACGTTTCTGCCATTCCTCTACATTGAGATTAACAAGTAAAAAATGTCTGTCCAGGATTTCCAAGAAAATTGATTTCATCCCTCAATTCAAAAACGTCAAGAATATCGTGATCTGCATTTATTTATTTGCAAACATGTGTTGGGATGATAAAAGTATTTTTGTAATTGTTACAGAAGTGTCTTACAAACAAGGACATATCGGTCAATCATGCATTGAACATGAACACCTTTGGCATGAGGAGCAAGCTATTTTCTCTTCGCTGAAATCTTTATTTTGATCCAAGCATGATGTACCATCAGTACGAACTCCCCCAACTTTTATCCACTGTTTGCCATCATTTCCATCCATCATTCAAAAAAGGTATTTATTGCAGGATGTCAGAGTCTTTGGCTGTAGTTTTCGAATCACTACAGAAAAGAAACTCTTCTTTCAATTCTCCTGATTCTGAGTAAACCTAATAAATAGATATTTGTACAAAAGAAATTATATAATTATACCATGGAAACGTGTTCATCATGTGGATTACTATGAGCCTTTTTCTACAGAGCTTAACAAGAACTGTAAGTAAGTTTTAAAAATTTTAATGAAAAGGCGTGATGATTTATTTATGGCACATCCAATCTTTGATCGCCTATTGAATCAGACAAATCGAAACTGAATTTTTGCCGATGATAATCCGGCTGTCCTCACTTTTAAATACCACGATAAACGCAACCTGTGGACACCCAACCGTAAATTCGAATATGAAGAAATTCCTGGCACTGTTTTCCTAAAATGTAACCTGTAACCTAACCATCGATTCAAAACGTTTGGAAAATTTAGGCGCAACAATCCATAACTATTATTCTCTTAAGGATCAATATTTTCGAAAAACTTTTTCGAATTTTTTTTTGACCTTCTATGGTTAACTTTTGGAGTAACCTACCGAATTAAAACATTTTATTTATTACAATTACAATTTTTACAATTATTACAATTTTAAAGGTGTCCAAATTCGAAAATATATTTGGACAATGATCCCAAATTTTATCCTATGTGTATTCGTTCTCGTAAAATGGTGCGCGCTAAAGAAGATCTTAGAGATTTGAATAAACATATCTTCTTCTAAAACATTTTACGATTAGTCTTATCGGAACGTGCCTCACAGTTCGCTCAAATGTTCCTTCTGGAATCTTTTGCCTTGACTAAAACAACTCTCCCTAAATAAAAAAATATTACATTAAAAATTTAAAAATTTCCATAAAAAAAAAAATTGTTTATAAAGAGATAAGGATAGAAGCAATGAATAAATAAAAAAATCCTAAATTATGCAGGCCTGGTAGCGAATCTCTTCTTAGTGACTTGGTCACTATTTTGAGTCTAGTTACCAGAAAGTCACTATTTGCATCCAAAAGTCACTAAAGTCACTATTTTTGCACTATTGTAAAAAAGTTCAAAATACAAATTATTTGTGCCTACTATTATTAACAGCCAAATCAAATGTGAATCTGGTAGCAATATATTGAATTTGGGAAATATGCACCAAAGAAGTTCTAAGTGTGTTGTGGAAATCGTGAGGTTATTTCCGATTCATGTCAACTATGATCTTTTCCTATCGAATGGAATTTGTTAAAATGCGAAAGGCTGACCTAGTATAGAGTACATAATTGAGGAGTATTGAAACCCGAATCACGTGGTGAGCGGTGACAAAGATAGTGAACAGTCTCAGTTTCATGTTTAATGTTTCTCAACGTAAGGGATAATAATGAGCGATAAAAGCGTCGATGACAGAAATTACATGATGATTGTTTAATGGTTGTTAAATCCGCCTTGCGACCCTTGGAAATAAGTCTTAAAAAAATTAAAGCAAGTTACGTCAGAAGGCTCAAGCCACTAAATTCAAAACTTTTTTATTGAAATTGTTTCAGAAATATCATATTTTCAAAAAAGATTCTGTTAATTAAAAATTTAGAATAGATACCCAAAAACTAGTGTGGATGTGAATGAATTGGTGGGATTTTAAAAATCTATATATCCCATACAAATGAAACATAAAAATCTGCATAATTCGAGACCTAATCAAGCATATGGAATCGATTTTGGCGTGTGGAAAAAAAAATTTTGTCGTTAGCTCTGCAAAAAAAAATTTTTTTTGACGTTTGGTCCTTCTTAATACTTCATCGTCTCAATTTTACTTTGGGCGAAACGAAGTTCAATGGGTCAGCTAGTCTAAAATAATACAAAACTAATTAAATTTTGAAGTTTTTTTTTAACTCGAGGTTATTTAGCCACCCATTTTTTATTAACTACAATACTAAAGTCTGCCATTTAGAAATTATAGTTTAATCAATTTCTGGATTTCTAATAAGAAACCATGGTTTTATTGGATTTTAAAGTTTTTCTCAGAATGCCATGTCGAATTCAAAATCCTAAAAACCTCATTTAAATTAATTATTAAACCATAGTTTAATAACAGGTAAGATCGTTTCTTTAATTTGTTCATCATTTTAATTATTTAATAGTTTTCAAACAAATGGTCCTAACAAAGATTTATAAGCAGTCCAAATAGTTTACCGTCTAGGAATTAATAAGATCATTTTTAATCATTCTTTGGCTGTTATACAGAAAACAGAGCTGATGTTAAACAAAAAATGTTGTTGTAATTATTGCTGTTCCAGAGAAAACTTTCCTCTTTCCGGTTGAATATTCAAACTACCGCAGCTGTCACTTCATACTTTTTCTATGCTGCTTGGCATGGCACTCTACGATGACAACGCCAAATACCAGTTTTTTGTTTCAGTGTTTTGAAGATTTGCAGGCTTGCGGTAGAACTTTGACTGTTGTGGAAGAACTTTGCGGAATCCGCAAAACGGAAAATTTTGAAAAGATCCGCAATATCAACATAATATTGTAACGCAACTTGTAACTCACTACCCGTTCCCCTGACGACGGGTAGTCACCTTCTCGTGGTGTGTTACTTAATATGAGGTCATATTGGTAGCTTCTGGCTGATCCAACGAATACCATCCTCAATATCCAACTCCGCGGTACTTACGCGAGTGTCGCAGTCACTGACCTCTTGCTTCCATCTCTCCCTCCTTACGGTGAAGATGGTCGTGGCCAGTAGCAGTAACCCACATTTTTTGTTGTTGTTTTTGTCTTTTCTTGATTTCTGATAGCATTCTAGATAAAGAGTTCAAAATTAAAACACTAGTTTGCAGTCTACGAATTATACCGTAAAAACACTAAATACAACTTGTAGTTCTATACCTTGTTCAAAACTTCATACCAAAGTCACTATTTGGTCACATTTTCGTCATCGTTGGCCGTTAAGGTCACTATTTTGAATGGCATTCATCGCTACCAGCCTTGAATTATGCAAAATTTCCATAAACAATACAAAATTTTCCAAAAAACTAAAATATATTAGCACTTTTTAAAGTAAAACATTGCAATCATAAAAGAAGAATTTTCCATGAAGAAATCAAAATTTTCCAGTGAAAAAAATACAAAATTTCCATAAATAAAATTAGCATTGAACAATAACAAAGATTTCCACAAAATAAAAAAAAATCCACATAAAATCAATAAGGAGAATTAAAAAATTTGAATGTTTCGATGGAAAATATAAAAACCTGACTTAATCCACCTACAGTGAATGGAACCCTTCTTACATTGTGTACCGAGTGCATGTACAATTTCTATGCATATGACTTTCTTTTAGATAATAAATAATTGAGATTTCTATGCTTAAAAAATAGTTCGTAGCTTTAGTAGGTATATTTCGTTCGAATTTCAGAGATATCCTCGGGATCCTATATTCAATTGATCCATTCCATGGCAATATTTTAGCCTTCCCTTACAGTTAAAAGAGCTTAAATCGGTAAGCGAACGTTGGAGATTTCGAAGTGAAACTATCTTACAACATACACATGAAACACAACTGAGATGATAAGTACGCGAAACATTGAGCTGGTATACAGCGTACATGGTGATGGTGCAAATCTAAAAAATCTTGCCATCAACGAAACTTTGATCAGATGTAAATTTATGAGATATTGGTGATGGAATGTCTTATGCTCATAATTCTGAGGTATCGTCAGTACCCAATGCCTGACCACAAAATCTCTGGAACCCAATGTCCAATAGCGAGAAAAGAAAGTTAATGTATTAAATGGCAACGTTATAGCTTCCGTTTAAGCCACAATGAGTTAAAATCGGATCATAGACGATGCGATATTGTTCTGACAATATTATATTAGTTTTCTGAAAATATGTCTAATGTTCGTATTTCACAGATATCTCTGAAACCGAACACCCGACTGCAAAAAAAATGAGGGGTTAAATGGCAAAGTCATAGCTTTTGTTTGGCGGAAAAATTGTGCAAATCTATTCCCAGATCTTGATGTGACATTATTTTAGCAATGTTGTGAAAAAATAAGTCTAATGCTGAACCAAAAAAAAAAAATATGCCGAAGCCATAGTTTTCGTTAAAAGATGAAGGCGTGCAAATCGGTTCACAGTCGGCTGAGATCTTGATGTGACATTATTTTGTGACTTAATGTTTTTTTTGTGTCTTTATTAGGGAGACTTTCAGCCCGAGGCTGGCTCGTCTCCGAAACTTAATGTTAATATTTCTCAAACTAGTTTATTTGTGGACGCAATAGCGCCCGTGGCAAGTGTTTTTTTTTTCAATTTTTAAGCGTGGTATATTCTTTTCTGCATTTAAAAAAAATCAAAATTTTCAACGTCTGTTGTCTGTGATTTTTTGTATCAAATGCTGTGTCTGGTTGTCTAAGGTTGTAACAGGTTTTGTTTTCTGCATCTGATAGTAAAAAAGAATTGAAGTGTCAAATATTTTATTTTTTTGTGAGAATTTCCCCGCGTGCTGCGTCTGGTTGGCTAGTCACCGGACAGACAAACAGGGCTATTATATATATGATATCTCTGAAACTAAATGTCCGAATTTCAATGCGTTCAATGGAAAAGGCAAAGCTTTCGTTCAAAGATGAAATCATTCAATTCGGTCCACAGACGGCTAAGATCTTAATGTGACATTTTTGTAACGCACACACATACGCACACACGCACTCACCCATACATACTTTTTTCTATTTTTCATGGATCTTTTTTATTTTTTATTGTTTTTTGTTCTGATATTTTGTGGCAAATTTTGTAGAATATTTGGAAAAATTTGTAATTGCTCATTGCAGCATTGATTTATTTGTGGAAATTTTGATTTTTTTTCAATGGAAAATTTTGATTTTGTCTACGATTCAGTATTTGTTTTCCTATAACTTTTCTTGCAAGCATCAAATTGTTTTGAATCAATGATAATCTGTTCCAGTTCTAAGTTTCCTATGTTGCCAACGTATTCATATATTTTTAGGGCTTATTGAGAGGTGTTGGGAGACGGTTTTCCACAAAAGTTACGAATGAATGTTAAAATAGAAAATGGGAGCAAAAAAGTTAAAATTTAAATCACTTTAGTGTAAATCCAGTCGATAAGCATGATAAATAGGGAATAATGCGTGAAATCATTCTGCCATCCGAAAAATTCAACTATCCATCAAGTGATGTTGTGACATCTTTGTTATGTTTTAAAGTTGTTTTTGTTATGTCTATAATCACTATTTTTTGAAATCCTTACGTCTGACTGTAAGTCACTTGATTGCTTTTTACGACCTGTTTGTTTAGGAGCTAACAGACAAGTCTGATTCATATTGATTACATTTTTTGACTATTACCACCGACAATTCCTTAATTGTTTTACTTCGATTGTCCACCTACAGGGAACTGTACACGATACTAGAGCGGCACAAGTTCACCAAATCGTCCCATGGAAAACTGCAGGCTATGTGGCTTGAGGCGCACTACCACGAGGCAGAAAAACTACGCGGACGACCATTAGGTAAGTTTATGAGTAGCTGGCAAAAAGTTCCATGTTAGATCGCAGCAATAAGTCGTTATTATAGCTAATGTGCAATTGATGCAGGCATGAAACATGAGTAGATTGATAATCAATAATAATCAATCATTTGAGCGTGCCTTCATAAAAATCCACAAAGGAGATTCCACGCATATAAAAAAAATCCTATAATAATGAATATGTGATTTGTTAATTCATAAAATCATAACTAAGGTTTATGATGTCAGCGATAATGCTTTTGCCTTTCTTGTTTATTTTTTACGAATCGAGTCGAAATTAACGTTAATATAATTCATCTTGAAATCATGAATTATATTTTCATTTCAGGCAACAAAATCGTTCCTTTGTGTATTCTGTAATATTTAGTTTATACAGATTTACTATTTACTCATGCAATTTATGTGTGAAAAATTGTTGTCAGACTGGTGAATCCAATATTTTTATCAATAAAGGTTTTGAAACCTGCTTCCATAAAAAACTGACATTGACAATAACATATTCAGATACCTAATCAAACGATTTAAAAAAATGTTCAATTCATCTAACCTTCCTGGTGCAACTACTGTTGAAAGCTATGCAATTAACAACACATATGCTTTAGCACCTTTTTTTAGTCATTTGCTAAACCTTAATTCAGGTGCTACTTGCAATAATGGCTTCATGGGTGGCGGCAGCAGTAACGGTAGCGATTAATAATGAATTGATGAGAAATGCCAAGTGTAGTGAAGACAATAAAAAAGTGGCTTCAATTCCTGATAGACAGCAAGCCTCCGGTGATGTGGTTCCGAGATAAGCAACATACAATCGTCATCACAGGTTGCAACCATTGCGTTGGTAAAGGCGGCATCCGTTTGAAACTAATCCCACCTTGACACCGCTGTCGACGACGGCACGTCGTCGCACCAAGTTTGGCCCTGATGGTGGATTTCACCGCAGAACTTGGCAATCATCATCATTGATGTGTTGCCACAATTTGTGGGTGCGAGATGTTAATGGATTTTTTTTTTGTGGAATTGTTTTATTAAGTTTTAGTTCACGGAAATAAAGCGGCTGCTAAGTAATGGCTTAATTACATTAGTTTTAATATCTCATTCATTCATGAATAATTTGTTACGAATATTGAATAGTCTTATGCTATTCAATACAAACTCCCTGTTATCAAGGTTACAACACCTGGTTTGCACCAGGAAGAATTAATTGACAATTTCCTATAGCTCGCCACGTCCTGCAAACACGTCTGTTAACAGAGAACACTTTACTTCACAGAAAAAAAAAACAATTTTCACTTTTCCTAACCCCGTTTTTCACATTTTTTTATCGTTTCCATGCCGTCGCCGTTGTTCATCGCCGAAGGACCAGTCGATAAGTACCGTGTCCGGAAAAAATTTCCGCTCCCGCGGACAATCTGGGACGGCGAGCAGAAGACCCACTGCTTCAAAGAGCGAACGCGAAGTCTGCTAAGAGAGTGGTACCTCCAGGATCCGTATCCGAATCCGACCAAGAAGCGAGAACTGGCGCAGGCCACCGGTCTCACCCCTACCCAGGTGGGAAATTGGTTTAAAAATAGACGCCAGCGGGATCGAGCTGCGGCGGCCAAAAATAGGTAAGTCAGGTTTTTTTCCTCCTGCGTTACGTCCATATCTTAGAGCCGTTGGGAGTGATGTCGTCGTTCTAGCTATGAGAGGAAATCGATGCCACCGAAGTGACAACCGTAGTTGTTTGCCACTATTTCTTGTGGAGAAATGAACTTTTTTTTTTATCATTCACCAGTAGTGTCGCGTTTGATAATGGTAACTTTCCGGTTCCTGTTGGCACTTTCCATCAGATGGAGAACATTTTTTCCTGTGGACGATTCAGGAAATGTGCAAACGAGTCCCTTTCCTCATTCGCGACTTATGTATGGACTTTACATAGGTATCCCTCCTAAGAGGTGACAGGAAAAATGGTAACACAATCGAAACATCCAACCATTTGGACCAGGTGTGAACCGTTGGGAGAGGGGTTGAACCGACGTTGTATTGGTGTGGAGGACAAAATCCCTGCTCAGTATCGTGCATATTATGTACAAAATTTAAAGACTGTATCCTGCTACATTGTCATGAAGGTCTGCGGGAGGGAGCCGACGATGAATTGAAACACATTTCAGATGCAAATTTACGTAAATGAGAAATAATAACAGAATGAATGACAAAACGTACGCTTTTAGTGAGTGGTTTTGAAGCAATTTGTATGTTGGTGAAAGATAGATTGATGTATTTTAATGCTGTGATTGGCGATAGATCTCATCGCATCTACTTTTATATTCTTTGTTGCAGCATCATGGAGCATGTTTGTACCGTTCTTTAACATTTGAAAAGAAGTCCGTTAAAAATGCTTACAAATCAAAACGTAATTTAATTCGAATTAGATGAAATTTCGTCTTATTACGACTGTTAGTTTTGATTTTTTTTTTGTGATTGTCAACTGTCACATGGAAAAATAAAAAAAGGTCAAACATAGCATATATAGCACGGAATACAAGAACATGGTGAAAAAATGTATGGTATGGAAACGAATGGCCGTTACCTGAATTTTCGTGAAATTTGCCGCAATTTGCCAAAATTTGAATGAATTTGCTTTGAAAAGTGCAAAGTCTCTCAAATATTCATTGTAAAAAAATTGATGAAAAGTTTGCGCATACATTACCATAATTAGTTCTGCATTGCTTCTGACTCCGAACAGGTTTCTGTAAATCCCTCTGTTTGGTTTGTTATTCTTCGATTTCTTTCGTCTAATTGAGTCGTAAGCTTTGCGGTTTTCCCGGATCGACAAATGGCAACAATATGCAAAGAAGCATGACACCACAGTTGTAATTATATCGAGACACTGGTTATGGACCCATTAGCAGCGGATTATAGTCCCTAATTTGGAGAAAACGATCGCTAAGCGATTCATATGCCATCCACTGGTTCACTCTTTTCTTTGCCGCTTTTGCATATGGACCACGTTTGTCAGATGATAGATGGTGTGCAGGTCGCATTAGGCATTTCGTGATCCCAGAAAATCACGACCAACAAAAAGTGATTAACCCCAGAAAGCTCCCTACTGCCTTTCACTGACTCTGGAATCTATGGATTAAATTATTGTTTTAGTAAATATTGTGACTATTAAGACAGCTTATTCACCCTAATTGCTATTCATGCCTGCCAAAAAGATTGACCTGTATTGGTCAGACTTGTGGTTATTGAATCAGACGAGCTATAGGTTTCTCTAAATTCCTTTTCTTTATCGACTAAATCTGTTTCCTCGTCCGTCATTCCCATTCTTCGCATGTCCCACAGGCAGCAATACCCGACCAATCTTTCTCCTCTGTAACTTCGCCTTCAGTCCCTCGGCAGTAGTGGCAACCATTCAGAAACATTATTATTTTCATGTTTACCACATACTTGCCCGCCCTCGTTTAGTCTGCTAAAGTCGAGACGGAGCTCGGACAATCCCGAATCCCAATAGCCGCAAGAGAAGTGGTGGCATGGGACGATTGAGATGTCTATTGCTGAATGACTGGGCTAGCTGCCTGACCGGAGTCGAAAGAGGTGGACAATCATTACGGTTTTATAGACTTCTACCCGCCCCCTATCGACATCGATGAGTGATGTGATGTTGGGCCCTCCAAGATTCTACTGCAAGTCCGTGGCCTACCCCCTAATTCTCCTTTTGTTTGCTTATTTGTACTTTCTTCAACAGCTCAATTTTGAGTAATATAATTGATTGGAAATAGCTTCTGAATTACCGGGCTCCCGAATCATCTGTACGTCGAGTGCACCACACGAGCACGTCTCTGCTTCACGAAGTGTGTGGAATTCAACAAAGTCTCAAAACTGCTGAAATTCGTACACGCTCTTGCGCGGGAAAGTGGGAATGAGTGGAGTTAATTGAAAAATGCCTCACTTTTGACCATGATTCCAGTAATCGTGCGTGTAACGTTTGGTGGTTGCCCCCTTCGATTCCTGGCATCGTTCCCTCGATTCCGTCAGTGCCACAGGCCACAAAGCAGCGCCTATGTACGTCAAACTGTTTGCTCAGATGGGTAGAGATAGAAAGAGGGAAAGACCTCGATGGTAATCACCGCTTCCTCCCTGTAACTGCCACTGAACGATGACGATAATCGCATCGTTCGACGACGGGTATGTTTAGATCGATTCATTGTGATAAGAGGTTCAATCTTGGAACATTCATTGCGAGAAATGAACAAATCGATTTATACACTCTGTTGTATCCCGAATGATATTTAATCAATAGCATATTACTGTTGAAATAATTTGACGGAGACGGGGGAATTCAGATCCAAGCTCATTTACTATCAACTTACAAAACTGTGAAAAAAAAATACTCATTTATATTAAGCCATTGCAATTTGTTTCATCAAACATCGTTTGAACGATATCTTACGTACCAGGAGTAGCAAAGCCTCAACCAGCGGGTGCCAAAGTTTCTCACAATTCTTCATAATAGACTTACAATGTTTGTTCAAAATTGTTGCGTACATAAAATTGCTTGATTCTTATACAGAAATGGAGTTTCATTAGCTCATATGAATGTTTAATAAAATCTTAACGACAATGTTGTCAGTGAAATGTCAACGTGATTTTGACATCAAATTTCGACGTTTGGTCGCTCACCAATTAGCGCAACCGCAACCCCAATCCACGTACGTCAGCTGTATGCTAAAATTTTACACGAATGTTGTTGTGTACACGCTAAAAATGAACTACTCAAAATTGAGTCGAATCCGACTCATTTTCATTAAAAACGGGACAACTCAAAATTTGAGTAAAAGATAGTACTTCAATAAAATGATGATTGTGTGAAAATTAAGCGTGGCCTTCCATCAATTTTTAATACGACAGATGCAAATCAAGTTTATCTATCTATCTAAGTGCATTTTACGACAAACAGACTCCTAGTTTAAGTGCAATCATCATTTCATTGAAGTAGTATCTTTTACTCAAATTTTGAGTTGTCCCGTTTTTAATGAAAATGAGTTGGATTCGACTCAATTTTGAGTAGTTCATTTTTAGCGTGTAGGATTGGAATAGTGTTTAAATTGGCACGCATTATTATGCACAACACTGGTAAACCTGGACTTGCTGGTTGGATATGGCACGCTTAAATAATGGCGATGTTAATATTATTTTGCAGTGTTTGAAATAGAGTTCAAAATTTTCTAAAAATTTAAAGCTAAGTTAACTAAGTTAATTCGCGTGAAATCCAAACAGAGGTGATAGCAGAATTCAAAAATTGCATGGTAAAGCAGAGGAAAAATTGTTTATCATCGAACTGTTGAGCATTTCTATGTTGTTGAGAGATATTTAAATTTCTTGTACTTGTAGTTGGTTTAAACCGATATGCCTTGGAAATTCTGAATGAAAGACAAATTAGGTAGTCTTCATCAGAAAAGTTCGTATAGATTTTCTGAAAGAAAGTCGCAAAAATATTGCAATTTTCTTCCGAGCTATTACCGAAATTTTTATACAGTGTCAAACTAATGTTGTTAACAAAACGAAGCATTCTCTACAACATGACACGCAAGTGCGGGTCATAATAAGTTTATTGAAGCATGTATAGAAAATATATTTAATGCTAACAGCGCCATTAGCATTAGAGTATTTATGATTCTAGGGAAAGGTCTTAATCCTTTTCTACTGAGAACCAAAGTAGATTTATTCTAGCGCATCTATAAAATCCTTACAAGGAAAACTTTTCGAAATCTGATCAATTGAAAATTACAAAAAAATATCAAAATACCCCGTCTAAAGGCGGTATTGGGCATTAGAGAGTTAAGTGATGATCTTCTACTTGCGAAAAAATTACTTCAATAAAAAAGACAAAAAAAACTTTTTCGAATTCTCGCAGAACAATTATAAAAATTGTACGGCGGTGGCGGGTTTCAAACCCAGGATGTTGCGTCCATCTGCGCCCATGTAGCCACATCACCACGGTATCTTCATGTGGGCATTAGGTTATTTGTTTTACATAATACCTTTGCATAGAACTGTGCAGGAGTTCATCAAATTCACTCACCTAATGTATTTTGACACTTGAGCGGGGTATTCACTCGAACAAAAGCTCATTTTGCGTTCATTTCCGCCCCTCCGTTGGTATATTGGTGATGAGGTTCATGTGTTGGTTGTTGTTATGGCTGTTGTGTGCATCTCGCCTCTTTTATTCTCATGTACATTAAACTGATTTCGACGGTGATATTGAAGTTATTTATTGTCATCTTGTTAAAAAATCGAAGCTGTAAACCATTTCCAATATTTCATACTGTTGATGTGCAACTAAGTGCGGTAGGAACAAATTAATTGCCGAAATAGTATCCAGCCATCTACTCATCACCTCCAAACCACCGTTCGCATCGCATTGTTGTATTCCTTCCCATTCACCCGGCATCGCTATTAGGAGTGTGTTCGTTACTATTCATTTGGCTAAGGGTTAACTCAACCGTATTATAGGGCACTGCACGGACTGCTTTGTCTCTTTCTCGCTGCAAAGAAATTAGAAAACAACAAGGCCAGTAAACGTCAAAACTTATGAGGAACGAAAGAGAAAGAGATGTTTCCGTGCAGTGCCCTATGGATGCATCGTGTTGTAATGAATGCAAACAGTCGATCACTCGTAATGATCCGGTAGTCACATGTAGCGCATTTTGTGATAATGCTATTCGCTACCATGCAGTCTGCGTTAGATTATCTGTGGAAGAAGGTCTTGCTTGTCTCCATCGGAACTTATATTGGGTATGCAATAGGTTTACATATTAGTAGTCTCTAGGAGTCGGACAGAAATGATATCCACCATATTAAGCTCGAGATTATCAAAATGCAATCATTGTTGGATAAAGTGGTTCAACGCTTCGAGGTCTTCAGCCAATCTTCGCATACAAAATGTTGATACTAGTCATACAAAATGTTGATACTAGTAGTTACGCCGTGCAAGAGAGTTCATCATCACCAACGCCTTCAAAGAGTATACCAAATATTCTTGCTTGCCTACCAGATAGTAAATCGCTATTTGTTTCCAACATAGCCAGCGATGTGACAGAAGATGAAGTGAAAGTAATGGTAAACGAAACAATTGGAGCCAATGATGTCATATCGTTGAAATGTTTGATCTCACCGTGGAAGGAAAAATCGTCCATGGATTACGTGTCGTACAAAGTGACGGTTAAAGCGCGGCATTCAACACCACTTAAATACAGCTGGCCAAAAGGAATTTACTGTCGAGAGTTTAAGGAACGTTTCAATGGAGCCTGGCGACCAGTACGCAATTTTAATTAGTTATTCTGTAGAATATAATCCCTGATGTGTTTTGCTAGCCAGATCTGTTGTGAATAATTGTTGGTTCGAGTTTAATATTAAATTTGTTAAAAATTTTGTTTTCATATTGCGTCATTCCACATTACATTATACATACATACACTTCATTGGGGCTTCATTAGCCTGTTGATTTGAAGAATAAATAAATAAATAAATGACACGAAAATACTAGGATATGAAAGAAAACGAGCAAACCATTTTTCTGCGGCAATCGAAGTGAACGAAAAATGGCTACCTATCACTTTCCTGTATAAGCATAAGTACTAGAACGCTAGTGGCGCTGTAGTCATTTGAATTATTTTGCCAAATTATGCTTCAACAAACTTCAATTGGCCATAATTTATGCATCATGATACCTAGTGCAAGTTTGATTTCATCATCAACATCGGTTTGACACTTGTAGTACCGGTACTTTGTCTGTCAGGTCGAAATAACCTAGATGTTAGTCACGCGAACAGGAACGACATTAGCAATCTTATACTTTTGAATCAACTCACACTCCAGCCTAGTTTTCTTTTCCGAACATCGATTTCTCCACGAAATTGCTCCTGAGATTGAGTGAGCATTACGAACCCTAGTCAGATGTTATACTGGTTTCCACGTAATTGAAGGAGCTCTTTGGACAGTTGATTCAAAAGTATAAGATTGCTAATGTCGTTACTGTTCTTGTGACTAACATGTAGGTTACTTCGACCTGGCAGCCAAAGTACCGGTACTACAAGTGCCAAACCAATGTTGGTGATGAAACTAAATATGCAAAACAACATGATGCATAAAATATGGCCAATTGAATCTTGTTGAAGCATATTTTGACAAAATAAATTAATTGACTACAGCGCCACTAGCGTTCTAATACTTATGCTTCTACTCTTTGGACAGGACAGGACTTTATTTCAAGCTTGGCTTAAAGCTTGAAAGCTGAGCTGTTTGCGGTTCTTTAGATTTTTTAAATGTATTTATGATATAGAGGTTTTCCTTGCCTAATTGTATCTGATACAATTTTGTAAAAAATATCCACCGCATTATCGATATTGCGTTCATTTTTTAGAATAGTTTTCCAAGTGAAGAACTGAAGTTATTGAAAAATTCACAGAAATGAGAACAAAAATAGTTTGCCAATCTACACATTTTATCATATTCAATCATATTCGCAGTCGTCGGATCTTTGGTGCGCGTGTAAAAGAATATTTGAGTGCCGTGAGGAATGTCTCATTTTCCCCTAAAGTTAATGATTCATCTACACAGAAATCTTCGCAGATATTTGTTAGTAGAAAGTCCAGAAACCAATTGTTTCTGTTTTTAACGTGATTGATGTGGTTTAGCCCTAGCCAAGCCCATAGTCCGATCAGGCCATTTTTCAACAGGGAACAATCGGACAGAATTATCCGTTGAATGTAGGGGAAGGACGGTCAATATGCGCACCCATAAGCAAATCTCTAAATTTAATGATGATTTCATCCGAAACAATGCATTTTCGGAGTGTTTAACAATAATCTAACATATCAGTCATTATGTCCAAGATTTTTCAAGAAAAACCAACAATGTTACAAGAAAACAATTTTATTTCAAAATAGTGTACTTCCAATTAAAATAAAGTACGCTGGGCAATATGCGCCACCCAAAAATGATGATCCAAATATTCCAATATTTTTCACTGGAATAGTCACACTCTTTTACATAAGATTATTGTCACTCTTATACTTTAAGGTAGTCAATGTCTTGGACTGGTTATAATCAGGAGATAATGCTTTTTTGTGTTTTTGTAAAAAAGAAGCATTGTTGACGTTAACCCTTTCCTTCCCATGGTAGCTGTAGAGCTCCATCAAATGTTGCACTTTCCAATATTCATCGAATTATTTCAACAACAGGAAGCAGTATTTGGCACAACTTTATTGTTTTATTAGATTGCAAATATAATCAATTTTGTATAAAAATAGTGAAGCTTTTGAAAACATTCAAGTTACTATTGATTTACAATCAAAGACTTTTTTTCGTCTTCCACCAATTTTAGCTATGCCAAATAACTTTTGTTCGAGCATTTTTTTCATAGGTGATTCCTTCCTATTGAAAACTTTGAAAAAAGTCGTGGAAAAAAGAGGGTTGACACCGAAATTGTAGCAGAAAGAGCCAAAAAAATTTTTTTTATTTTTTTTAATTCAAAAACAAATTCAAATTTTATTTTTGTGTACCGGCTTGCAGCATTAGCCGCCCAAGATTTTGAAACAAAATTTGGGTTGATTACCTAAAAAACGAGGTGCTGCATTTTATTCAGCCGGCGTATTTTATTATTTCCCCCAAGTGCATAAAAGTGAGCTAGACTGTTTACGCATTTTTCTGTCAAATACTTAGAAAATAGAACACACACCATCTATTCATTGATTTCAAGGCGGCATACGACAGTATAGACCAGTTTCGTGGGAAGCTTACCAGACTGATCAAAGCAACGGTGGATGGTGTGCAAAACTGTGTGAAGATTTCGGGCGAACACTCCAGTTCGTTCGAATCGCGCCGGGGACTAAGACAAGGTGTAGAACGTTCGTGCCTGTTGTTCAATATTGCGCTAGAAGGTGTCATGCGGAGAGCCGGGTGTAACAGCCGGGGTGTGATATTCAACAGATCCAGTCAATTTATTTGTTTCGCGGATGATATGGACATTGTCGGCCGAACATTTGCAAAGGTGGCAGAACTGTACACCCGCTTGAAACGCGAAGCAACAAAAGTTGGACTGGTGGTGAATGCGCCAAAGACAAAGTACATGCTTGTGGGCGGAACCGAGCGCGACAGGGCACGCCTGGGAAGCAATGTTACGATAGACGGGTTCGAGGTGGTCGAGGAATTCATGTACCTTGGATCCTTGGTAACGGCTGATAACAATGTTAGTCGTGAAATACGAAGGCGCATCATCTGTGGAAGTCGGGCACTATGGGCTCCAGAAGAATCTGAGGTCAATAAAGATTGCCACCGCACCAAATGTGTCATGTACAAGACGATGATAAGACCGGTAGTCTTCTACGGACATGAAACATGGACAATGCTCGAGAAGGACTTGCAAGCACTCGGAGTATTCGAGAGACGGGTGCTTAGGACCATCTTTGGCGGCGTGCAAGAAGACGGTGTGTGGCGGCGAATAATGAACCACGAGCTCGCCCAGCTATTCGGCGAACCCAGTATCCAGATGGTAGCTAAAGCCGGAAGGGTACGATGGGCAGGACATGTTGCAAGAATGCCGGACAGCAACCCTGCAAAGATGGTGTTCGTTTCCGATCCGGAAGATACGAGACGGCGTGGAGCGCAGCGAGCGAGGTGGGCAGACCATGTGCAAAACGACACTCGTGTGGGGCGCATTCGAGGATGGAGAGATGCGGCCTCGAATCGTGTATTGTGGCGTCATTTTGTTGATTCAGTGTTATCTATTTAGATGTAGACTAAATAAATGAAATGAATCAATTGAGAAAAAAATAAAAGTGATTAGATAGAAGGCTCGGGTAAATATCTTCTTCTTCTGGCGTGAAAATTTGTATGCTGGGATTTTTGGGGCCGGGGAAGGTTCTTATAATGGTTCCAGACTCCTCCCCGCTCTAGAAGTGGGGGCTCCCATACAAATGAAACACAAATTTTTGCATGACTCGAGAGCTAATCAAGCGAATGGAACCAAATCTGGCATGTGGAGGTTTTGGAAGAGAAGATATGTTTCTGTGGTGGTTTGAAACCCCTCCCTCTTCTATAAAAGGGGGCTCCCATACAAATGAAGCAGAAATTTCAGCATAACTAGAGATCTAATCAAAGAATAAATCAATTTTAGGCGAAACAAAGTTCGTCGGGTCTGCTAGTAGCTAAATAAAAGGATCAGGTGCACGGGGAAAAATAACCAATAATGAATTATTCATTTATTTCATTAACAATTCATCCTAAAGTAGCGCGATTTTATCTATATCATTTCTGATAATAACCTTGGAGTTAATTCGCAGTTCTCACTCACCTATATCCGTAGGTGGACACCAAACAGCCTTCCGGAAAACCCAGAACTTTCTTAAAAATGGTCTTTTTGGAAAGTTCGTCCTGCAGCATCGCAATTTTTTCGAAACCATTTCAAATGGTGATATTTAAGATAATACACAGTTCTTACTCTGCTATGACCGCAGGTGGCCACCAGACTGCCTTTCGGATAATCCGGAACGCCTATGAAATTTGTCATTTTGAAAGTTTGTCCCAGAGCAACGCAATTTTTTCTAAACCATTTCTGACAGTGATTTTGGCATTATTCCACAGTTCTTACTCAGCTATAACCGCAGGTGGCCACCAGATTACCTTCCGGAGAATCCATTAAGAATCGGTAAACGACATTATACCGAACAGTATACTTGTGTGTATATTCCGTAAAAACTCAAGATGACCAATTTTGGAGAAGGGTACATTCAGGAGAATGTCTACCTGGGGACTATTCAAACGAATGATTTACTGGGAAATGGTCCATTCTGGCAACTTGATCCTGAGAGTTTCCATCAAGCTTTGAAGTAACTCCCGAAATAGCCTATACTATGCATAAATATTTATTCATAAGCTGATAAGATTTGCATGTTTGCATAGTAGGGTGGTTCAAAAAATCGATTTTTCTCCACAGTGCTAATCTGATTCTTTATCATGTTCTGAGTGTCCTCTAAAAATTTGAGCTTATTTGGATTAAAACTGATGTAGGACAAGCCGTTTCAAGTTTGCATGCAAATTAGTATGGGGAAATTTATTTTTTCATTATACTGTTAATGACGCTTCCCCATTAAGCGCAGGTTAAAAGAATACCTATGTAGCTAAAAGGAATACTCAAGAGCTTTCACTCAGCGAAAATCGCATCTTAATTAATCATTCCAATAATTAGTAATCGAATTTAATCTATACCGGAGCTAATTGCATAACTCCTCAACAGGCAACATTGCTGTTCGTGCACATTTCAGTGATGCCCTCAGAGAAGTTTAACGATCATGACTAAAGATTCGTAACCTGTATTAAAATCGATTACTAATTACTGGGGCGATCAATCAACATGCGGTTTTCGTTGGGTTAAAGCTGTTGAGTATTCCTTTTAGCTATGTGAGTTTTCTTTCCACCTGCGCTGAATGGGGAAATGTCATTAACAGTATATTGAAAAAATAAATTTCCTTTTACCAATTTGCATGCAAACTTGAAACGACTTGTACTAAATCAGTTTTAATCCAAATGAGCGCAAACTTAAGAGGACACTCATATCATGATAAAAAATCAGATGAGCGCTGTGGAGCAAAATCGATTTTTTGAACCACCCTATTGCATAGTAATGCAATTTGAATGTAATTTACACCGATAAACGACTTTAACAGTGCGTACCAGTTTTGGCCATGTTCCTAATTTGGCCAGTTTCTCACAAAACTCCAAAAATAAAGCAATTTTCGAGGGTTTTATTAGCTCTAACGGGAGCTATATCCCTAATGCTTTTTCGCTGTTGAAACTGATCGATATTTTTAGGAAAATATGCATTTTTCCGGGTTGGCCAAATTAGGCAATAAGGTGGCCAAAACCGGTACACTTTCCCTATATAATGTGTATTTCGAAGAGATGGGAAGAAGCATATTTGTCTCTAAATTAGAAGCACTATTACCGTAGTGAAGGCAAAAGTTAACTATGGAATAATTTGATTTAGTATCACAATTATGTTGGCATTTAAAACTATAGTCAAACGATTATGTAAGAAATTAAATTCAAGATTTACTACGCGTTCTAACTAAGGTATGTTTTAAAATAAACATATCAAATAGAATTTCTACTGCGCCATTGAAAATCGCTGAATACGGAACGAGTTCCCATTGGCTGTGAATCATTTTAAATTAGTACTTATACTAACAAACATGCACTCATGGGCGATCTCATGCCGCTATTGGCGGTAAACTACTGGAATCGAAGTACAACAGGCGATCCCTTGAAACCGTCATCCGTCCAATCAAAATCGTCACAGCTATGGTGGCGGGGTCATAGCTGTATATCCCTCCCAAAGCTTTCTCGTCGAAATGAACATCCAATCCGTTGCGCTCTTCATCCGCACTCGGGCAACCTAATCGGGCGCATTCAATTGTGGACTCCCGGCAATTTGAAAATCGTACTGATTAAGCTCTAAATAACTAATTGAGCTCAATTGAGGAAGATCGGAGTTTTTCTGCATCGCCACCAGACTCTCAGCCGCACCAATATGTACTGACGAGAGCTTGAGCCTGGGCCCGGAGAGCAATTTAATTAATTAAACATCATCGTCGACAACAACAAGCAAGATCGACTCACATCGCCTCAGTTCGAAATCCGTATATAGGATCCGTGAAGCATTTAATTTGCATAGATTATGCTCGCGAGGGTCCGCGATAGTGCCACCGGATCCGTCGGATTCGATGCGATCCGTTGCTGCCGCTGATGGGTGGTTTCGCTGATGGTGAATAACCGTTTCCTAGAATGACTGAAGTTGAAAAAAGTAACTTGATTCTCGGTTATCATCTCGAGTTTTGATGTGTTCCATTAAGACGATGTGGATAGATTTATTAAAATGACCTAACAATGTTATTTATAAATTTTGGTTTAATTAATGAAAGTTTACACATTCTGTGTGGCAGTTATTCAAAAAAATCTAAAATAAATTGAATCGGTTTTTGCCAAGAATTTTCTAATTCGACAAGAAGAGAATTTGACAAATTCCTGGCACTAAGCAACAAGGCGATAGTATGATAATTAACTGATAAACCTGAAAACTGTGTTCGATGCATGTCCCTGATAACTAGTTCTACTTGATTAAATTAGTCCATACTTTTTAAAGAAGTTTCTCTGATTGATCAATTTCACTCCAAAGATATCACTTCATTTCGGTTTCCCAGTATGTTTTGAAAAAACATGATTTAACTGATTTAGTTCAATTGCGGATTTCAATTGCGCGGTATTTGTTCATTTAAAATCATTTGAAAGCGATCAATTTGTCCCCGAATTACGGTACTTTTTTTCACCATCAGCCATTAGCTTACAAAACCGCAGTGATGTCAACACAGTTTCGTCCTTCATACCTTCCTTCCGTCGAATCCAGATGACGTCGACGACGGCAGAGGGGTCTAAAATGGCAGGACTTAATGGATCATTTCCACAAACAGATTGTTTCAGTTTTGTTTTGATTACTGCCTGCCGAGCATGGCAAAGTCGAAAAAGATGGAAACCAATAATACATCCCAGCCAGTCAGTAGTAGTTAGCAAAACGCATCCCGGCCAGCAGCCAGAATTTGGGAGGATTAGAGACAGAGAGAAAATCGTCCCTAATCCGGAAGTGTAGAAACTTTTGAGGGATTTACATTTGCCAGTCTCTGGCACCGTTTTGTCGCCTTCTTCGCCTGTTATAGCTAGATGCCATCCGAGGTACTAGGTGAGGATGGAACAATACGTTTTCTGGTGTTTTTTGCCTATACAAGTTATGATTTAAAATAAATTGAAATGTTATTATTAGATTCATATCATTATAATATTTGTATTGGGTCATTCAATTTCATTTTATTGCATTCAGATGACATGTTTTAATATTTTTGAAACGGTAGATTTTGATGATGTTTGTTCTAGAAATCATTTTTAGGTAGAGCTTATTACCAAATTTAAAAACAATTGACGTTTGAATTAAAAAATCCGTTTTTCTCATATGGTCAATCTGTCGCTGACCCTTCTTGTCGGTTTAGACCATTTCCCCCTGCATATTTTCCAGCCCTCCAGTCCCTGTCGAAACGTTGCGGACAAATAAGCATTGAGAATCGCACTGTTTATGTTATGGTTATTAACATTAAATCCTGCTTTGGTTTCTGTTGTCTAGCCCGGTTCTGCGCCTGCCGAAATCGGTCCCAGGCCCAGTCAGTCGAGGTGACAATAACACTCGGTTCTCTCTATCGATTACCAACCAACAACCGAAAAGGGACGACTGATGAAGACATTTTTATGCTTCGACACATTAGTCGTTGTCGCACGAATGGGAATGATTTATGGAGGGGAAACCATTTAGCAACGTGTTTGCGAGCTTACCGACTTCAAACAGGAGTTTTATTGGGGTCTATAAAAGCAAAAGTTATTGTAGTGATTTTTGGAATTATGTGCTACTGAAATCTTTGGATGTTTTGACACTTCGGTGTCTGGTGATTAATGCAACCAGGCGTGAGGATTGTTGCAACGATTCAACATAGTTGCTCACAGCGTGTAAAGTTGCGGGAAATCGTTCAAATAAAGACATCAGTTCGTTCAGTTGATTGTTTCACATTTCGCACCCGGCTCTCCGGTCCTTCGGTATGTTGCCTGTTTGGTGCAATGCGGCATCTTCAGCCTGCACCCAACCAGTGCAAACGTTGTATATTGTTGTAGGATAGGGTACTTCCACCTCCAGCGCACCAGAAAGTAATCACTCACTCAAAGTTTACGCTTTCTTGAGCACGCTACATGGAAAGGTGTGTTAAAATCTTAAAAGCTCTCAAGAGATCCACCGAAGAGGCGTCTTTCCTCTGCTTTGGGACTGCAGGGATGCCAGGTGATTTAACTAACACTCGCTTCCAAGAATTCTGCATTAAAGATGCTCTACGGAATTTAGTTACATCGTATTGCTTTGAATAAAATTTGATTTCATAAAAAATTAAGAAAAACATTATGGACAAATAATTAAATATATATGAGTCATGTTCGGAATATGGAATATGAGTCATGTTCGGAATTTGAGTCAAAACGGTACATGTTTTGAGATAAGTTTTGATCGAGCATGATTGTCTGATCGCTCCGTGATATCACTTTACCAGCGAATATAAAGTTTTTCCATGTCTTGTAGACAGGGCCGGATTTATAAGGGAGGGGGGGGGGCGGCTTGCCCCGGGTCCCCACAATTCTTATGTACCAAAACCAACCTTTTTCGTATATTTTGGGGCCCCCATATACCGTCGGCCCCGGGGCCCCCTTCCGGCTTAATCCGGTCCTGCTTGTAGATTAAGTGTAAGTACAGGATAAAGAATCCATGTTCATGGGAAATTCGCTTGAATATGCAAATGAAGTTTGCTTGAGCATCTTCGGGATGTCTACTTTATTCTTGGGAATTTTTGTAACTGGTTTTCCACTACAACATAGCTTGATTTTCATTTTTACTTTCACCCATATTTCTAAGGGCGGTTCACCTGAGTTTCCACGAAAAACTCATTAAAAACATGGAAAATTTGTATGAATTTCAACGGAAAAATAGTCCGAAATGGGAAAGGGAAAGGGAGGGAAAGAAAAAACTTTGTGTCTCTTTCTTAACATTGAGCAAACTGTTCGGACGTCAGTCGAAGCAACCAGCCGAATAGCAGCTCCTAGTTTTATTTTTTTATTTATTTATTTATTGAATCGTCTTCGAAGGTATCGTACAGACTAAAATTAAACTACATTCTTAATCCTAGTTTTAAAACAATGCTTAGAAATATTAAAATCAAACATATCACACACAACGTTGAAATTTCTCAAACAGGAACTTAAAGGGCTGTTATACCCATAATTTGTCAAGTGCATGCGGGGACAGCGATGAGCGAAACGGCACGCTTCACCTACGGCTACGACTAGGAGCGATAAGTTGGGTCTAGAGATGTCGTAAAATCTCGATTAATCGAATAACTAATTACAAACAGTCCTTTTCAGAACTAAAACTATCCCAGAAAAGGTATTGACCGTTAAAAAAAACTTCACCCAGACAATACAGTCTATTCGGCTCGAGTGTCCGAATTTTCTCCGTTTAAACGACAATGACAATCCTGAAAAGATCATTTATATTCAAAAATTCGCTAAGGTATGGCGTTTTCACCGATTTGTTAGTTGTCGGCGGAAAGTGAACTTTTCTGGCAAGATTTTTTGGTTTTGTTTCTGTTAGTCATTGAAAATGAAATCGATTTTTTCGGTCCACCATTTTATACAAAAGAAGGTTGATAAATTTTCTTCAAAGTGCAAAACTTAGACATTATGTTGCCCTTCGATAGCAGAATCATAAGCGCATCCTATGCATCCGAAACAGTCCATTTTTTCAAATCAACTCTTCATTTCCAGAAAATGCTGGTCCTGAGAAGAACTAACTTTCTTTTCCCAATGCGCCTTTCCAATAACTAACTACAACTAAATGCTTGTCAGAACCTTGCAATGAAATTTCACTGCGTGCTGCAATTGTCCGACGACTACTCGATGATTTTCCACTAAGACGCCACCATGTGCACCAATTTCGCAATTTCGTCACAAAAAATGCTGATTCGTTGATTGACCTGCAGCAACCATCCCGATGACCACCACCAATGCGATGGTTTTCCGTTGAAACTGCTACCAGCGCCTTCGTGCTGCTGTGCCCGCTCCGCTACGTCCGCTCTGTGTGAAATCTTTTTCGAACTAAGGATTACATCCAAACCCACAATTTGCTTGATTTTGATGTCTGTGCTTGCGATGCATGTACGTTATTGGCTGGCTTACCTATTTTTAAACTTTTTATCAATAATCGAAAATAAATAACTGAAAATCAGCAATTTCAGAACAATACAAAGAAGTGTTGACTTTTCCTTGATCGAATAAAGCCTGTCCACGTTAAATTTTGGACACCTTTCTTCTAACCCGATTTTTTTTTAAATTTTCACAAACCACTAAGAATATCGATTAACACACAGCTGAATAACTCCGCTTTATGTGATACATTCAGCATGTTTCCATTCTCGTCCAAATTGGTAGAATGACTAAAAATCATTTGGACATTATCTCAGTATCCGAAGTTTAACGTGGACAGGCTTAAGTTCATAAATACCGCCATCGGGGGTAACAATGGGTCTAGGGGGTGATAATGCGTCATCGCTCTCACACCGACAGTATATCGAGGTCGGATAACCAAATCGTTCAAAAAGGCCTCATATATTTTAGTTTTGTTGCCCTCAGATACATTTAATCTATTCTACGAACATTCTAAGTATTTGAAACAGTGACCCATTCTCATTCCCATTTGAGAGTGAGAAATTGTTGAAATATTTACGTTCAAAGTATATTACATTTTCGTAACGGTCTCCGATTTCCGCAATCGCAAAGTGTACTCCAATAAACTACGTCAAAAGGGAAATGGGAAGGGAAGGGAAATAAAGGAAAAATGGTCTGATTTTCCACGGGAAGATGGTCTTAATATCTGTGAGAAATTCATCAACATTTCTGTGTGCAACTTGTTTGTTTGAATTTTCATAACAAATTTTCCTGAATTTCCATTTTCTAATTTCTAATTTGTCTAAAATCCATGGATAATTGGTCTGAGTATCTAAAAGGAATTGGTCTGATCTGCTATGAGAAATTATCTAGATTTCCACACCAATTGATGCAAATTTTCACGACAAAGTATCCTGAATTCTAGTGAAATTTTTTTCTAAATCTTCCTAGTAGACCCATCTGAATTTCCACACAAATTTCAAAACGAATAAAGAATTGAATTTCCGAGTTTGAAACAATTGTATTTCAGATGTGTTCTGATCATATTTTGTTCAGGATTCACTCTCGATATATGTCCACGGCATACAAAAAAAAATCATTGGCCCAGCACATATGTAAACATTCAGTTTGAATGCAAACATGTGACATCACTATTGCGAGAAGATAGAAAAATTCGAACGAGGGTCCGACGAAGAGTTGTTCCGCAAACTTCAAATCACTTAATGCACGGAAAATAATGTTGGTTGATTTTTTGACTGTTGATTATTGAAATCAAAGAAAATATATAACTTTAAACGAGTGTTACATGCCGCTATATATTTTAAATAAGTTTTATGGTACTTTCAAGGCATTTCGGAACGTATTTATGCGATTTTGAAACATTTTAGACTTAACGAATATTCTTGATATCAAGGAATATCAACACTTTTCGCACAGTGCATGCCATTTGAAGTTTCCGACACTCAGACTTCTTCTTCTTCTTTGCTCCGCAAAATTAGAAGTTTCCAAACGCTGTCCTCCAAACGCTGTGGCGAAAAGAGAACCCACATAGCTGAATGAAAACCGCACCTTGCGAAAGATCCATTGATTACGTAACGCAAAAATAGCATTTTGTACCCCGCTCACTCCCATGTTACACTTTTTGTATGAAGTATCTGCTCCTGGAGCGATAGATATCACAGACAAATTCTGGGTATTTTGTTGAATTACATGCTTCACTGATGTTTTCTGAGAAGCCTAATTATCATGCTAAGGATTCGCAATCGACTCCCAACTATCTGAACGACAATTCAATATGCATTGTCTATGGAGTCAAAGCTCTTGAATATTTCATCCAGTCATATGGCCTCCCCCTGGCCAGGGCCCAATGACGAAGCGCCACAATCAGAATAATGTGAAATTCAACCTGGCCATATCAACTCTCATACAAACCTGAAACGACCTGTGCACGGTAAGCCCCTATTCAAACCAGCCCAAACCATCGGAAGACACCCAGAATATGAAACATTCGACTGAGCGTGGCGGAGCAAAATAATTTTTGAGCCACCCTAAATATGAGTTTGCTGCTGCTGGTGCCGGTGTTTACATTCGCTCCGCGATCCGTTTTTAGTGTTTATTTTGTGCTGCTCGATGCATTCGAATGTTGGTGGGAGAAAAGTGCGGGGGGCGTGGTACTGACCCATGGAAGGTCCGGTGCCATCGTGGTACTCTTCCAACTATGTCCTTAATTTTTTCTTCCATTCCTCGATATTTCCTTTATGTCGACGGTCCTTTCAATATCGAGATGTGAAGGGTTGACTGTATTTCACTGTATTGAAGTCAAAGAGGTGAAATTGTATGCGAATTGTATTCCTTGTTGACATCTCACACTAGCGCCTTCTGTTGACATTGTCGTACTAAACAACAATTCATGCAACATGCACGCGAGATGGTTATGATGGATCTGGGCGATGGATTTTTCAGAAAATTGTTCTAGCTGTTATGTCTGTTTGGCTGTGATGGTAGGTTTCTTGGATCCCTCCATGGAAGATTTTTATGAGCATGGTGAAAGTACTTTCTTTGGAAAGATTCTAAACGTGTTATCCAACTAGCACGAAAAAGGTACCATATTACAGCAGCAAATTCCAAGATGGAGCGCAAAAGAGCACAATACAAAAACTATAGGCTTCGGTAACCTTCAGCACAAATCCGAGCTGTCTCGGTGCCATGCAGATGACGTCGTTATTATGGAAGCATGGGATTATGGGAGACAAGCGATCAACGGGACTTTGAAATAGAGAAATTTTACATATAGATGTTCGTCCGAGTTGCAGTTCTGTACCGTCACTACCATGTTGCTCACAGCTATGGCAGAGTCGATCAACGTACTCAATCTATTGGCCTTGGTAGTTCCCGGCTCGTTCCCGTATCCATTTGCTAGCGATGGAATTTCTGAGCATATGATTGTTCTGTACAGATACCAGCTGCGTTTGACAGCCAATGCCAACATGAGAAGGTTTGCTGGCACTCTGAGCAGGGTGCAGACCTTCAGGACACTGAATTTTCTTACGAGTTTGGCCATATTTCTTCTTGAAATTGGTTTGAGTTTCGGCGGGGAAAGCTCTTGAATTTCCTTGAAAAATCGTCTGAGTTTCCACAGGAAGCTCGTCTGAACTTTCACGAATTTTCAATTCCAATCATTTGAGTTTTCAGCGAAAGTATACGTGTGAATTTCTACTGGAAATTTGGGATATGTTGAAATCTGGACAAAAGTGACTAGATGAAAAACGCATCGTTCTGTAAATACACCAAATCTGCGAACTTCACTTATTCATCTTACCTATATGCATTCTGATAACATACAGAGGAAGTTTGCTAATATAAAATAGAATTTTGAGGAAAATTAAATAATTGAAAATAATTTACCTATGGAAAACATTAAGAAAATTATTAACAAAAAACTAAATGTTTTCTAAAGTAATTATAATAAATAATGAAATGTTCATAGATTTAATTCAACACGTTTTCCAAATCTGGCATCCCCATCTTATAGTGTAGGAAAGGGGATGATGCTGAAGTTTGTTTCACTCGTGTAAGCAACAGAATATACTTCAATCCATACGAAGACGGGAGAATACACATAAATCCCGGACCGATCCTTACTGTGCTGGCCTTAGAAGGGTGATGATGTCGTCTCGCAGCGAGCAGACGAGATCCAGTCTGACCGATTGAATTTTCCGCGAGTATGGCGAGTAAGTGCAACGGAAGGCATGTTTCCTGAGCTGTTGTTGCTGTGGCGCTGACATCGCGGATAAGTGAACGGAAGACATGCATAAAAGCACACAAACTGCTATCTTTCGTTATGTCGGTATGATTGATTATTTACAGTATAATTTACGTCCAGTACACGCTGAAACGTAATTAAATATCATTAATCTATTCTTGGCTTGGGCAGCCCTTCTTCGGCGGGCTAACTTTGTGCAGCATTAGTGAGCTTGTCGGATGAATGTTTGTCGAGGTGGTCCTGCTTTTAGGTACGCGATAATCAGATAGTGTCACTTTGGAATCTGTGTAGTAGATATAAGTAGTTGCTACAATGTGAAGATTGCTACATTCTGCTGGTGAATTATGAGCGGCAAAATATGCATTCCAGTTAGTGTGAAACTCATAAATGCATGAAGATTGCTAGAAAACATTTACCGAAGAGTGGAGCATCGAAATACTCAATTTGAACCTTGCATTCATATGACTGTAATTTCTGAGGTGTCATGTTTGTGGATGGGTCGTCTCGGTTGTTTGATTTTTTTTTAAACGGTGTTGGATGGGTGTCCGAAATTCAATAAATGCAAACCTTCAAATTGTTCACTACTTTAAAATGTTGATTCTATTTGCGTACAGCAAATGTAAGTTTATGAAAAGAAAATTTACGAGGTAAATGTTAGATCATTCCACCTGATTAGAGTTGGAAAGAGTTAGTCCACTGCTCAGCCAGCCCAATCACGATTCCTAGAAGAATCGATCGAACTTACATAATTTCCAGAATACACCCTGCCCCACCTCAGGCGTCATTCAGCTGGCAGCGAAATGAGGAAGGTGGCGCCAGGTTATTAAATGACCTTGTCATCCTCAAGACTTCCCTCTGCTCCCGTGGCCGTGGTTGATCATCTGCCATGCAAAGCCTCATCATTTCGGCTCTCCGCCCGGTGGCAGTCGATCCGAGAAGGGCTCTTTTCTGATTTTGGCAGTTCCGAGTTATGCGGCCTTATAAGGCCTGGTGGTGGAGGCTGAATCGAACCACTCTCATCTGATTCCAAACAAAAGAAAGGTAAAGGAGAAAATAAATAAAACTGATCGTTGAAATGAATACAAATATGTACTTATCGACGTGCTGTGTGCAAGCATTGGACTCCTTTGTCTGGGGTCTCCTCCCGTGTCCCGTATCCCATTTTCATCTTGAGCAAAGATTGAGACGGGACTCGATTCGAGGTCTTTCTGCGCGCGCACCCCCTGCGTTATGCCCAAGAGACAGGGAACGAGTCTGAGAGTTGAAACCAAGACAATGACTTTGCAAGATCTGGGGCCAAACGGCCCATTCCTGATGATATTCATAATATAACCATACGCACATCTACTTATATATGGGGTATGAAACCAGCAGCAGCAGCAGTCCGAAGAGCGGTCCAAATTGAATCTTTATAAAGAAAGCCGTTGTTGTTGCTGGCCTGTTGGTTGTTGTTCTTTGAGCAAACAACAGGGAGACAATCTCAGAACCACTTCAATCCTATGCAAGCAGCGCCGGTGATGTCTGTTCTCGCTACAACTCTACTGGAAAGCAGTTTCAGTTTGTTTGGAATTAAGTTTTTGTTTTCCATATTCCTTTCTTTGTTGTGCGGAGAGGCAGAAGAATCAAGTTGCATATATGAGTGCAGTCGAGAGGGCGCAAAACATTGGGAAAACATTGGCGGAAAATATTGATTCTGTTTTCTGAGTTGTACAGTTCGATTCATGTCAAACTGTTTGAGGTTTTGTTGTCCTTTTGTCGAACAAACAACTCCATCATATAAGAACAATGAAACGCATAAAAGCTCTGAATGAAGCGGCAGTGGTATTAGTAGAGAAGTTGTTTATGGAAATATTTCAAAGAATATTTGGGGGAAATGAAACAACCCTAAATGGTTCTTTATGCTACAGCAAGCTAATTCACAACCGGGATATCGATATCCTATACAAGTGCTAAGTGGTAGGCAATTCATATGTACAACTTCAAATATCGCTGTTCATTAGGTTATAAATTTAAAAAATGCACATTCACTCATTCACTTCACATATTCAAATAATGATCTTGTTTATGAGCAAGTTAAATATTGTGATGCAGAATAGATTATTAATTGGAGACAATCCATCAAAGCACAGGGAACCATCCATCAGTTCCAATAGACTTGCACATCTTCTTTATAGAACTATGGGGCTTCTCATTGTAAATTAAACTATATGTTCATAATATAGAAAGAGAAAGATTTTTAATTCGCAATTATTAAATGCACTTTTGTTTTGTGCGGTAATCCCACGCCAATCCTTTACTCTCGCTAACTACATCCCTTCTCGATGGTTGTAATTTGTCGAACAGCTAAAGTCATCTCAACAAATAATACCACAAAATCATTAATTTCCGCATCTTCCAACACACCACGGTAGCATCGAAACCCAAATACCAATCCCTTCGATTCATCGTCTCACATGCTGGAATTCCTCTGCCGTTGTCGTCGGTTTTGTATTACAAGTTGTGTTTTTGTGTGTTACTCACCGATATCATAGACCTCGTCGCAAACGCTAATTGCTCAATCATTTTACAATTTCACAATGATACTTTTCTCCTTGAAACGCAGCGGCAGTCGGTCTCAGCGCTCAGATCAATGCATAAAAAAAGTTAAAGGAACGTATTGCCGGTGAACGGCTGCCGAGCTACAGAAGATCCCGGCATGACGTCCAGGCATCGCCGCCGACACACGGAATGACTTCATCGCCGCCGGTCGGCTGCTGTTGGCATGAGGACTTCTGGCCTATAGGGCTTTTTCTTCCCCAGTTCGGGGTAATCAAAAAGCCTTCGCGTATCAAAGTAATTATTTACCGTCGCGGGATGTCACACAAAGTGCGCGACAATCGGACATTCCGTTCTTTTGTTTGATGTCAAATCAGGTTCCGGTCCGGATTGTGGTATCTTGCAGTCAGTGGTGTCAGGAATACAGCGTCACCTTTTTGCATCGGTGATGGTAGATACGGGTGTAAGCACTGTGTTTTGGGTTTGTAATTGGACTATGTGTAGTACTGAAATCGTTTTTGACAGAATATTTAGTATGCATTGGGATGTGAAGGCATTCTATTTGATTACTTTCCTACATAAGGAGTTGATACATGTATCATTGTTTCCTAATATTTATGGGTTTTTACTTATAATACATACTTTTGTTTGAAAACTTTTTGACATTCACACGAATGTAAATGAAATCAGCAAACAAGTTTTTGCTGTAGTCTCAGTGAAGTTGAGTTTTTATTGCAGCAAATCAGTATTATTTCTTATTTCTTTAAATCAGCTAACAAACTTTTTTTTTCACAGCTCAGTACCTATTTGATTTTTCTGAGCAAAAGGCGTCGCGTTTGAGGTTTGAATATATACAATATCACTGGCGAAATTTAACTAGGACACGTGATCCATGTGCCTTCCTTAGCCTTGCGCGGCTACAAACCACGACCACGCTGAAGGTGGCTGGGTTCGATTTCCGGTCCGGTCTAGGAAGTTTTCTCAACTTCACTGGGCATAAACTATCATCGTGTTAGCCTCATGATATACGAATGCAAAAATGTTAACTTAGCTTAGAAACCTCGCAGTTAATAACTGTGGACGTGCTTGATGAACACCACCCGGTGCTATCTAATCAACATTTGATAATATTGAGCTATTTTCGTCTACTCGGGTAAACTGGGAGGCGGCAATGTCCGTGTGGGAGATGTAATGCCAAGAAGAAAAAGAAGAAGAAGAACAAGAAGGAGAAGAAGAAGAAACCGTGATCCACCAATGAATTACTCGCTTTAAGCGTGCTTACAGCGGTACACTAGGAAATTAGACCGAAACCCATCTTGCCGAAAGTCATTTGGCCGAAATGGACATTTATAACTTTATTTCTTTGGAGCAGGGAAAAGCCCGTTTGAGAAGAGCACTTTGCATCTTCTTTCCATGTAAAAAATATAATGTTTTCAAATGATACAATTCGGACATATATACTTCTGAAATGTCGTTTGTCCGAATTGATCCGGACCTGGAAACGGGTTATATGACTGTAAATGTCGATTGCTGTACGGGTCATATCGCCTAAAATGTCGTATGGGCAAACAATAGTCAATCGTAAAAGTGTGAATTAATGATAATTGAGGAGTAAGGACAAATGAAAGGTAAGAAATACGAAATCAAATGACATTTTTGGCCATATGAACTGATTGGCAAAATGACATGATAGTCTCGCTAATAAAGACAAAAAATACCACTTCGTCCGAATGGTCCTTCCTGCTAAATGACCTATATTGCTACTACATTCTCGGTTGAATGGTCCTTTCTGCCCTACAACCATTTTGGCCAAATAACATTTTCGACCAAACCGTTTTCGGTCTAAACATCGCTCCGGCTATAGGTTCAGTTCGGTTAGATGACTTGCGGTCTAATGTGCTATTCGGCTAAACGTGCTTGAATGATTGACACTTCTACTCTAATGAGCCTCTGCCTGATGTAGGGTTCCTCCAGCTTTTCAAAGTTACGTGCCATAATATCAATGTCGTTGGCGTTACCAAATAGCTGAACGGAAAACGTAAATTGTACCACAATCCCTGCTTTTCGTATTTCTCCCTTTAAGGGGCAAGCCAGAGTAAACGCGACGCGTAAAAGAATAACAATCATTATCAACAGGCTGTCAAATTGCTGTCGCGTCGCATCGCACATCGCGTTTACTCTGGTTTGCCCCTAAAGTGATGTTGAATAGCAGGCCCGAAAAACCATAACCATGTCTTAATCCTTCGCGAGTTTCTAAGGAACTCTAGAATGTCGAGAAGTTCGTTCCATAGTTGTCTTGATCAACCGTGTCAGTTTATTCGGAAATCCGTGTTCGTGCATGCATTGCCATAGCTGGTCTCGATCAATATGCGGTTTTTAATGGAAGCATGAGCATTATGGCCGTATTATTTGTAGTTTCTTCTCCGTGATTGACTAGAGCGAAATTGTACAGAGAACCAAATGAATGGGGCTTGAGATTAGCTACCCATTTATAATGTACACGTTTCGGAAGCTTTAATATTTTTAGTCAATAACGGCGCTACATCCTTACGGTCATATAGTAGGGTCCGTCGTAGTGTCAGCGGGTGTTCCACAGGGATCGATCCTCGGACCGGTTCTGTGGAATATTATGTACGATGGAGTATTACGCCTAAGTCTCCCGGCCGGAGTGAAGATAGAAGGCTTTGCGGATGACGTAATGCTAGAAGTAGCAGGTGACACTCTCGACGAAGTTAGATTGAAGGCTTCATACGCGATTGGCAGAGTGGAGGAATGGCTCAACTCGAGACGGTTATCCCTTGCACACCACAAGACGGAAGTCGTGGTAGTGCATAACCGTCATGGGTTGCAACAGGCTAGCATAAGAGTAGGGACCTGCACAGTTAACTCCGTGAGGTCTCTCAAGCATCTGGGCGTGATGATCGATGATAAGCTCAATTTTACGAGCCACGTCGATTATGCATGTCAGCGGGCTTCATTGGCGATAAAATCTTTATCACGAATGATGTCCAACAGATCGGCGGTGCATAGTCAAGTGCGTAGGCTGATAGCTGGCGTAGCATTGTCTATCATCCGTTATGGCGTGCCGGCATGGGCCGTAGCACTAAAAGCCGAGTACAATGTAAAGAAATTGATCAGAGTACACCGGCTGATGTGCTTACGTGTCGCGAGCGCATATCGCACTATATCATATGAGGCGGTGTGCGTTATAGCTGGAATGATGCCGATCGACACACTCCTAGAGGAGGATGTGGAGTGCTACAACGAAAGGGACTCGGTGCAAGTGCGACGTGTCAAGAGAGCAGCTTCGTTGCTCAAATGGCAAAGAGCATGGGACACCGCAGTCAAAGGTCGTTGGACCCACAGACTGATTCCAGATGTGTCCAACTGGGTTGATAGGAAGCATGGTCAAATCAACTTCCACCTAACACAGGTGTTGTCTGAACATGGCTGCTTTAAGAAATTCCTACACAGGTTTGGCTTCGCAGATTCTGCGGAGTGTCCTGAATGTGTAGGTGAGGTAGAATCGGCAGAGCATGTGATGTTCGCATGCCCGCGATTCGAGGTAGAACGCAATACCATGCTGCTTATTAGTGGTATGGATACAACCCCGGACAACCTCGTCGAGAGGATGTGCCGGGAAGAAGCTATATGGAATGCGGTGAACACAGCATCTCAACAGATCATGTCGAAACTGCAGCGGTGGTGGCGTCTTGAACAAAACCAACGAGTACAGTAAGGGCACCTGTGATGCAGTGAACACTTTGCTCACCCCGACAACCAACATGTCGCGGGTGGGCTGCGGGACCTCAGTATGTAGATATAGAGGTCATTGCGGTTCACGCGCGGTGGTTGTTGTCGGGGTGCTCGTCTCCAACGTGAGATTATGATACGGACCGTTAGGTTACTATCATAGCTTGCGATCGACGGGTGGTGAGGTAGCCACCCTTGAAGTCGATGTTGTGTGTATTGACGTCAAGTGCGTTAGCATAGGCGTGAGCGTTCTCAATAGTCGCCCCCTGATGTATTGCTTAATTGCGGGCCGGGGGTACGGACTGGCGAAAGGGTTTTGGTTTTAGTGGGTCGGGTAAGAGTTACATGACATACCCATCCCGACACTACCTGAGTACCTCCTCAGGTGTCTGGTTGCAGATTTCCGTTTACCCTTGCTCAAGAAAAAAAAAAAAAAAAATATATATATATAGTAGGGGAAGGATTGTTGGTTTGACTCTCGTGGCTACTAGAGGCCGAGTATACCTCTGCCTTTTCACGATTGTCTTGGGATAGGATATTGTGTTAGTTATAAAGGATATTCTTTTTAAACTCATTTCGGTATGCGATGCGATCTATGGAATGGGATACAAATACGCGCATTTAAAATATTCAGCTAAATAGTTTGGAAGAAGATGAAATGGTGAATCAAATCAACGTTTAAAATTCTAAGCTACCTTCCAATTTATCTTCAAAATTTCTTCAAATATGTCCGCTCTCCGCGAGGTTCGTTTCGTTTTTAGATGTATTTTGAGCAGTTTCTCAGAGTATTTAGGTCTACGGTCAATACAAATATGGTACGATCTGTCCGAAATTAAAGAAGCACAAAGAGTTTTGCTTTCTTACCACTTTATGGGAGAAGGTAGGGATACTTGATCCCCATTGTTTCCTACCTGGATACCTGGTTGGCTACAGCGTCGATACTCCTATGCCTGGCGTATTGTAGAGCTCCATAATCGTCGGTCTTGGGCGATGTTCCTCCAGTTTCCCCGAACGTTCGAGGTCCCCAGGTCCGATTCCACCGCATGCAGCCAGCGTGTTCGTGGCCTTCCATGAAGTCACCGGCCCCTATCTGGTTCTCTGTTGAATATTGTTTTCGCTATTCTTTCTTCCGACATTCGCACTAAGTCTGCCGTATTTTATACGATTCGCAATATTTTCATCTTTGTATACTTGATACAGCTCATGATTCATGCGTCTGCGCCACACACCATTTTCTGATTTCCCTCCCAGTATTGTACGTAGCACTTTTCGCTCGAAAACCCAGAAAGCTCTCCGGTCCGCATCTTTTAATGTCCATGCTTCATGTCCATAAAGGGCCACTGGTATAATCATAGTTTTGTATAGAGCAAATTTCGTTTCCGTCTGCATGTTGCGGGATCTAAGATGGTTACGTAATACGTCTTTTCACTTAACGGGAAACGTCATTGTCACATGTCACAAGTATTCCAAGGTAAACAAATTCTTCAACAACTTCAAACACATCCCCATCAAGCACTACCTCTGCACCAACACCACTAGGTCTTCCCCTATTTCTACCGGCCACCATGTACTTTGTCTTGGTAGAGTTTGATTTGAGTTAAGTTGATGGTTAAGCCTATCTTCGCCGTCTCCCTCTTCAGTGGGACAAAAGCCTTCAACAACTCCTTCAACTGACAAGCGTTGGTTATTGAAACGCATCGTTCTGTTGTTTCGTGAATTCGTGACGCTGGAGAGTTGCACCCGAATTTTTGCAGGTAGTGATCCGAGTCGATGTTCGGACCTCTGAAGGTCCTTACATCTATAACATCCGAGAAATGTCGTTCGTCGATCAGCACGTGGTCTATCTGTGAGCAAGTGCATCCATTCTGATGTTGCCATGTGTGTTTGCGGATATTCTTACGTGCGAAGTAGGTTCTGCTTATTGGCATCCCTCTAGCAGCAGCGAAGGTTATGCTTAGTAAGAGAGGAACATATATCGGTATATGTTATGAATTCAAGGAGCTGTAATAATATGCAGTGACTTATGTTTTGGAGTGATAACCACATTGGTATTTTAGGTATTCATGGAAAATGAGCTTTTAGGTAGTCATTACATAAAAATGTCAAAATTCACGTTTTCCAGATATTCAGATTGGATGTTGGAAATAAGGTGTATCAAGATTCCCTAATGCCGAATTTAATAAACACGATAATATTGACGGAAAATCAACGTCTTTTTCTTTTCCAATAGCTCTGAGTTATTAATGGAACTTAGCCTGCTTTTCAACTTTTTTAACTGTATTAGCATTTCACCAGTTATTAAATGAAAGCTTAATCCAGATTGGCAATCCTGTACCATTGCTTGCAACTCTAACTAGAGATATCTGAAATCTACATACTTAGAAAAGAAAATATTCAAAAATTAGTGAGCATATTTTTAACAATCATGTAATACCTATTTAACAATGAATTGATTCATTTCGAATATTTTAGAATTTCATTTTTGACGAATTTTAAAATATTTTCTGATCTTTTCGAATCTTAATCTTTTCTGACGAAAAAAAATCGAGTTTGTATCAATATTACCAAACATTTACGAGCTTTCGCACATCATAAAAGTTAAAATGTATGTTTTTGAGAGAGTCGGTGTGAAAACCATGCCAGTATTGTGTTTGGGGACTTCGGAGGCTGAATTGATTTGCACACACTGGTTATACTTACAACTATATTGTTCGAGAGCTATCGATAGAAGAGAGAGTACATTGGGTTGACAGGGTATATATACAGTTTCTATAGGGTTGCCTGATGGTAATCGATTTAGCGTACAGACAGGAAATAGTTAACGCAATCATATTAATTACTGTCTTATCTAGATACACTACAGCCAGTTTATTCATTTTTGGCTGTGATAGGGTTTCCTACTCCATTCCTGGCCTAACATGCGTACGACAGCATTATTTAATTGATATATTTAATCAGGGAATCAATTTTTCGTCGATGCGCATACGAGACAAGCGACAAAAGAGAACCAACGACAAAGCTTTGTTTTTGTCGAAGATAATAATGACAAAGGTCCGAAAAATGTTGTCCACGACAAAAAAGAAGACAATTTTGTTGCTAACTTTTCATTCTGTTATTTTTCATTCTCTCTAGAGCACATTTTGGTTTTATGCTATCGTAGTTTCTACTTTCATAGAAATATTCGAGAATCTAACGCTGATTACAAAAATAGCCTCGTATTCTCGGAAATATCAGAGCATGCAAGGCAAATGATTCTTGTCATATTGTGTTCAGGTTCTGACAAAGGCTTGTTGCAAGGTGCGTTTGTCAGTAACAAACTCTGTTGATGACAAAGGGTATATTGTTATGGAACGTACACACGGTCAAGCAGTTTGACCAACATTGACTCCACCTCTCGTTTATTCAAACATCCATCAAGTTTTACCAACAGCGGCACGAACAATCAATTTATTCGACCAACAATATCACACACGAACGACCGAACTTGAGCACCAACCATCAAAAAATAGATGGGGGTTTGTGCAACTTCACTACAAATGCTCAAACATGTTCGGCGAATTTTGACTCCACCCCCGACTACTCAAACCAAAATCAAACCGTTTTCATTTTTTCCAACCAAGCCGCCAACTGTCAAATGGTTGTTCGAACATCTTCACACACGTTCAAACAAAGCAGCAACCGAAGCGTTTTCTTGGGGCGCCCGGCGGAGTCAATGTTCGTCAAACTGCTTGACTGGTGTGTACGCTGCATTAGGCGTTGCCGTCGCTCGAATACACTCAAAATAATTGTCACTTTAATTCCACTATAAAAAGTCATGTAGACTTTAAAATTCGAAACTTTCATCGGCCTTACTGGAATCAAATAAAACTTACTCAAATCATAAGTGCATCTTAATAAGAAATGTAGTGGAATTCATTAGAAAACATAGAAAATAATATCTATATACTCTTCTAGTGAATTCTACTCAAAATGAATGTATGAAAAATATATGAGTGGGGTTCTCAGAGCGAAAAGTATGTTTATTAACAATCGCTAATGAAACATTTTGCAGAAGCATTATGAGAACGAATTGCAAAACATGTTTACTAACAATCGCTAATGAAACATTTTGCAGAAGCATTATGAGAACGACTTGCAAAAAACCTGTTTGGGTGTGAATTAACTTTCTACTCCTTTTTGCCCTCGTCCGCTTCTAGTGGACGGGATACCATCTACAGGGAAACTAGAAAAAAATTATCGAAGATTCACTTAAAATTTAAGTACTTGGCCAAACGAAAATTCACTTAAATTTTATTTTATTTTCTAGTGAATTAAGAATAATGAGTGCCATCACTAATGAATCATTTAACTTTTACAACCGAAACTACATGGAAAATATCTGCATATGTTTTCAAGTAGATTCTAAGTGAAAATTATTTTGAGTGTATTGATTCCCAGTATTTAATTGATGACAGGAAACAACTTTTCCTGATTTTTGTGAGCTGTGTAATACTCCAACTCACTTCACAAAATAGCTATTCTTGCTAAACATTGTTTGAAAAAGCTTTTACCTATTTAATTTAAATTAATTTTAACTTTTGAACCTCTTGGCCGATTTCCACCAAACTCGAAACACATACTCTTTGTCCTAAGAAGATGACTGTAGGGGGTTACTGTAGGGTTTACTCTTTGGAAAAAGGGGAGCCTTATTTGCCGACAGCACCATCTGTAGGAAAGACCGGGAAAGTATGGTACCATCGGTTTGGAAACCATCTCCCCTCTGCGTTAAACTAAAGAGGCTGCACTCATAACAAAGAGATGAAGTGTCAAAATTGGAACAGCGCATTTGCTGTCAAATCGGTTGTTCCAATCGAGCACAAGGTTGTTAAAGGTAGGAGTATTGCGTCTCTTTGTTTTTAATCCAGGCTCGTTACGTTAAACGTGGTTTGTTGCGTGATATTGGTGCAGTTTTTTACTTGGCAGCAGTTCAAAAAAAAAATTCCTCCCAATGATCAGTATTAACTATACACTAACTGCAACAGTTTCATTAGATAACTTTCTGTGTAGATATGAAGGAGTTATGTGGGGGATATGTTCCTCAAATATATTGACCGTCAATTGTCAAAAAGATATGTAAAACCTAATTGGAGACCTTCATTACTTAATTGTTCCGATTTACTTATTCCAAACTGTGTTTTCGTTTTGAAGTTAGCTAGTACTCTTTCACATATTTGAACTATCATTCGGTCCTTATATTTAAATAGTTCTATACATAGAAAAGCATCCTAAATGAAAATTTCATCTTTCAACTAGTTCTGCATTTATTGACGACCATCAAACTTACTCGTTCGTACATTACCACACCTCACATAACCGCCGATAATTTTTGTGCAGTTTTTGTGGCAGTTTTTGCCACGAAATCACCCAAGCAGAAAAACAGGTTAACCGATACGTTGGATTATTTGGAGATGAATTACAACATTAAACAACTGCTGTAAACCCGTCAGCAACAAGTCGGGCCCGGAGGTACCTACCTACGACGATATCTAATACGTTCGATTGGAACACGGTCGATGAGTTTCAATGGAATGGATATCTTATTACTGACGTCGTACCGTCGTTGCCGAAGACCCACCGCCGCCGCCCGGTGAGTGCTCGAAAAAGGGTTCAAAAAGGTGCCTCCAATTGACAGCAGAGGTTGTGCTTGGATGACCCTATGGTGGCAATGGCAATGATGATGATGATGATAATAATAATGATGCGATAATTTCAGATGGGAAATTGCAACATCTTGGGCTGTAGTAACAAGGTTCTATTTTTTCGATTTGATTTAGAGTTGAGTAAGATTAAATTTAGGTATTTTAGGCCATTGCAAATTAAGACAATTATTATGTCCTACTGGTATCCGACAGGTCAAGGGGAGTGGATTCGTTGGAAAATGTTTTGAAAATTTTCCAAATTTTCCGGGAATTTTAATTTTTCTCGCTCAAATTATTATTTATGAGCGAATAAAAAATGCTCTCAACCCACTTATATTTCTTTTTTTAAATACTTGTGTCGCCCTTATTTTTTTTCAAATAACAAGTTCATAATGAATCAGTTTTACTTGTAATCGGCGAAGTTGAGCTCAACACCGTTTGCCTTATGCTTGCGTATTAAATTTTCAGATTTGCAACAGTTGCCACGCTACTGATACAATATTTCCATAGAACTGCAAAAAAAGCGTTCAATGATAAAAATTACTGGGGTATAATTGAAGGATTGAATTACATCGTGCTAAAAGTGACCATCTGCTCATACTTCTTTAACCTCACACAGTAGGTAAGTATGTACATACGTGGTACATGTAGTGATGGTGATGAGGGCTCAGCCTATCGAATATCAACGCGTGAAGGTTAACTGCATTATAATATCATTCGATCGGTGGCGCTGGTTGGTTCTGGTTTTACGACGACGTGTGATTCCGAATCAGTGGCAATGTGTGTTGTTGCTGCTGATGAGGTATTTGTGGTTTTAATGCTTCGGGAGGGGCGAAAGACACTATAAGGGACCGAGGGGAATGAGCTGATGTGGACTAAATGGAAATTTTTCACCTGAATGCACTGAAGAAACTTCACCGAACACACGACCGATATCGGATTACCGCGATGGTCTATACGAGGTGCAGTGCAAAGCAGGGGCAAACGATGGGGTTTGGGTTGGGGCCCCATAGTGAAGATATCCAAGATCAAATGGGGATCACACACCGATCGTGTGTGGCTGTCTTCTTGCCGACTTGGGTGCCTGTGCTATGAGGGCGATATCGATATCTTCACCCCGGTAGGGCTGTTTAGGTTCACCTGGGGGACCAGTAAACTGGCTCCCGTTGTTCGGATCAGTTTAAAAGAAGCTGTTTGCATTTCCGAGAATGGTTAGTCATGTAAAATAATCACTAATGACGGGATATCCTATATCTAGGGTGCTCGATGATGTGATCCATATTGTAGCTGACTGATTGATGCTAACTGATGGAGCTGCATCCGTTGAATTTTGGTCGAATAGTTGAAGCTAGTAAAACATTTTTATTTCTAAGTAAATTTGAATAGGGGTGGATGCTACATTTGTAAATTGTTACTATAATACCAGTGTTTATTTACAAAATTACAATTTATCCATGAAATATTTATATTAATTTAAATTAACAATTTTTCTTTTATTTTCAGGTAAGGCCTCAATGGAGATAATTGTTAATACAAGGTTACAATATTTGAGGTAATGTTGTGTTTGAAGAAATCAGGAATACTGGAATTTGAGTTATTTGAAATTTGTTAACATTATCTTTAATTAATGAGATAAGTATTATTTTTTCTTAGCCTTTTGTTATTCTAACTACTAATGGCACATGTTACATAACAACCGCTGTTGTAAAAAGCTGCTGGAACAGAATAACATGTTCTGATATAAATATGTTACTATCTACTGGTCGGAGATAAGAAACCTCGCAGTTGATAACTGTAGAAGTGCTCAATGATCACTAAACTGCGAGGCGGCAATGCAATGTAGAAGGATGTAATGTCAAACAAAGAAAGAATTTCACCGAGACAGCTTATGCTGGTTGACCGAGCAATCAACTTCTGAGTTTCGAAGAGCTTGAGCTTGAGCTTGAGCTTGATTGACTGCTCGTAGTTGCTACTCCATTATGACCAGATCAGCTGTTCTTGCACAGGGAACCAACAGATGTTTGCTTGGGACTAGCACGCATCTTCAATGTACAAGTACTGGTGATCTCATTTGTTAGGTCATACTGGCACCTGCCACGTCAGAATGCAAGTCAATGTAGGGAAGGGGGAGGAAATGATGATGCAATCACTCGCCCACTGCAAGCCGAATATACCTCTGCACTTGCCACGAGTTCATGCGGAATTTGTTGGAATTTCTGGGTTAGATTGGAGAGGCAGAGGTCCGTCTTGGTTAACGAGCTGCCAATGTGATACATAGGAGAAGGTAACTGATGGAATTTCTAATTGGATGTAGGAAACGAGCTCTATAGTTCATTTCCAATTCTAGCAGATTACTGTTAGAATACTCAAGTTGAAGGTATAGGAATAGTAATGGAAACGGTATGGAAGTCCATTTCCAGTTCTAGCGATTGTTAGAACATGAGAAATAAAGAGAAAGATACAAAGTAGGAGAATGGAACGGACCTGGGATTGAACCCACGACCTCCTGTGTATGAGGCAGAAGCAGTAGCCATATGACTACCAAGCCCGCTTCAATCAACTTCTGAGTTTCGAAGAGTACCAAAACATATTGTTCAAACAATATTTATTATAGCTTAATTTTGTTTTGTATAGTATCCAAACCTTGCTTGTTATACCATGTATGCATGTATACAGCACAAGCAAAGAAGCATTTGTGACGACCTGCTGTAGCTAAAGTAACTCTTAATATACGATTTTCCTTCAGTCCATAGTGGCGTATTTTTACCATATTACGTACCATTAGACTTTCAACTTGGATTGACCAATGCAGAACCTTAAAATCTCCATGTCAGCCAATGAACGAGCATTAAATACTTCAAGCAACAGTCGGTCAACCATGTAGAAAAAGAATGATTTATTGCTTCGTCCCCGGCCGGTTGACATAAATCACGCCTCCCTCAAAAACAAAATGATAATCACTTTCCAACGGAATCGAAAATCTAACCTTTCACGGTGTGGTGTACCAAACGGTAGCCAACATCGCTTCCAGTAATTATGGCCGCCGAGGTCCATAAACAGTCCATTACCGTGCCGGGGACTGGAATCCGATAACGACCGAAGAGGCTCACAAAAACGCGGTCAACTGTAGCAAATAGACTTGCCCTGTCTCCTATTCGCCTAACACTCTATCCGGAGGAGAGCCTAGAAGAAAACGATTTCCTTTTTCTTGTGCCCCTCTCGGGCTACTCCAGTCCAGGTAGATTTGTGAATGAGATAATCAATTTTGTTTTTGTGCTTATTATAACATTTTCTCCTATTTCTGCCTTGTCGAGCAGAAGCAGCAAAGTACCCGTCGTTCGTCAGCCAGAAGCCAGGGTGAAAATAGCTGTTTATTGCGAGTGAAGCCTGCCCCTGTCTTTGCCCGGGTGGATAGGTGTAGTAATTACTATCATAGCGCATCATAAAATACAACAATGAAATGTATGTTTGCGGTTTAGTAATAATAATAATCAAAATAAAGTATAAATAAAAGCCGTTGCAGATGAAAGCCCTCTTCACTGCCCTGTGCCACAAAGTGATCGAGTGGAGAAGTCGACCACACGAGGGAGAAGAAGCGCTAAGTTGATTAATGAAGTTATAGCGTGAGCTTCACATTTAGCAAGCTACCACCACCAGCAGCAACAGCCGCACTTGCAACCGCAACAGAACAGCTTGGATTCGTCGGCAGTTCATTAGAAGGAGAATTCTGACTAAAAAAATGTGCCTCACATCGAGAGAATTGCGCGATTGCGTAAGTTCCAAAGAAGAACAGATGCTTTTGATCCAACTGCTGAGTGGGGTGAATCTGTACGAGAAGTTCTATCTTAGCTTTAGGGTATACTGTTGCATGGCTTGAAATGCTTTCAAAGTTCAAAATAGAGTGTACTGTGTACACAGTGTTTTATGTCAACACTTTGGTAAATTTGGTAACTTTTTTGGTAAATTCCTGTGCGTAGAACTTGAATTTCGAAAGTGAGGTGTTAAAAATATTTGACCATTCAATGAAATTGTTGCTAATTGCAATTTCAAAACCACATTATCGAACGGTAGTCTCCAAACAATCAACTATCAATCGTTCAAAGAAGGTGAAAAAAGACCTGCACATTACGTATTGTTATAATCCCACTCACAGTTGGCTCGGTGTCAGTTGAGAATAATGATTCTAATTCGTTTCATAAACGACGGCAATCTTAAATAATCATGAAATAATTTATCAAAGTACACAACCATTGATCATCTACCGTCTTTGGGATGACATGTGTTTGGATAATAGTAAACCGAATCGGATGACAAATCATCCGAGTGATGTCTTCTTGTTGAATAATTTGAGATTATTACAAGATTATTTTGCAAAGGTTGGTCACGCGATAAAACGCGAGATAACGATGTTATACATTTACATCAAATCAAAAATATAATGGCAGCAAAATCCGTAGTTGCTACTTCATGACTTAACAGTACTAACAGTTAAATATCTTGGCTGCATGTTTCGAAATGGACTTATTGATATTGTTTTTGCGAAAAAGTGTCTTGGAGGGACTCGAACTCTCAACCTTCTACTCTCGAGATAGGCGTGATAACCCCTACACAACAAAACCACTTAAATGTCACGTTTGCGGAACAACCATCAGAATCCGAGTACCAACCTCCACCTCCAACCTCGGTAGTTAGCTCTTTTTTGCAAATCGAATATCTGTCGGATGCTTGATTTGTCCAACACACTAAAGAGCCCACCGAAACCAATAACTGAACCGGTGCCAGCGAAAGTGGTACATAAACCATTTTTGTCGATTTTGTGTTTTTTACACCAGCGGCTTCTATTAGCAAAGATCTGGTAAGGGAATGACGAAAAAGTGATTTTTGACAACTAAATCTGGAGATATGCACTTTTTAATTTCTGGTATATATCACAATGGCAATTTCGTTGACAGGAAAAGTGGTACATGTACAGTTCTACCCACTAAAATCGGCTTATTGAAAAAAAAATTAACAACAAAGATGTTCCTGCAACAGATTTTAACTCTATTTTAAATTTCAAAATGGTTTACTGTCGTTTAAAATAATTTTATAAATGAACATGTACCACTTTTACTGGCAACGATTTTCAGTTTCAGTTGCATTTTGTTCCCATTAATAGTGGTACATGTGCATTTTGTTCACACGAACTCGAAATTTGTCAAAAAACTTCACATATTTCTCATTACTACCTTTACGCACACCAGTCATAACACGTTGGTACAGTTAGATTGCAGAAAATAGCTAATTTGAATTTTATTTTTGAAGTTTTTGGAAAAATGCGTCTCCTTTAAAATTTACTCAATGTAACATGTACCACTTTCACTGGCACCGGTTCATGTATTGTATCTTTGTGGTAAGACTTGTTCAGGTTCTTGATAAAAGTTTCTGGAAGCTCAAGTCTTTCAAATAGCTTATCCTTGTTTTTAACTCCATTACGATTTATACTTCGATTCACGATCTCCTTGAGAGCCTCAATGGGGTCTGAATCCACATTGCTGAAGTATCTCATTTAATGGCAAATACCTTTAAATATGTTGTTTATACATAAATCGACTTATTATTACAAAATTTCACGAATCAAACCAAGGACGTTAGCTGAAAAAAATCTTCATGCCATAATGTTGCCTCTCCTATGATCGGCGATCTTTCGACATTATCGTAATTTCAACCACATTCAATGCGGTCTATGCACACGAGATATTCCGTCGCTGTTGAACTTTGATTTATCACTGTACAAAACTTTCCTTATCTGAATATTCTAACCAGTGGGGCCCTCCTTAGTCGTGCGGTAAGACGCGCGGCTACAAAGCAAGACCATGCTGAGGGTGGCTGGGTTCGATTCCCGGTGCCGGTCTAGGCAATTTTCCGATTGGAAATTGTCTCGACTTCCCTGGGCATAAAAGGATCATCGTGGTAGCCTCATGATATACGAAAGCAAATTTTTTTTTTTTTAATCTTTATTTAAGTGATTTTTCTTAATATCTAAAGAGTTCATCACTGACGAATGCAAAAATGGTAACCTGGCTTAGAAACCTCGCAGTTAATAACTGTGGAAGTGCTTAATGAACACTAAGCTGCGAGGCGGCTCTGTCCCAGTGTGGGGATGTAATGCCAATAAGAAGAAGAAGAAGAAGAACCAGTATAAGATTGAGCAACCAGATGTATTTTCTTCTTTTTTTCAACGATATCAGGGGCTTCTTTGCCGAACGGCGTGGCGGAAGCAATGATGTTTTCGATCATTTAGTAATTTGCATTCGATCGTTTAGTAGTTTGTCAATAACTCATTCCAGAAGCTGAATTTCAAAATGTGTCGTATAGTGGACTCTTAGTGCTAAGGTTTTTTTTACAACTCTGCCAAATGGTTCGTTGTTTGAATTCAACTAATAACGGAGTTATAGCGCTAATTGCAGTAGCTTAAACTAAATAGTTGGAATTTTGTTATCATTAAGTCTAAGTTACTGATACTATAGCTATAACTCCGTTATTAGTTGAATACCAACAACGAATTATTTGGCAGAGTTGTAGGAGTACTAGGAGTTCACCATACAACACATTTTGAAATTCAGCTTCTGGAATGAGTTATTACAAACTACTAAACGATCGAACGCAAATTACTAAATGATCGATAACATCCTTGGGCGGAAGAACGGAAGAACACGTTTACTAATAGTTCGAAATAAACAATTGAAATAGTTTCTGTATCACAAAAAAATCTTTGGAAGGATAATTTTTGATATACCTAAATAGCATACACGTTCGTTTCAAATCACTCAGAGACTGAGTGAAATTGTATTGCCGTCTCTTTTTTTCTCACGGAAATCTTACTCATTTTTCGTAAAAAGTGGAACTACTCAAATTTTGAGTGATTTGAAGCGGGTGTGTAGCTTCCTCTCTAGGGATGGTCGCACTGGTTTCTCACCTCTGTGATTCATTTCAATCTTGTTAAACGGAATTAGTCAAAACAAAGTCGAATTCTGCACATCATGTTTGTCACAAACCTTGTAAATGTGCAACTGCAATAGCTCTCGTTTGAGTTCTTCAACAAAGTTTTGTTTTGTTCAATGTGAGAAAACGCTTGTCAATAAAAATAAGGGCTAAAATAAACACTCCGAAAAAACAGAAATTTTCCATTAAAAAAATAGGAAATTGTCAATAAAGAAATCAGATTATGAGCAATAAAATAATTATAAAATTTCCACAAATATTGTCATTGTCGCGATCGGTCATCTAATGTAACCTCTTTTTTTTTCACCCAATACCGGCCGAATGCTGCTGCTGTTGTTGCTCGACACTTCAGCCAGCAGAGGGCGGTGCCACCCGCTTACCCGCTGCTGAAGTGGAGATGCTCCTGTTGCTGTTGCTCGACACTTCAGCAAGCAGAGGGCGGTGCCACCCGCTTACCCACTGCTGAAGTGGAGATATCTTCCTTCAAGTGGTGCTCCTGGTTGTCCCCCTCGACGCTCCGGTAGACAGAGGGCGGTGCCACCCGCTTGCTCATCTACCGGAGCGGAGCTGCTGCTGCTGCTGCCGCTGCCGTCAACGCTCAATTGCATCTGCCAAAAAAACTCCATAAACAATTAAAATTTATCCACAAAACAAAAATAAATTAGCACTTTTAGAAGTGAAAATTGTAATTATAAAAACCGCGAAAAAAAAATCTGGCATAGAAAAACACGTCAACCCGAGAGCACGGTTTACCTGCTCTTCTGTTCAATTTTCTTTTGTCCGATGCTTTAATCGTTTGAATTTTTTTTTCTAATTTTCGACTGAAAGACATTGGGCCGAAAGTTGATTGGCAGAACAGGTTATTTGGCCGAAAAAGTCTTCATTTGAAGAAGGTCCCTGATACCAGGCGATGCGATCATCTAAAGAGGGCATTATCACTTCCCTCTGCCTAATACCGGGCAGACGTGTTCTTTGATTATCTCTCTGACGTTTTTCTAGGACTTTATTTGATATTAGGCTGCAACGTTATGTGATTCCTTGGTAAGACATATCTTGCATACATTTCACATTGAGAAGTAAGAAGTGGGAAAAGATGAATGAGGGGTAAGATATGTCACTTCTCACTTCATATTTGTTACTTCTCATTTCTTATGTTTCTTTTCTGAATTATCATTCATCACTTCGAGACCTTCCTTAGCCGTGCGATAAGTTGCGCGGCTACAAAGCACGACCACGCAAATTTTCGGGTTGTAAATCTTCTCGACTTCTCTGGGCATAAATGCATCATCGTGTTAGCCTCATGATATACGAATGCAAAAAGGGTAACTCAGCTTAGAAACCTCGCAGTTAACAACTGTGAAAGAGCTTAATGTACACCAAGCTGCGTGACGGCAATGTCCCAGTGGGGGATGTTATGTCAATTAGAAAAAGAATTCATCACTTCACACGCATTCACCAAATGACATTTCCGATCAAATGGCCCTTTTCTGCCGACAATTTCGGCCAAACGGCATTTTCGGCCAAAAGATCTCTTGTGCCAAACAATTTTTTCGGCCAAAGGTCATTTTTTACCTTTTTGACAGACAACCATTTCGGTCAAATGGCATTTTCGGTCGATTTACCAGTTTTGACAAACGAGTTTTTTGTACTGGTCGAGTGACATTTTTAAGCGTTTCTTTCGACCAAACCGTTTTCGGCCTAGTAACAATTTCTGCCAAACGTTCATATGAAATTCAGCTAGATGACTTTCGGCCTAACGTGTTAAACGGCCAAGTAGCGGTCGGAAAAGTGGCTTGCGTTCGAATTAGTTGCGGCCGAACGACTTTTCCTCCACTGATTGTGCTACATACAAACATTTTTTTTTCCACACAAGACATCATTAAACTTCGGGAACTCCAACAGACTTGTACTGACTTTTTGTGGATTACTTGCAGGAACTGTCCATTTTTAGAAATCGCACATGGCAAGGATTTTGGCTGGTCCCTGAATGTTGAACAGATTGGTTGATTCGGAAACTAGATACGCCCCCGGCGGTCACTTTTGGTCCCCAAGGTCGGAAACTCCAGCAAGCTGTTTTTCTCTTTTTATGACTGGCAGGATTTTTTTTATATTTGTGGACTGGATAAAATATCACTGCTTAAGTCTTTTTATATCACAGATTTGGAGTTATCAAAGGCGTTTTTACTTTTACAAACCTAATTCTGTCGTTCACGGTGTCTCGAAGCAAATCACTCGCGCGCACTTCTTTCGCTTACCTTCCAAAGCCGGAGTTTTGGAAGGTTTACATCCTCAAGTTCATGGTACTCATAGCCTGGTTTTATATCAATTCTCGCCGTCGACGTCGAATGTGCAAAAAAGAGGCACTTTTTGTTTACTTTCTCTCTTGATCTAGATATAGCTAAAGAGAGCGTAATGAAAGAGAGTCTCTGATTAGGAAGTACGACGTTTTCAAAAGTCATGCAAGAATTACTTTCATCTCTCGAGTTACTTAACATCACATGTTCCTCATTTTTCGACCATCTCCCGAGAGAACACTCTCTTCGCATGAATTTATTGAATTATATATGAATTTATCCCATTTATCTCGCACAATACTTAATATTTTTTAAATATTTATTTTACTCCCAATTGAGCCAGTTATAGAAAATAAAAATGTAGATATCAATCATTATTGTATTCCCTAACCTCGACCAAACCGCGAGTCTTTCGGTTCCCCAAAACTAACATTAGTGTATAATAATTATGAAAAACTGTATTCAAAAACATGATCCCGGCTCCGTAACGCTTCACGGCAAATGAGCCTTTCAAATAAATGATAGTTTAAAAAAGATATCAATCATTCGCTCTTCGTTGCAACACCACTGAGCCGGAGTGAATCTTTCCACTTTTACAAAACGGTATCATCAAATAAACACTTGAAACTGATAAGAAAATTATTTTGAGCTTTTTAGTGGAATGTTTTTACCTGTCATAAGACGAGTTTATACAATAGCATGAAAATAATCCTTCATCGATTACAGTAAACTGTGTAATACGTTGACGCTATCATGTTATTTGACATTCTCTCGATTTCAAAAAGTGAAAAAATATGCGTTTGGAAGGAATTTGGATGAGTGAATATATCTTGTCAACCAAATAAAACTTATTATGAATAATAACATCTGGCATCACGTTGTTGTGGAACGTGCATTTTTTTTGTTTACGTCGCATTTTCTACCGTCCCGAGGAAGAGTGAGAGATTTAGATGTTGAGAGATTGAGTGAAAATCGCTTATGCCGGGAATTGAATTGAAGTATGCCGGAAAAGCAATCACTGTGACTAAAATACGTGTCCACCTCGTTAAATTAAATCAAATAAAAGCTTTTTCAAACGATGTTTGGCAATAATAGCTATTTTTAAAGCAGAAGTGAACCCCATTGCAGTATTACACGGCCCATAAAATTCAGGAAAAGTTGCTTCCTGTCATAAATATCAATTAAACAATGCAGTCGTACGCATGTTAGGCCGAGAATGGGGTAAGAAACCCTATCGCAACAAAAACAACTTTTTCAGATGATGTTCTTCTTGTTTCGATGGCGAAACAATACGAATGGCTTGAAACAATTGGAATGGCTTCTGGAAAAATATGAACAAGTTGCCTTCTTTCCACTTCAACTCTGAAAAATATAATTGACACGCTCGCAGAAAGCCTAATTTATGCAATTTTGTGCCCTACTTTGTTGTTGTTCCCTTACAATCCAAATCTGTCTGATATATCCGATAGCATTCCATCTATTATCGTCATACTCTATGAGATCCACAAAATCTCTGCATATATAAGTTTGGTACATAGGATCTCATAATTATTAACTTCCAGATTTTTGTTTTTTTTTCGGAAACTGTCGATTCAATTTAAAGGTTCAAGACCAGAGACAGATATCTCCACGATTTTCTTGGGATAATTCTTCTTCTTCTTATTGGCATTACATCCCCCACTGGGACATTGCCGCCTCGCTGCTTAGTGTTCATTTAGCACTTCCACAGTTATTAACCGCGAGGTTTCTAAGCCAAGTTACCATTTTTGCATTCGTATACCATGAGGCTAACACGATGACACTTTTATGCCCAGGGAAGTCGAGACTATAGATAGTAGAATCTATAGATGAGCGAAAGCATGGCTGAGTCGATTTTTTTGCCCGTGCACACGCGCATATGACGTCACAGCCCTTAACGTTTCCATTGAAATCGTGACGTCATGCTCGTTTGGAGACACGTTTGACAGTTCGTTTGGAGACAGAGGATTTATCTTCGCTCATCTATATATTCCACTATCTATAGTCGAGACCATTTCCAAATCGAAAATTACCTAGACCGGCACCGGGAATCGAACCCAGCCACCCTCAGCATGGTGGTCATGCTTTATAGCCGCGCATCTTACCGCTATGCTAAGGAGGGTTATTTATATATTTTATCTGGATTACTTCGGTAAGAAGGCATTCATTTAGGTGTAATTATAATAATGCGAAAAGGAAACATTCTATTAACGTTTTTCCCGATCGATCCGACACGCACTAATTTATTTTCAGCCAATCGACGAATTCACTCTTTTGTACACCTCGAACATTTCGATTCAACTGACCGTCGACACGATCCTCACCTTTTTACGGTGATTACTATTCATTGATTGAACCATGACTTATAGTAAACAACTAATCCACTCTCTTGTTTTATCGGCTCTATCCAAATTGTACATAAATAATTGAAAATAGTTCCTTCGGAACCGTTATCGCCTCGATAGCCTGACTGACGCACATGAAATGTCTCGCACTTCCTAATGAGGAAATCACATATTTAATTGCGCTCACTAATTGTCACCAGTTATTTGTTTCCATCGCTGCGAAACGGATACGGTACTGCTGAAAGGGATTTGTTGGCTATTGACGGGTTCGACACCACCACCCATAGATGGTCCTGAATTGCACAGCGTGATGTCGCCCGACTCCAATCGATATGTATGTACTTATGAACCGTTCGTTGTTGTTGGTAGAGTGCTTCCATGCATTATGCATGTTGGTTCAACATCCTTCCATACGAAGTAAACATATAAAAACATGATGGAGTCGGGCGGGAGCTCCAACGCCATGTTCGACATATGTTGTCATTTGTAGCTTCCAATTACTTTTCATTGTTTATTCGCTGATGGGGCGCCTGTCGTTTCCAGTGGAATGTCCGCACATGTGGCGTTCAATTTATCAGAGCTGCGACAAATACTTCAGCTCCAATCAGCCGCAGCCAAAGGCGTTGAAATTCATGTCCAACATCGTAATGTACCCTCCTGTATCTGAGAACAACTATTTGGAATATAAAAGGAGATGAACGCAAGCAGAAAAGATCGCGACAGCTCTTCGGGATGAATGATTTCCCTGGAACCGATTGGTCATTAATCTCACCTGCCAGAAAAGCTACCCAAAAGCAGATTACGTGTTCACCGGATAAAAAAGGGATCACAGAAGCAAATGATACTCGCGGCATCGTCGACGCATTATATTATACCTGTAATCAAATAATAATAATATCGCTGTAAAAAGGGCTCAACTTAAATATGAGCTCAAATATGCTCGCACAGGCGAGTAGCCAAGTGTCAGAACAATTATCATTAGCGCGAATCGTGCGGCTGTGTGTTCGGGATACTCTTTGGTTCCGACTCCACGGTAGTGGCGCTAGTTTCAGGACGTATACATTTATTGCATATTTTTCAGTAGTGGCTTTGTCGTTTTCGAACGGAAATCGTCAGCTGCCCTAAATTTGTCCCTGTCGCAATTCACGATAATACATGTATGCTAAATGCAACCTTCTTTACGAGCAGTAAGGCAGTATTGCGTTTTTTTGCGAATGTGCCGTTGGCTGGTTTAATGTGTTGCTTGGCCTGATGAGCGGAAAGAAAAGGTGAGACATCAAATGTGTTACACACATGAAGAGAAATATAATAAATGTTAACTGATGAATGATGATGGCTTCAAATTTGGCGGGATAGTTTCGGGAACGAGCTTGGTCCATGAGTACAGAGCCGTTTTTTAGTGCTCATTAAATGTTTTCAAAGGTTTACGTGGACTACAGTTTTACTGTCGAAATTCTATGTTTGTGGGTTTAAATTACAATAATATTATGCTGACTGGTTTGATTTTAGAATCATTATGTTTGATTCCACGCTATACATTCCACAATACTTTTCTTTGTACTTTTACCATACCGATTGGTAACAGTATCGTTTTGTGGTGATGCGGTATTGTGTAAGCATTGTGGTTTCAGTAAACCTTGTTGACTCCCTTTGAAGTGCTACGAGTCCTATCGACATGCGATTAACTTTCTCAAATTCCAATGTATCCTTCTGCAATGTTGAACGACATGAATTTGCATAATGGTTCAGAAATGAACTAAGAAAGTTCTAGTGTTCAGTTTGATCATAATTTGTCACAGAAAATATTTTAGGGCTTTAAGTATTTTAGTTTTAGTTGAAAGCCGAAGTAAACTCTCACGACAATTAAGTTTTCTCCCATTTCCGACTATTGCATAGATGTGCCCTATTTACTCACGATGCTGTTACAACACTAGGAATTGGGAGAAAACTCGATTTTCGCTAGATGTTTTTTTTTTGTTTTCAACTTGTACCACAATAGAATGTCTTCATTTGGCATATATTTCTATTTGGACGAAGAGTGAAGTACCTAAGATTATATCACAAAGTTTCAAAAAAATAAAATAAGTAGAAAAGAAAAACATAAGAAAAAATGATGCAAAAAGTTGAAATAAATGGTGCGACAAAAAATTGTGAACGGTTAGTATGTTATGTGATGCAGATATCCCATACCTTTTGTGCATATATGATATCTAGATCAACATTTAAGAAGGGCCTAACAGCCAAAATATATTCCTTCCGGTACCTTGTCTTCATACATATAACTAAACTATGTATATACATAGACAAATAACTGGAAAGAATAGTTTTTGGCTGCTAGGCCCTTTTCAAATGTTGGTTATTTGCACAACTTTGTCGCTTTAGAGTAACTTTCGAGTATTACTCAGAACTAATCGATGTCCGTATCGGTAGCCTTGCTCTTAATATAGGACGTTGGCATAAACGTTGGCTTTCTCTAGCGTAGCAAGTAAATAATCATCCAAACAAAAGAGCTCATCACCGACAGTATGACTCAAAACCAGTACTCAGTAGCACAGTTTCAGCGGGCTATTGACACAACGAACAATCAATAGTACATTTTCCGAACCCCCCTCATCAACTTAAATCTTCATTTGTCAAGATCGCAATCTACCTGTCACATTACTATAATTACACACCCAGACCCAGGGAACACCAGAGCCAGCGAGAGTCACCTTCGCTTCGCCTGAACACACTTACACGGCGAGAGCCCGTCCCTCTCGGTTTCGATCCCGAGTACTAGTGCAGAGCAACTGAGCAGACCTCACCGAGAACCCAAAACATACTCACAATTTCCGCCATCGGGGCACAAACAGTCAACAACGCCAACGCCAATAATGTGGCTCTGGGTGACGTGTGGATTCTTCTCTATTTGCGCCCGCTCGTTCCTGGTCACGGCTGGCTGGCATATGTGTGCAGGTCTCAGTTCTATGCCTTCTGGTCATTCGACGATGCACTTTTATTTGTTTTGCTTTGCTCCAGTCCACATCCCAACCACCCGTCCCTGAGTGGAACACGACCTATAAATGTGTGCTCTGCTTTGCCTCCCGTCTGAGTCTACCCTTTGAAATGCCATCAGCTGTGTTAGAAGCGCACAATGGAGGTCTCCTACCGAACACACACACGGGTCCCCCATTCCAGGCCCCCGGTCCAAACCCGCCAGGCAACGCAAGCAAAGTGATCAAGCACACGAGTGTATTAATTCGAAAAATTTCACCTCATTCTATTTAATCGTTTCCTCATAATAATAAAGTTGTTCATAATTCTGTGTTCCTCCTGGCTGCGCTCTCGGTCTGTGGTCGCGGTGGTGGACTCAACTCTCGTTGACTCCCGGCGCAACCCCGGCAGCCAGACCCCAGAGTGGGACCACGACGACGACGATGACGACTGACTGTGCTGCGAACCCGGCTGTGTTCAATAACAGTATTGGGACAGTGGTTCCCAGGTTCCATGTTAACGGCTTATGGTTAACCGATTAATTGGACCCAAGCCAATACTTGGAAAGACTTCAAAGAATGTGAAGACTTTACTGCATGCCATAGAATCAGTGGCGTACCCACGGGGGTGATTTTGGACATAAACCCCCACCCCCCAGAGACAAAATTTGTAGAAGAAAATTTTTTTTGAACCGTCTCATATAAAAACCCAAATTTATCCCCAAGTGGTGATTATGCCTTTCTCGATTCGATATGTTGGATTCGAATTAATGTTGTAAATGCTGTGCTAATTGCCTACATCTTGGCGGTTAAAATATTTGATGCAACTCTATCACGCTGCTTATAAATTACTCAATAATTGAGTAATTTTTAAGAAATTATTATGAGAGTAATGGATTGTGTCATGGCTAAATTGATTAATGACTTAAAGTGTGCATGTAAACAGCGTATTTGTTAAAAGAAAAATAGAAATATTATTCAAATCGAATGAGTTATTAGCAAACAAAAACAATAGTGTTCAACTAGGAAAGTTTCTCCGTCGAATGAAACTAGTTGCACTCGAATCGGTCAAGTCCTTCTATATGAAACGTGTTTAACAATAAAAAATTCCCGGGGCTACACACACACACACACACACACACACAGTCAGACATGTGCTCAGTTTTTCGAGCTGAGTCGATTGGTATATAACACTATGGGTCTCCGAGGCTTCTATCAAAATTTGGCTTTTGGAGTGAAATTATAGCCTTCTGGTACAACTTTGTTGTACGAGAAAGGCAAAAAGTTCATGTTAAGGGTACAAGGAGCTAATCGTTGCAATCGTTTTTGTCTAAAATTGGAAATTATTTTATTTGACATTTGTTGCAATGTCTCAATATTAGAAATTCTATGAAGTCCATTGGTACTATACCACGCCTCTCGGCTTATGTGGGTAAATTACAAGCTGAGTTTTGGAAGCATTCGGGGAAATTTTCCATACCCTGGTGGTAAAACGGGTAAATCAGAAGTAAAAATGTTATACAATATGGAGCCTAGTATGCTGCCTTGGGGAACACCAGCTCTTACTGGTAATCAGATTTCGAATTCTGATAGTTTACCTGTAATGAGCGATCTGATAAATAATTTTGGAACAATTGGAACAATTTGGCGTTATTCCATTTATCTGGAAGGATGCCAATTGAAAACATTTGTTAAATAAATCAACCAAACAGGATAAAGAGCTCTCAGGAAGTTTTTTGATAAGTTTGTAGAAAGTACCATCATCACTCGGGGCTTTCATATCTTTTTCTTTTTGCCTTTCGCGAATACTAGGTATACGTAAAGGCTATAGGATCACTCCTAAACCGAACTTTTGATAGAAGGCTCGGAGACCCATAGTGTTATATACCAATCAACTCACCTCGACGAATTGAGGTGGTGTCTGTATGTTTTTTTTTTCTTCCTAAACAATGGAGGGGGAATCTGCTCAACAGACATCCTGGGTTGTCCAGGAAGTGCGGGGTTAGGGATCACCTCCAACAGCAAACGAGGGAGGCAGGACTGCATCCCCGACCCGCTAAACCGTTTCCATTGCCGCCAAGCCTTAGTCCCTTCGGTACAACCAGAAAGTAATGCTTCAAAGGGGGGCCAGTGCACAACGCACCCTCGAGGTTAGCTGCGTGTCCTTGCAGCACCGAACATCGTAACTCGCTTTTCTAGAAGAACACCATGGTATCGTGCCAGCGCGTTGCCGGCTTTCCAGGTGGCCTTACCACGCCCTATGTCCTCGGAAGGTGGGAAGGGTCGACTTCGCGCCTGCTTCCCTCTGCACGACTGGTATCAAGAATGATGATGCCGCGTGCACCCCAAATTGACCTTTCTGCGATAGGGCCTATTCGCCAGCACACAGAGGGACTTGCCGACGCGAGGCCTACGCCTGCCCCAGCCTTGACGAGGACCCCTTTCCGTCCTCGGGCTTGGAACCCGCCCGGTTGACCGACGCCGCGAAAGCGACGATACCATGTTGTTCTTCGCGCGGCCACTTGTTCGATAAAAGGATCGAGTTCGACCACAGAGCATGACCACCGGTATGACCCATGAAACCGACTCCGATCCCTTGGACCACCTCTTATTTGCGCCTGAACTAGCCATCCTTGAGTCCACGCGCCACCTTCTGTGTAGCTCCGAGACGATTTGGGCGATAGCCGATAAAACGGCGTTCCAGCCAACTTCATCTTTACACATCCTCCGAACTAGGTTGTCCGGGGTAGTGTCCAGACCATATGTGGCAAGCATGTGGTCACGCATTGCGCGAAAACGTGAGCACACGAACAACACGTGTTCCGCCGTTTCCTCTAAACCTGCGCACACCAAACACTCGGGCGAGGCCGAGCAAGTCAGCTGCGTTACCTGCACTTTGATTTTGCAGCACGCTTAAACGCCGGGCACATCGAACCCCCCATGGGGTGAACAAATCAAACAATTGGGAGGGTTCGTGCAGCATTGTGCCTTATGTCCCTCCAATCCGCAGCGTCGGCAGAGATTGCTTCTGTCAGGGCCTTTGCAGTCCCATTGCTTGTGCCCCGGTTCCAGGCACTTGAAGCAAACTTCGGGTTGCTCGTATATGCGCACAGGGCATACCGACCATCCCACCTTGACGCTCCCTAACTTGACTACCTTGGAGGCGTCCGCTGCAGATAGCCGAACCAATGCTATCTGCGTCCCTGCCGGACCTTTCCGTAGCCGAACGGCTGCGGTGGTCGTCTCCACTTCACACTGTCGCCGCAGTGCCGTGACGAGCTCTTCGACTTCAGTGATCTTGTCCAGGTCTTTAAACCTTAGATTCACCTCCGTCGTGAGTGCCCTCACCTTGACCGTCTCGCCTAGGACCTCCTCCGCCAACTTCTTGTAGGCGGCGCTTTTTTACGAGACGCCCCGCTTCAGCTCGAGTATCATCTCGCCCATCCGGGTACGTCTTATTCGACGTACGTCGGCGCCGAGTTCACCGAGCTTGACGTCACTCCTCATCGCCTTCAAGACGTCCGAGTACTTAGCCTCGTCCGCCGTGATGACTAGGGCATCGCCCCTGGAGTGATTGGCGCCTACCCTAGACTTCTTGCTACCCTCATTCGCCTGGGCCTTCTTTTCGGCCCTTGACGTCTTCGGTTTCCTCTTGTTCTTGACCAGGGTCCAGGAGGCGTCATCCCCTCTATTTCCCTGATCTGGTGCGGCTGAGAACTTTCAGCCTGCCGTAACCCTGCCACCGTCTTTCCTGAGTGGACGGACCTTTCCAGGTCCTTCCTCCCCGGTTTTGGAGGTACCTGGCCGGGGTTCAGCTTCCCAGCCCCACTACCCTTGTTCGGGGTAGTAACCCTCCGCGTTTTGGAGCGGCCCCCAAGGAGCCCATGCCCTGGAGACTGTCTCCCCCGTTTTTGTGTCTGCTCCGTTGGAACAGTCACCCCCGACGTACTCGCAAATACTTGAGCCTCAGTCTGGGTAGACTTTGGCACCACCGTCTTCGCTGGCACGCCTTCGGTCGATTCGACCTTGCCCGAGTCCGCGAATCCTTGGGCCTCAGTCTGGGTAGACCTCGACTCCACCGATTTCACGGGTTTACACTTGGCCGTCCCGACCGCCCTCTCCAGCTTGGCGTCCAGCATCGACTTCTCCTCTTGAGGTCCTTGCTGATATTATGCTTCGATGACGCAAAGTCGATGATGGCGTCCAGCTGTTCCGTCGCCACCTCGAAGGCCGAAAGCCCATCGCGTTTGCGGTTCATCGCCTCCACAAGCCATGGGCCGTCAATAACCCCTACCGGCGTTTTTATAGCCGAGAGGAAGGTTGAGTGACCCACGTTGGCGCTGCGCACTGAGCTGCCAACTATTGCATCTGGCTTCCTAGGTGGAGACCTGAACAACCCACCTCTTGCGAAGGGGTTGTCGCCTACACTACTACCACTAATTGAAGAATTGACTTGGTTTTCCATTTTGGTCCCACGAGTTGCTCGGAAAAAGAAGTCCACCACGCCAGAGCCCAGCATGACGCGGTAAGGGACAATTACTGTGGAGGAAGCCCAGGTACCCCACAGGCTCCGTTAAAGGCCTAGCTTATTATTTCACCCCCTGGCCATGCATCCCCTCGGCACGGGTCGCTTGACGCCTTGGGATTAGGGGTTAGGGACGATGGTCCCGGTCTGACTCGCAGTGGCCATGGGGAGGGGTCGTCAAGCCCTTGGACAAAGTCCCTGCTGCCCCGGTGTTTTTTTTTTTTTATAGAGGGATGAAGGCAAATCTGCATACAGACACCTGAAATTATCACTCAGGGAGTGGGGTTGACGCGTTAGGCAGAAGGCCAAACCGCCGGACCCACTAAACCCACCCAAGTAACAGAAGGTTACTTGAGTTACCTTCGTCCCTAATACCCTGAACCCCCCGGGACTACCTTCCAGTATTACTTCTGGGGGATAGGCAGTACTAAATGTACTCCTCCCAAAATGGCACGTTTCACGGCGCCTCTCTTCGATTTTCTATTTACTTCTGGGCCATTTGGCTCTCTTGTTTGTACCAGTAAGCTCACAAAATTCTTTATCTTTTCCTCGTGCCATTCAGCACCATCTCCTTTTCGAGCCATTTAGCTCCCAACGTGGTCGCACTCTACTCAGATAATCCCCGGCGTTTGTTTCCTTTGCTGATGCAGTTCGCCTATATAGAGAAGGCCTAATTTGTTCTCACGAACAAACCTGTGATAAAGTGGTGATTTCGTTATGAATGAAATAGTGTTCTGTATCGTGGTAATGCTCCTTCGTGTAAACAGTTTAGTGTTCACAACAAATTGTGTTTTTAACACCCCAATTGAACTGGCAATTGTGTATCCATTGTTTGCACAACGATTCTTATAGGAATTAATGTGTGAAATTGTTCCATCTGCATCTTTTTCGCAATCATGCGTTAGAACTTGTGCAACATTACACCCGGAGTCTGATGATATTTTGGTAGGTTGACGTTGGCCTAAATCTGCTGTGTATGTACGTGGACCATTAGTACAGACAAACTGCGGTTGGGATGAACTTGAGACAGACTTTCCTGTTCTGTCCTCGAGAACCTTTTTCCCACTATATCGGATTCGTACTGCTATCTTCTTTGCATTGAATTCCAACTCAATTTTCTCAGCAGCTTTTTGAAAATCTTCCTCAATTTTCGATAGTTTACGTTCAAATTCCTGCTGCATCTGCCTCTCTTTAATCTGGAACTGTTCCCGCCATAACTTTTCTCGTTGCTCCAGTTCTTCGAGCCTTCGTTTCAATTTTTCCATAATGAGTTCGCTGGGTTGATGATATATCATCATTGAAGTTGTGTATCCATTGTTTGCACAACGATTCTTACCAATTTTGCATTCGTATATCATGAGACTAACACGATGATACTTTTATACCCAGGGAAGTCGAGACAATTTCCAATCCGAAAATTGCCTAGACCGGCACCGGGAATCGAACCCAGCCACCCGCAGCATGGTCTTGCTTTGTAGCCGCGCGTCTTACCGCACGGCTAAGGAGGAGAATGATATACCAAACCGAGGCCTAGTTTTATCCTTTTTTCGACTTATGGTAATGCATACTGGAGATATTCAGTTCTTAATAAACAGATTAAGCATGGCGATGCCTCTACAAGCATAAATGTCCCATATTCGTTTGATTTATTATCTACATGTGACAGTTATGTTTTGTGTGCTTTCAGGTGGTTTTTTAGGTTTGCAGCGAATTGTCCGAACAGCGGCGCTTCGTCATAACATAAAATTCCTCAGTTCAATCAAAGTTAATTGCCTATGTTCCTGGTATTAAACCACCTGTGGGGTTAGGGTAACGCCAACTCTCGATAGCAAACTCGTTTCCTTTGGAAGGTTAGCTTTAAGCTAAAATAGAGATAGTTTTATTTAGCTATTATTTAAATTTAGTTTGAAAAGGCCCTACTATAGACTTACAAATTTGGTGACCGTTATATTTTGCGCGTTGTGCTCCCGCGACTAAATCGATCGATCGCAACTAATAATATATAATCGTTAGATAACACAATTCATCATATAATTTTTAGGCAACACAATTCACAACTACTTACAATATACAATATTAATGAATTTAACACGAAAGCGTGAACTAAATTTTTCATTTGCAATGTTTCATTTGCATTCAGACTATAACTATTTGGAATAATAAATTTCACTAATAATTCTTCACACTCTTTTGGTTTAGCTTTGATGACGGTGCAAATCTGCTTATTTTTGTTTTCATCTAGCTTGCTGACGTTGCGCACTGTCATCGGGAAGCATAGCGCTGTGCTGGCCTGGGTTACCGAAACGAGGGGTTTTGTCGGCACATACCCCCGCCCGTAAACCTTGGTGAGGATCAGGGACATCCGAAACTCCAGGGAGAGGTTTACGTTCCTCCACGACATCTAGAACAGCTAGCTTCACGGCTGCTCTTCGGATAACGCCTGTCGATGTTCGGACCAAAGCTTGCCGCACTCTACCATCTCGTCCGGGGTAGACCTCTTCGACTCGGCCCCGAATCCACTGGTTCTTTGCCTTTCCATCCACCACTAAGACCAGGTCTCCTACCGCAATATCTTTGACGTCCTGGAGCCACTTACATCTGCGCGTGATGACCGGCAGATATTCTTTCAGCCACCGATTCCAGAACTCGCCGGTGATGTACCTGGCTAGCTTCCAGCTGCTACGAAGAGTCGAACGAACGTCCAAGTTCTCCGTAGCCAGGAATTTCATTCCAGAGGAATTGCCCAACAAAAAGTGGTTGGGCGTCAGGGCCTCTTGATCTGCAGACTCAAGCGGAACGTAGGTCAGAGGTCTAGAATTGATCATTGCCTCCGCCTCGAGCAGAATCGTTTCCAACGTTTCGTCGTTCGGTCTGCGTGGTCCATCTATTATTGCCCCGATCGCCACCTTAACTGAACGCACAAGTCTCTCCCACGCTCCACCCATGTGCGGAGTAGCGGGTGGGATGAACTTCCAGGTTGTCTGCGCTGTGGTGAACTTCTCGGTCAGGGCTTTCTTCGTTTCTTCGGTAAGCTTGTTCAACTCGTTGCTGGTTCCTTGAAACATGTGGCATTGTCTGTCCAGAATTCCCTTGGAAGTCCGCGGCGGGAAACGAAGCGTTGAACAGCCATGATACATGACTCCGTGCTCAAGGAGTGTACCAGCTCCAGATGGATTGCTCTGGTAGTCAGGCAGGTGAATAGGGCCACCCACCGCTTGACGTTGCTTCGGCCTATCTTGACGAGCACTGGGCCGAAATAGTCCAACCCGGTGAACGTGAACGGTTGGTTGAACGCTGCCAGACGCATTTCGGGAAGCGGAGCCATCGCGGGTGGTTTTGGAGCCGACTTTGCGATGCGGCACACTACGCAGTTACTAGCTACCTTATCCACCAATCTTCTTAGCATCGGGATATCGAAGCGCTGACGAATCTCATTAACAACCGTCTCTCGGTTGGCGTGACGGAAACGGCGGTGGAACCAGTCAACGATGAAGAAAGTGATCGCATGCTGCTTGGGGAGAATTACAGGAAACTTCGCTTCCATCGCTACGTAGGGGGCAGCTTCGATTCGACCACGACTCCGCAGAATTCCTCTCTCGTCAATGAAAGGCCATTTCGAGTAGAGATTGCTGGACTTCTTCACCACGACGTGGCGGCGATCCGGCGGACCTTGAGATGTAGCGAGAACGGCGACTTCATCAGGGTAGGCCTCGACTTGGGCTAATTTCCACAGCATTTCTTCTGCTCGCCGTAGTTTGTCACTGTTGAGAACGCCAAGCTCCAACGCAAGTCCTTGCTTCTTTCTGCGAATGTTGTCGACGAAACGCAGTACGTAGGCTGTTGCACGGTGTAATTTGGTCCAACTGCTAAACCGAGCTAAATCCACAATCGGATCGAAATGTGCAAAGAGAAAGTGTGCAGGTCGTAGCTCTTCGTCAGTTGAAGTGATCGTTCGTTGTTGCGGCCAGTCCTCTTCAGGGTCTTTGAGGAAGGTTGGCCCCTGGAACCAAGGGCTGTCCATGGTTAACTGCGGACTAGATCCCCACTTGGTAGCTAGATCGGCGACGTTGAGCTTCGTAGGCACCCACCTCCACTCACGTTGCTCTGTGGAAGTCAGGATTTCACCGACGCGGACGGCGACAAACTTGTGAAAGCGCCTGTGATCATGGGAGCGAATCCACGCAAGTACCGTACCCGAATCACTCCAGCAGAAGCGACGGCTGATCGTGAAACTGTGCTGGTTCTGGATGGTCTCTAACAGTCGAACGCCGAGGACAGCTGCTTTTAGCTCGAGTCTAGGGATAGAGAGCGTTTTAGCGGAGCTACTTTGGTCTTGGCGCCGACGAGCGCCACTTGTATACCACTGTCTGTCTCCAGGCGAAAGTGCACTGCGCAGGCGAATGCTGACTCGCTGGCGTCGACGAATAGATGTACTTGAAGACCGTCGAGACTTGCAGGAAGGGCGAGCGGAAATAGCACCGAGGAATGCGAAGCTCACTCAGTCGTCCGAAGAGATTTGACCACTGCTGCCACCGCTCATATATGTCCTCCGGTATCTGTTGATCCCACTCCGTTCCTTTCGCCCAAATGTCTTGTAACAGAATTTTACCGTGTACGAGGAAGAAGGCGATGAACCCGAGAGGGTCGAACAAGCTCATCACAATCTTGGCGATTTCCCTCTTTGTTGGAATGTGGCCTTCGGCGAGTATGGACTGTAGATCTTCCCTCAGGCCGAACGGGTACACGAAGACATCGTCGAATGGAATCCACTTCATGCCGAGCACCGATTCCAGCTTTTCTCCTCGTTCTAGGTCCAGGTTCTTCGGCTCAATTTCGCATGTCGCACCGATTCCCTCGAGAACACCTGCTTCGTTGGACAAGAAGTGACGCAGCGTGAAACTAGCCAGAGAGTGGACCAACTTAACCTCGTTGACGACCTCGATCGCCTCCTGGACTGTCTCGAAGCTGTCCAGGTAGTCATCCACGTAGTGCTTGTTTTTGATAGCCGTGGCAGCCCGCGGATATTCGCCTGAACACTCTTCCGCGTTGAGGTTTTTGACATACTGTGCAGAGGTTGGAGAACAGGTCGAACCAAACGTGGCGACGTCCATCACATACACCCTAGGTGGATCCGACGGGTTGTCGCGGAACAGAAACCGTTGCGACTGGCAGTCGGGTGCTCGAATCTTTATTTGGTGGAACATCTCCATGATATCTCCACACACGGCGACTGGAAACTGGCGAAACTGACGGAGAACTTGCGGAAGCGGGGACAGTAGGTCCGGGCCCTTGAGCAGCTTGGAGTTGAAGGAAACGTTGTTCTTTTTGGCTGCTGCATCCCAGATTAGCCGCACCTTGCCGGGTTTTCTGGGGTTCGTAACGACGCCCAACGGGAGATACCAGACTTGTTCAGCTGCTACGGACGTCAGTTCAGCCAGGCTTGCTTTGTGGGCGTATCCCTTACGCTCGTATTCCACGATCTGCTCTCGCACTCGTCGTTCCAATTCTGGATTCTGCTGCAGCTTTCGCTCTAGCGCCTCCAACCGACGTACAGCCATGGGGTAGCTATCAGGAAAACTGTGATCGTCCGCTCTCCAAAGCAGTCCGGTTTCGTACCCCGATCCAGAGGGAACGCGGCGCGTTGTGTCCACCAGCAGCTGTCTAGCACGCTTATCTTCTTCCGACTCCGGAATCTCACGAGGACCCGAAACACCTGCAGTCTCCAAGGTGAAGTAGTCACGTAGCTGCTCGTTCAACTCTCGATCCGCATCAGATGCCGCCCCGACATGAAAGCTAACAATTGCCGTTTGCAGCGGCTGACCGGGTATGCAGCCATAGATGCTCCACCCAAGTCTACATTTCGCCCCGATCGGATCCTTCGGTCCTCCTTCTCGCAGCTTCAGCGGGACGCACAGTCTGAGATTGTCTAGCCCTATCAGCAACTTAGGTTGGACGAGTTCGTAGTCCTCCAGGGGAAGACCACGAAGGTGAGGAAACCGATTAGCCAGTTCCCCATATTTCAGAGATTGCGAAGGTAGAACAAGCCGGCTGACCGTACGAGCATCCACCAGCTTGTGCCGATTGGCGGAACCCTTTCCGGCGATTTCGACCTGGACACGGTGTGATCTCGCCTCTTTCCGCTGTACGTTGCCGGTCCATTGGAGTGTTAGTGGCTCTAGCTGACCTCTGACTCCTAGCTGCTTCGCGACTGATTCCTCCAACAGAGTGTAGGAAGAGCCCTCATCGATGAAGGCGAATATTGGTTGGGAGGAGCTGTCGCTGAAAAGAACGACGGGCACGATGCGAAAGAGTGGCCATTTTAAATCGTCCGACAACACGTGACTCGCTGACATTCCTACGTTTCCCGAGGGGGGATTGGAGGTGTGTAGGAGGGTGTTGTGCTTTTGCCTACAACCTTCGACGCCGCATCCATTCCAGGAACGACACGGCCATTTGCCGTGGTTATTCAGGCACGTCCGACATAAACCCTTCAGCTGAACAAGTTTCCAGCGTTCGTCCAAAGTCGCACCCTTGAACTGATGACATTCTGTCACCCGATGACCGCTCCGACCGCACGCTGCGCATGGCTTGCTAGCCTTCGTGTTGACTGGAGAATTTAGCCCGCCGGTTGCTCCAGGGGTAGCTGATCCACCGGACGCGGAAAGGGGGATTCGTTCACCGGAATGTGCGTAGACGTTTCCGGTTTCCCTGGACTTTCGCTTGTCATTTCTTGCTGTTGCACTTTCTCCTGGGAGCTCGAAAGACACCTCACTCGCCGCCGTTACCAGCCCGGCCATGAAGTCCCCGAATGTTTCGAGGGTCGCCGGCTGGTTTTTGTTCTTGTAGATTGCCCAGTCGAGTCGCATTGAACCAGGCAGTTTCTCTACAAGCTCCTGCATCAACGCCGGATTCGAAAGATGGTTCAGCTGGTTTGCTGCTTTGATATGGTCGACCAGATTTTGCACCGAGAGACCGAATTGGATCAGTGTTTCCATTCGATCGTGCGTAGGAGCTGGAACCTGGCGGATCTTCGTCATCAGAGTACGGATAAGCAGCTCTGGCCTGCCGTAAAGCGTACGCAGGGTCTGAATGACGTGCGGTACACTTTCTGGTAGGAGAAGTCGGCTGCGAACCGACTCCAGCGCGTTCCCCCTCAAACATCGTTGAAGACGGACTAGATTCTCCGCTTCTGAGTATCCACAGGTTGCTGTGGACTGTTCGAAGTTGCTGATGAAGATAGGCCAGTCTTCTGATTCCCTCAAGGTAGGGAAGCTCCTTTCCCAGAACCTGCCGCGCAGCGATTTGCACCTGTGTGAGCGTGTGAACCGGTGGACGAATGGTCAATGAGCGTCGCAAAGGATTTTGCGTCAATTGACTTGGCGCGTTCGGAAAGCGGGGAAAGTCCGGCCCGACCGGAAGCGCTCCGATACCAGGGTACTGAAATGCTGGGTCCGCGGGATGTTCCCGTGGATCGTGATCGGCAGACTGTCTTGACGAGCGCCGCAAAGGATTTTGCATCATTTGAGCTGACGCGTTCGGAAAGCGGGAAAGGTCCGGCACGACCGAAAGCGCTCCGATATCGGGGTATTCGAGTGCTGGGTCCACAGGATTTTCTAGTGGATCGTGATTGGCAGGCTGTCGTTGTCCATTGCCGTCGTCCCCTAGTACTCCTTTGGATCTTCCAACACCGTTCTGCAAATCTAGCCACTGTTTCACCTTCTCGCTTGAATCCTGGACCGAACCACTTCTGCTGCTCGTCAACGCCGCTTCTCGGATGAGAGCCTGGCGTTTCTCGAGCGACTCCTTCCGAATCTGCATCTTCTTCCGCTTCAACTCCAGCTCTTCCTGCAGTTTTCGCTCGCGCATCTCACTTTCCTCTTGCGCTAGTCGCCGTTTTTCCTCCAGTCGGCGTTCCTCTTCGGCCAACTGGCGCCGTCGAATATCTTCTTGCTCCTGTAGTGCTTCTTCTTGCAGCCGCTGCTCTTCCGCGACGAGCTTTAACTCTTCCTCCAATATCTTCTCTCGGATACTGGACGAGACACTCTTCGGTGGATCAGCAGCCGTTTTCCCCCTTTTCGACGTTGTTCTAGAACTTCCTTTCGCGGCTTTCTTCTTCGTCTTGTCGTCCCCGGGGACTTGGAGGGCCCCTCCGGTAGAAGGTCCCTGCTTGGCCATGCACTTCCCACAGACATACCTTATGTCGGGTTGTTTCACGCTCCCATCGACTCCAGCACATCCGAAGTGCTCCCATAGCTTGCAGGCGCTGCACTGGACCATCTCGCTCTCCGCTGTATCGGGCCGATCGCAGGACTGGCAGTTCCGTGGGGCGTCCGGATTTTGGGATTTTTCACCATCCATCCTTGCTTGCGCAAAATATAACGGTCACCAAATTTCTTAAAGAATGTGGGGTTAGGGTAACGCCAACTCTCGATAGCAAACTCGTTTCCTTTGGAAGGTTAGCTTTAAGCTAAAATAGAGATAGTTTTATTTAGCTATTATTTAAATTTAGTTTGAAAAGGCCCTACTATAGACTTACAAATTTGGTGACCGTTATATTTTGCGCAAGCAAGTCTGGGTTGTGCTCCCGCGACTAAATCGATCGATCGCAACTAATAATATATAATCGTTAGATAACACAATTCATCATATAATTTTAGGCAACACAATTCACAACTACTTACAATATACAATATTAATGAATTTAACACGAAAGCGTGAACTAAATTTTTCATTTGCAATGTTTCATTTGCATTCAGACTATAACTATTTGGAATAATAAATTTCACTAATAATTCTTCACACTCTTTTGGTTTAGCTTTGATGACGGTGCAAATCTGCTTATTTTTGTTTTCATCTAGCTTGCTGACGTTGCGCACTGTCATCGGGAAGCATAGCGCTGTGCTGGCCTGGGTTACCGAAACGAGGGGTTTTGTCGGCACACCACCCGACTTGGACATTAATTTACAATGTTCTGAAAACTCATTAAGTTCTTTTCGATGTTTCCGAGAATAAGCGAAACAAGAACTGTATCGATTTAAGTACTTCATTGTGTCTAAATGCACTCATATAAAGGATGCGAGTAACGTTGCAATAGTTTTCAATGCAAAATCGTTTGGTTGGTGCAGAATAAAAGAACAGAGTTTTTCGCAAATGACAACACTGGTAGTGGCACATCCAAACAGAAATAAAAACCACCTCGATATGATCCACCTGGAGTTCGACGTGTCACATGCGTCAATTCCGTAGCTCCCATTATTGCATACTGCTGTCCAAAGTAGTATAAATTGGAACAAGCTCCAGGGATGGATTCAGCTGACATGCCCAAGACTGACTCCATGGATCGGACCTAAAATGATCGGATACATCTTTGATCCCAGGCAAGATTGATCGCACGTGAGGCCTCATGGTTCACATTTGAGGATGATTTTTCTCAGACAGAATGTAGACTCTTCATTTTGATCTTTGTCATTTTTGTAGAGTCTCTGGGTGATAATTTATTTAATAAATTCAAATGGTTTTCCCTTAACAAGCGTCAGTACTTAGTTTTAAAATCCTGGTCAAAGTGGGCTAGTGGGCTTCGTGGCCGTGCGGTTAGCGACGTCAATCGCCTAGACGCATGTGCTGTGGAGTGTGGGTTCAATTCCCGCCCTGGTAAGGAGAAAACTTTTCGTAAAGCGAAAAGTTCTCCACTGGTCCACTGGGTGCTGTGTAAATGTCCTGTCCGTTGTCTAATGCTAGATGTTAAGTGTTCAGTCTGTGCGACCTCTGGTCGAAGACGGTGATCCTGTCTTTAAAGTTGGAAAAAACACACCAATACAACATTTGTTTTATCATTTCTAGACCAACATTTGAAAAGGGCGTAACAGCCAAAAATTATTCCTTGTGATTCCTCGTCTACATATACAGCTATATATATGGACGAAGAATCAGAAGGATTAAATTTTGGCTGTTACGCCCTTTTCAAATGTTGGTCTAGATTTCTCTTTTTTTGGTTAATATGTCATGAAGCCAACCAGGTAACAATACGATACTCATACTTCCATGCCCAGGGAAATTGAGAAAATGCCCTAGACCGGACTGGGAATCAAATCCATCTATTTTCATTGGAGCCACGCATCTTACCGCTAGTCCAAGGAAGGCCTCCATTATTGGCATTGTTACTCTCAAATTGAAAACCCCTGGTTCGGACTGCGCTACGCCCGGGATTGGACAGCATTATCGTACGAGGTGTATCATAAATCAATGATTGATGAATGATTTACCCCCCTTCATCGCAACGTTTGTTTACTCCATAAGCGAACGAGCTCTTCATACTCGAGCCCGTTTTGTGCTGTGTTATGAACTCTTGCTAAAGGGAATATAATAAAGCTGACAAAACAATGTATCAGAAACCTCGAAGAGAAATTAACCGGATTTAAGCACGAGAGGTGATTTCCTCCGGCACCGGTGCCCACATAAACACACAATTGGACATTTTGACACCAACAGTTGAGCACCGGATTTGTGTCTTCCCCGGTCGGATCCGAATTTCAAGCCTGCTGGACACTGGCTGTTGCGTTGGCAGCTTCAGTGAACACGGCAGCCTCATGCCACATGCGCTCTCCGAGGGAGTTCCAAATTGGTCTTGGTCGCGAGCGAAAGGGACACAAATGTGATAAGATTAACAAGATTTCCGAAGAGTGATTAGGCATCAGAAGGTGGATGAGGACCAATTCCCCACAGGGCCAGTCAGCCCGAAAGAAGACATTCGGATCGATCTGGGAATCGAGGCGCCAAATTTGATATTCACGGTTTCGATTATACGCGCCAGTAATTGATTGACCGTTCCTGGGCCTCTGCTCTGTGACGGGCACCACGCAGCGAACCCGAGCCCATTCGAGAACCTCCCCGCCTAGAGGAGGCGGGACACGGTCGATGGATTTATTGGGAATATCTTTATTATTCATCTTCATCGCTGGCTCTGACAGTTGGCTGGATGACACGATCAGCGGATTTGAATATATTATCAAATGGCTCTGCTGGGAGCGCACGAGTTGGCCCAAGAAGGACTGGAATCAATCACCGTTTCTGGGTATTAATAGCAGGTCTGCTGTGCTGCCCGGTGACGAATGACGTGCGGAACCACACTGTTTGGTGAATGTTAAGTATCGTTAATGATTCTTTAAATGCCTGTTGAAATTTTGACAGTCGCACGGATGACAGTTTTGATTTGAGGTGGAAAATAATTTGCTTCACGATAAAATCTTCACACCTTGAGGGGTATCAGACTATGTTTTGAGAAGTGCGTTTTTTCAATTGTTGTTCGCCAGTGTTGATTCGAATTCATTTGAATAAATGTGCTCATTTGTGCTAAATATTCACATATATTTTTTAGATGGACATAAACTCAGAAAGACCATTTTGTGGATAATTGTCTTATGAAGCAAAGCGAGGAAACTCCCGCAACCAATATAAAAGCGTAATCTGTTTTGAGAATACATTAACCGATTTTTAGGTATCTAGACGTATTTATTAGACGTGACTTGTTTTTGGTTGATTTGTAGCCTTTGGATTTATTCAAACACTTAGTTGATGCCACGAACAAATCAACAAAAAATCGAAGAAACATGAAGTAATATTTAAAAAGATGTGGAAGTTATGGTAGACTGCTAAATTGGTTAAATCTATCCAATGCAAAGCGATCCCAGTGTGCTAATTACGATTGAATATTTATTACGTAGATTTGATCGATTAGAGTAAGAGACAATCCTTAACCACGTACAACTGCGCCCAAACTTTGAGATAATGAAACATGTGAGCAATGTCGGATGTTGAAAATCGAAAATGGTAATTTATTTCGCACCCCAAGTACAGACATCCTTCGTTAAACATTGATCTGTTTGTTCATATCCATGCTCTATCTTGTATCACCTTCTATAATATGCTGCAAACATTTTTCTATAGAAGGAAAATTCAAGAGTCCAAACAATGGGATTTAATAGCGATCATTTTTGGTTTCATGCTTTCCAAATCGGGTAGATGATCGAGCCAATAGATAAATCATGTGTGCGTCTTGCTGGAATACGAATTTGGAAGAAAAAAAATCGTGGCACAAACCACATGAAAGAATAATGGGTCCAAATTAATTCAGAGGGGGGCAGTTGTGAACGACTCGGCAATCCGCGCACAGTAATGGTGATAGCAAACATCATCAGCAACAAATCCACACCAGGGGGAAATAAGCACCCAGAGAAATAATGAAATAGGTATAAATAGTAATCATAATTGAGTGTAATTTTCAGGTACTTAAAACTTTATGGTGATCACTGACTGGTGGCTTGTTGGTTAACCAAGCTCGTGAGGCTGTGCGCATGTGTGCTTTTTCGACGTTTCCTCCAAATTGATCGTAATACGCCAGCACAATCTGGCGAACGAGATGTTGAATGTAAGGTGTAACGATAAAAATGGGAGTAAGGGAGCACGGTTGAGGTAAACCACGCCAACCATTCCAACTCAGTTCCATAACACGTGGCATAATTAGGGTGATCTAGTCTCGTAAATAGAAAGATCTTTAGACTTGTGGAGACTACGTTCATGGTTGGGGAAAAGGTTACATGAAATTGAAAAACTGTAAAACATATTTTGATCAGTTGAGTTCTATTCTCCAAACAAATGAAAAGTCTAACGAAATGCAATTACTCAAAGTCCAATGGTATATGGAAGTAAAGTGAATTGGAAATGAGATTGGAAAATTATTCCAAGTAATTGAAACGTTTTGCCTCTGTATCTGAACTTCAACAACACGTGTTACTGCTTTTTTGGGGTTCCACGCGAAGCCGTATCTATGGGGTATGATCATGATGATGGAACCTGGTAGACAATAATTGTCCAAGATTGAACGCTGACCGTTTAGCAACGATTATAATGTTGGAAACTTCACCTGGGGTAATGATTATTCGATAACAGGAGGCGTACGTGTGAATTATACGCACATATGGAGATATAATATTATGCGAACTTCTTTGGATGCGGTTAAGTGTCATAGTTTGGGAAGTTCAAATTTCAATAGTAACAGTTCTGTCCTAAATAGTTCTGTCCATAAGTTTGATAGTTTCTTTCATATGTGGCGCAAAGACGGTTTGTGTTTGCATGTCGATTTGCATAGGGAGATGGATATATGTTTGAACACTCGTACTAGTATCAAACTACGTTGAATGCATAATTCCAACCTTCGTTTCTCGTAGCTAAATAAACTATATTAGTAAACTACTCATTCCTTGAAAGCTGATGTACCATATACTTTTTGTCTGATCTGAGCTTTTAACGGTCTCTATCGCTGACTCACGTATTGTGGAAGAGCACCCCGGCAACAACCACCGCACATGAACCGCAATGACCTCTAGCTCAGTCTCAGAACAATCAACATACCAAATCAGCGTCTAGCCATCGTGAGATCTAATTTAGCTGTTCGTGATGTCTACTTTTCTTTGCAGCAGGGATAGTCCCAATCATTTCGATATAGTTGGACTCATTTACCAACAATTTATTTCAGAAGAAAATTTTAAAACGGTTTATGGTAGACTGGTAGCATTGTACTTTTTTACAACTTTGTTCAACAGTGCGGTGTTTGAATTCCACTAAATACGGAGCTAGTGCACTACTTACTAGTAATTGGAGTTTATTGTCAGTCATTTAGCATGTTAAGTGGAACTAGCGCACTCACACTGTGTATGGAATGCAACCAAACTCAGAGTCATCTTCAGTATTCGGTTCTTCTTCACCTGAAGTTTCTTTCTGTGGCTAGCGGCGCAGCTATACCAAGTTGAGAAGCGATAGCTTGCAGTCTTATACAGCAGAATCTTAGAGTTGACATCCAAATGTGAACGTCAGCTGATAAGTGGGAAGAGCATTTCGATGAGTAGCGAAGGTCAATTTCTTGTCCATCGATAATCCTAGACATTGTTCCTCATCTGACCATGGAACTGGAATTATCAAGCAGATAATTCGTTTTGTGGGAGTTTTTGAGGGCTTCGCTGGTGAGTAAAGAACATAGCTTGCTATTTGGTGGCATTCGTTTTTATCTTCCGTAGCGATGAAGCCAGACAATTTCATAGAAGCCAATAAATGCAGGACTGCTTCTTGTCAAGCAGAGTTGCAGGATTTCTCCGTTTTTGACCATCATCGGCTTGGGCCTGGTAAATGTGTGAGATATACCCCTTCACTGCAGTGACTGTATGTGGATCATCTACCATAGAAGACAATATAATGTCATGTCGTAAGGGTGGTGCTTTGGTGATTCTCCAGTGTTTGTCACGGTCAGCGGAAACAGCGTTTCTGTGAATTTTCGAAAATTCGTTCCATCACATTCCTCTCGGATTCAGATTCGGTTCAGTGATTTTCCATCTTCCTTCTTCGTTCTTCGTCCTTCCTTTTTCTTTCTTTCTTCTTCTTTCTTCTATCTTCCTTCTTCGTTCTTCATTCTTCTTTCTTCCTTGTTCCTCCTTCCATCTTTCTTCCATCCTGCTTCCTTTTTCTTTTCTCTTTCTTCTAATTCATCTGGAGCCTCAGTACGTACGTAGGAATACGGCGAGGGCTTTGTTTATTTCCGACGCTCTTCAAGATCGCTTAGATTGCCCAATGATTCTTGGGCAAGTGAACATCAACGTTGCCCCTCGGACTTTGAGAAATAACTTCATGCTCCGTTTACCGTTTCAACGCACCAACTACGGTATGCACGGTGCGATTACTGGATTGCAAAGGATCTTCAACAGAGCAGTGTTGGTAGAATTAAACTCAAATCGCACTCACCGAAACCTCATGCGCGAGCTGACTCGCTTGTGATTCTGCAGGGAGAGCATCGCGCATAAATTTTTCACGCAGAATCGCATCGTTTCGCTCATTCGCCGAAAAATGTTTTCGCTCCAAAAAGTGTCAAAACTCAATCGAAGCGTATTTTATGTTTACGCATAGATTTATTATCCATTGTTTTAAGTAAAGAAAGTTATTCCGATGAATTTAATCGCGAGTCGAATCATGGACGATTCTCTGGGCCATGAGTCGGGTGGGGTTTGCCTCGCGCTTGATTTGAATCGTGGATGAGATATGAGAATTTGAGATTTTACCAACACTGCAACAGAGTGGCTTTAGCGTTTGACTTTAGTGTTAGTCGCCCTAATCAAAGACGACGGGTTTCCAATTTGTTTGCTTTTCGCACATAGTTCTTCTTTCTGTTTATTCCGAAGCCGGTTTCAACCATTGCATTGAGAGCCCGTACGCCTTAGTTTTAGTTAGAGTTGCTTTATTTAAAATCATTTAGGCTGTATACACAATAAATAGGCCTTCCTTAGCCGAGCGAGAAGATGTGTGGCTGCCATGATGGGTTAAACTTCTGGCTCGGTCTAGGAAATTCATCGATTAGAAATTTACTCGACTTTTTTGGGCATAAAAGTTTCAACGTGTTAATTTCGTGTTATACGAATGCAAAAAAAATGCTGTGCTGAATGAACACTGTTATTAGAATTCTACGAAATGATACATTCTGCCAAAAGTCATTCGACGTACTGACGTACACAAGTGAAAGAGATCATCGAACATTTGCTAGGATTGACAACTGTAGGGTCAATGTTAAACCACAGACAACCCAAGTAGCACACGCAACATCTTCCTAAAAGCATATTGTTTCTATTCAGTTTCATTAAAGGCATTGTAAAAACATCAAAGCACGAAAAAGTTGCATCAAGATGTCAAAAACGTTCGAATTGTGGTCAATGTTTCATTAACATTGCAATGCAGTACGTATTTGAGATTTGGAAACAAACAACCAAAGAATACTGCACATGTTGCAAACACGAAACAAAATCATTTAGTTACATATTTTTAACCATGTAACTTCAATGCGTCTTTTAAAATTTAATTGTTTGTTTTAATTGAGTTGCAGATAAGTTGAGTGCTTCTTCATGTTTAGCATCGTTCAACGTTTTGACAACTAATATTTTTTTCCTGTGATGGTGCAATCAAGTAACAGGAAACCCGAGTACAAAACTTCATAATCGTATGGTTTTTATGATGAGTCAACATGCAGTCCCTTCGAAGTGTTGAATGGTGCTGTGGTAGAGTGAAGGACTATCAATCACAAGATCCATAAATCAAATCCAGTCTCATGCTTTTTTTTCCGCTGTAGTATTTTGCCACATTATTGCAATTTTACTGCAATCGAAAGATGTTTCCGTAGGCTCCACCTCTTGCGCTTTTTAGATTGCAAGAGAGTTATATTTGATGGCACATACGCAAAGATTGTTCAGTAGTGAAACAAATTGTGCTGCTTGGGAAACAGACATAACATTGAACATTCACTCGCCAAATCATCGGCGCGCAAACACTAACGACTTCTGTTGATTTCAGTTAGTTGGGCAAATCACAAACCAGATGGCGGTAGTGAGCAAACGTCAAACTCAAGCAAATCCGATGCGCGCGCCACGAGTGATCGATTGGCCAACTAACGATTATTTAAATTGAGCAGTAAATCAAAGAACGATGGTCATTTTACGAGTGTTATATCTGTTTGTCTGTGGTTAAAGATAGACCGGATCAGTGCATAGAGCTTCATATCATCCGCATACGACAGTCGCGGTCCTTGGAGTGCATTGTTGACATCATTGAAACACAAAAGGAATATCAAATGACCAAGATGGCGATCCTTGAGGAATGCCTGAGGTTGCCAAAACTTCAGTGGTCTAGGAATTACCTACCGTAACAGATTCAGTGGAATATGAATGGAACCAGCGCAAAAGATAACCGACAATGATAAGTCCATCCAATTTCGCAACCGTGATAGCTTGATTGATTTTATCGAAAGCTGCAGATAGGTCAGTATAGACAACGTCCGTTTATGCTTTCTGCACAACGCTGTCAGAAGTGCTTGAAGTTAGGAAAGCATATTAATAGATTAGAAGTCGTTGATCTGCCTGGGTTAAACTTATGTTGTTCGACGCTCATTGCTTACAGTGGGATATGAGTGGTGCTGTTGTCACTAGCTCGAATAGTTTAGATACGATCTATAAGTGGTATCAAAACGAAACTTAGCATATAATAGTTTATTTGAAATCTTGGAAAATGATTATAATTTGGGATGGGATGATTTGTTTCCGGATTAAAACAAAAGGATTCCTTTAGTTTAAAGTTTATTGGTTTTGCCTTACGGCATCAAGGTTGATGAGATCTGTTTAATCTTCAAAGCTATGTTAGTCGATGCAAGCTCATCAATATGAAACTTTTTCAAACAAGAAGGGACATCGCTAAAGCCCGTTTTATTGCTGACCTCCTCCAATGTCACATTGATTGTCCTTTATTTATTTATTGGAATTCATGTACCTTGTCGCAGACTTCGTTCAAATCCATTCCTTTTTATTCGTCCTGCTAGAACCAACTACCGCCAATTTGAGATCATACAAAGTATGTGTCGCTTTTTCAACAGTTGTTCCAACGTTTTTGATTTTGTATTTGTTTTTGTATTGTTGACCAATTAAATAAATTAAATAAATCTTCTATATATCTATCTATCTACATCTATATACATAAAATTGAATTTCTGTCTGTCTGAACCTTATAGACTCCGAAACTACTGACCCCATCGGCGTGCAAATTTATATGCAGAGGTTTTTGAGGCCGGGGAAGGTTCTTAAGATGGTTTGAGACTCCTCGAAGCAACAATATATTTATAACTTGAGAATGATTCAAGCAAATGGAACCAAATCATACAAGTAGAGGTTTTGGAAGGTAAGATATGTTTCTGTGGTGGTTCTATACCCCTCCATCTTCTAGAAAAGGGAGCTTCCATACAAATGAAACAGAAATTTCTGCATAATTCGAGAATTAATGAGAGAATAAATCAATTTTAGGCGAAACGAAGTTCGTCGGGTCTGCTAGTAAATAAATAAGTAAACAAAAAAGTTATCGTGCCAAACAGAGTCTCAACATAAATTAAATAATTCAACAATTTAAACTATCATGCAAAAATCTACTTTTTTTTATTTTCGATATTTGTTGTTGGAAAAAAATTGTCACGCCGTGATTAAGCTAAGACTTTGCCACCTTTTGCTGCTTGATTTGCCTTTCAATACACAAAAAAACGTTTTTTATGGGTTAACTGTTCCGTTTCTCATCTCACAGAACATATATTCATCTCACAGCGAAACAAAAATACAGCTGAAGAAAATAATCACTAAGATGAGAAACATTTTTTTTATTCAGGAGCAGTAACCTTATTATTGTAAGTTCTACCTTTCTTTCGATACCTATCCATATTTGTACACCGTACAGTTTAGTGATAATTCCATTCACATCTGACCCAAATGATTTCAGCCTTCATGCCAATGGGTTTGCTAATCATCCGATTAGAATAAATCACTACACTCCATCAGCCATTTTTGCGCATTGCATAGTAATGTGTCGCAAAATGACTCGATTTATCTCCCGTTTGTTATCCGCTTGGATCGGGCGACTCATTGCCTGCCAAGTGGGCGACAATTATTATTGTTGCTAATAAATAGTAGATAATGATGATAACAATATATGAAAATGCATTAAAACCCGTTCGCTATAATTGCGACAAATGCACCTACCGACGAGCGATCGCGAGCTGATGGCCTCCGAGCTGAGGCCCCTTGCTTCCAAATAGTCGTCATTTCGTCGCGACGGAAGGGAAAGGGAACGGAATAAAATATGAAATAAAATTAATTAGTCTGGTTGGCTGGAGGCTCCACTTTGAGAGGTACACCAGTGAAGGGTATGAAGCATATGAGCAAAATACGGAGTGATACAAAAAGCTGCCAATTCATCGTCATAAACCGCATCGTGACACTCGCTGCAATAATGGCTTTGACTGACACACTCTCTTCCTCGATACCTTCCAATGCACTTGGGTTAGGATTTCGTGGTGGCCTGAAATAGGCCATTGCATATACAGACCCAGAATAAGGTGTAACTGTGCATGGATTCATGAATAGAATTCAATAATACTTTTCTCAATTATCACATAATCATGATAATGCCTTGCATCCTATGAATCAGATTTTGCACTATGGAAGTTAAAGTGACAATTACATGGGGATGATGAATCCGATGTCTATCGCACATCCGTTCATGTTCGTCATGTGACTGGTCCATGGCCAAACGAGTTGCTGGCTTCGAAAACTCGCATCTTTACGCCAGTCTAAGCCCTCTTTCACATATCACACTAAAATAACATGAGCGACAAACCAGGGGCTTCCTTCAATCTTAAACTCGAATTGCTACTGTTGGTCTTTTTTGTTAGCACTGTAGCAATGATTATTCACTTACGGCTCTCTTTGTCAGTGATGCATTATCAAAATGCAATCCCATTAGCAATTAATGATCGCACAGACGCATACATACACAGAGACGCGATCCAATCCAGTCGGTGGATCAAAATGCGCAGTTCTGAATGGAAGCGAACCATGTAGTTAGTACCCTGCCTGCTCACTGTGGGGTATAGTCAATCAGTCAACCAGTCAGTAAGTTAGTTGGACTTGGGTGGACGCGAAAGGGAACAGAGGGATAAAATCATTACCCGCTGAAAGCTGCAACTCATCCAATTCATTCTTTGGACTTCGACAGTAACGGAACTGTGATGTGATTCACCAGGGTCAAGCGATGGCTGATTCAACGACCAGGATATGTTAACCAGATTTTTGTATGCGATTTTCTTCATAGTATCATCTCGTCAAATTTGGGCGCCAATTCTAGCGTGACTGAATTGAGATAAACATCAAATTATTGGCTTCAAGGGAAACGTGACATGGTGGAAAACCCAGATTAATCCACCTAGCGGTGATGGTGCCTTTCTCGTTCGATCAAAAGGTTTGGAAAAATCTAAAATAACACCAATATGTGGATTGGTCTTATTTTTCATATTTGTTTATATGCATAAAAAAATTCTTGCCAAACGCAATTTGTTGCAAATAAATCGGATGAGCATAAGATCAAAAAATGGCATTTCATTTTGTACTTTTAAAATTAGTATTTTCGCCATAACTTTTGACCAATTGTACGATCCGGCCAAGTTTCTATAGGAAACAATGGGACAAGATTCTGCGTCGAATGCAATCTGTTGCGAGCGACCTGAGAAGCACACATATTGCACATCAATTACAGTAACTTATATATGACCGGATTCAGTCACAATATGGTTACTGCAACCAGATTTGTTGAACTTGTGTTGCTTGGGGAATAGATGAAGTCTAAGTGCTAAAAAGTGAGCTAGACTTTGTTGAACTCTTTTTCACAATAAATAGTAATTTTACCATAACTTCTAAGCCCATAGTCCGATCTGGCCAATTTTCAATAGGAATCAATGAGACATTCGGCGTCGAATGCAATTTAATGCGAGCAAATCGGTTGAGGAAAAGTACCTGAAAGTACCAATTTCAAATAGGAAACAATGGGACAGGATTCTGCGTCGAATGCAACTTGTTGCGAGCAAATCGGTTGAGGATAAGTGCCCGAAAAATGAGTGACTTTTTTTAGCCGGTTTTTTTGTATGAATTTGTATTTTGGCCATAGTTTCTGATCCCATAGTCCGATCTGGCCAATTTCAAATAGGAAACAATGGGACAGGATTTTGCGTCGAATGCAACTTGTCGCGAGCAAATCGGTTGAGGATAAGTGCCCGAAAAATGAGTGACATTTTTTACGTGGTTTTTTGTATGAATTTGTATTTTGGCCATAGTTTCTGATCCCATTGTCCGATCTGGCCAATTTCGAATAGGAAACAATGGGACAGGATTCTGCGTCGAATGCAACTTGTCGCGAGCAAATCGGTTGAGGATAAGTGCCCGAAAATGAGTGACATTTTTCACGCGATTTTTTCGTATGAATTTGTATTTTGACCATAACTTCTGATCCCATAGTCCGATCTGGCCAATTTTCAATAGGAAACAATGGGACACGATTCTGCGTCGAATGCAATTGTTGCAAGTAAATCGGCTGAGTTATCCTCGTGCCCGAAAAATGAGTGACATTTTTTACGCGATTTTTTTGTATGAATTTGTATTATGACCATAACTTCTGATCCCATAGTCCGATCTGGCCAATTTCAAATAGGAAACAATGGGATAGGATTCTGCGTCGAATGCAACTTGTTGTGAACAAATCGGTTGAGGATAAGTGCCCGAAAAATGAGTGACATTTTTTACGCGATTTTTTCGTATGAATTTGTATTTTGACCATAACTTCTGATCCCATAGTCCGATCTGGCCAATTTCAAATAGGAAACAATGGGACAGGATTCTGCGTCGAATGCAACTTGTTGCGAGCAAATCGGTTGAGGATAAGTGCCCGAAAAATGAGTGACATTTTTTACGCGGTTTTTTTGTATGAATTTGTATTTTGGCCATAGTTTCTGATCCCATAGTCCGATCTGGCCAATTTCAAATAGGAAACAATGGGACAGGATTCTGCGTCGAATGCAACTTGTCGCGAGCAAATCGGTTGAGGATAAGTGCCCGAAAAATGAGTGACATTTTTCACGCGATTTTTTCGTATGAATTTGTATTTTGACCATAACTTCTGATCCCATAGTCCGATCTGGCCAATTTCAAATAGGAAACAATGGGACAGGATTCTGCGTCGAATGCAACTTGTTGCAAGTAAATCGGTTGAGGATAAGTGCCCGAAAAATGAGTGACATTTTTTACGCGATTTTTTTGTATGAATTTGTATTATGACCATAACTTCTGATCCCATAGTCCGATCTGGCCAATTTCAAATAGGAAACAATGGGATAGGATTCTGCGTCGAATGCAACTTGTTGTGAACAAATCGGTTGAGGATAAGTGCCCGAAAAATGAGTGACATTTTTTACGCGATTTTTTCGTATGAATTTGTATTTTGACCATAACTTCTGATCCCATAGTCCGATCTGGCCAATTTCAAATAGGAAACAATGGGACAGGATTTTGCGTCGAATGCAACTTGTTGCGAGCAAATCAGTGGAGGATAAGTGCCCGAAAATGAGTGACATTTTTGCGTCGTTTAGTGCGCACACACACACACACACACACACACACACATTATCATTGACAGACATCACCTCAATTCGTCGAACTGAGTCGATTGGTATATAACACTATGGGTCTCCGGGCCTTCTATAAAAAGTTTGTTTTTGGAGCGATCATATAGCCTTTACCGTATACTTAGTATACGAGAAAGGCAAAAAGGTTTCAACTATGGTAGGCTTATTCCTTATTTTGTTCTGGATCTGGCAGCGATCAGCCTACTATTTATAGGTCTTATTCGCGTGCTGTGGGATGTGGGTTCGATCACCGGCCTAGTAAGGATATTGTTTTTCTTTAAGCGGAACTTTCTCCAGTCAGGCTGATAGAAAACGGTGATCCTGTTTTGTTAAAATATTAATCGTTAGAATGCGATTCAAAAGATGGAAACGATAAAGACATCATCACCGCTGGGGGATATTTTTTTTCTCCATAAGATTTTTAACACTAGTCTGGTTCACATCAGTTGGGAACATTCTAGAAATCGTTTGTGCACCTTCAGATCTATGTTCGAATCCCAGGATCTCAGAGTATGTTTTTAGGCTTTTACGGGGATATTCAAGAATTATTGATGGTATTTTTATGCATAACTGTATGCATTTGCTCCATTGTATCTATACCAACATTTGAAAAGGGCGTAACAGCCAAAATTTATTCCTTCTGATTCTTTGTCCACATATATAGCTATATATGTAGACGAAGAATGCGAAGAAATAAATTTTGGCTGTTACGACCTTTTCAAATGTTGGTCCAGGTATCAAAATAAACGGCTGAAAGCCATTTGGCCGAATGCCAGCTGACCGAAAGCCATCTAACCGAATTCCATTTGGCCAAAACGGTTATTAGGTTGAAAACGGTTTGGCCGAAAAGGACACTTGGCCGAAAATGTTGTTCGGCTAAACTTGTCACTTGGCTGAGCAGGTCATTTGGCCGAAAATGCCGTTTCGCAGAGAAAATCAATTGACCGAAAATGTCACTTGGTCGAACAGGTCATTTGGTCGATATGGTTGTTTGGCCGAAAATAGTGAATGTGAAAAATGATCTTTTAGGCCTAATGACTTATTCGGTCAAACAACTATCGGTCTACCAACCTTCGTGGAGATGGCTTTCGGTCAAAAGCCCTTACAGAAAAACCAACTTGTCAGCTCTTGAAAAAAACGATTTACCGGTTCTAAAAACTGAACTACCTTCATTTTCACGAATTTACCTATTCAGCAATTGATTTTAATAGCAATTTGCAAGAACCGATTTTTTATCTTCTTCTTCTTCTTCTTATTGGCATTACATTCCCACACTGGGACAGAGCCGCTTCGCAGCTTAGTGTTCATTAAGCAGTTATTAACCCGTAAATGCGCAAAGTTTTTTTAAAACAACAAACCGAAAATATGTTTAATGTTAATGATTTTAATGGTTGTTTACGTTAAAATATTTTCGATGATTTCTAAAAAAATCGCCTTGCGCCTTTAAGGGTTAACTGCGAGGTTTCTAAGCCAGATTACCATTTTTGCATTCGTATATCGTGAGGCTAGCACGATGATACTTTTATGCCCAGGGAAATCGAGACAATTTCCAATCCGAAAATTGCCTAGACCGGCACCGGGAATCGAACCCAGTCACCCTCAGCATGGTCTTGCTTTGTAGTCGAACCGATTTTTTTATATTCGAATTAAAATTTATTTTTCGAGCTTAGGCTTAAGCACCGCTTAAGAACAATCATAACAAGGTCCGAAATGGCTACAATAATGGCCAATCTAGGCATTACTTAGAGATCCAAATAAACCTCATCTGAAAAGTCTATTGTAATTCTTGTAATGCCGTTCGCAAACTCATTAATATAAGATTTCATCCTATTATTTAAATAGAATATACTCAGGGTGGCCACCGAACCGGGAAAAACGGGAAAAGCGGGAAAAAGACGGGAAATTGAAGTCACCGGGAAAAAAAGCGGGAAAAACCGGGAATTCAGGACATGTACCGGGAAAAAATAATTTTCGTCAAATTACATTCCAAATTCTTTTCAATGATGTTGATATAAGGAGAAAAAAGAACTTTTCAATGTTTATTACTCAGTTGCATTCTGACTGAATTATTTAATTTCAGTACATGGTGTGTGATACCTAATTATGTAGATTCCAAATCCAGTTTGTGTTGTCACTAGATCATTTTGATATCATTTTCTACTGACATATATCATGGATATTGTGTTACGAGGCAATTTTTTAGTCTTTATTATTGTGAATTTTTATGTTTTAGAAATTCATCACGTAGTTTATTATTATTATACTTTATTAGTGACACTTTACCACTAAAGTGACATTCGTGTCTATTCACGTAGTTACGAGGCAAACTTAGAATCGAATATCGAAATTTTCATTCTTTTAAATGAAAGTATTCATCTTTAGGTTACTCTTCTAATCTCCAAGCTCGTCTTAAGAGGAAAATACTTCTATTATTATTTTAGCAATTTTCAATTGCACAGAATTCGAAACAAAAAAAAATAAATAAGGTGAATAATATATATTTTGATACATCTTCAAGAGTTGTTTGGAATTATATTCAAAAATTCTACAAATAATAAAAAAATTCTTCGTGATTTAGTCTGTTATATTTTGAAGTATTACAGTTTAGTATTTTTCCACAACTAACCTAATATAATATAAGGTTATGATGGTGAAAGATATTCTATAAGATATTTTTTAACTTATTTCTCGGAATATAAAGAATAAGTTCCAAAACCTTGAAAATTGCAATATTCCAATATTCCAAGAACGTTCAAATTTCTTAATAATATATTCAAGATTTTAATTTAATGGATAGAAGACTGGAAAAAACAAAATTCTAGAACTTAAAATGTAAAGCCGAATAAATTATGAATCGATTGTTTTGATTGCCCAAAATGTGCTTACATTTATTTTAAAAAACAAAATAATGATTTTGATCGGAAACAAAGATTTAAGTCTTCGGTTTAAATCTGTGTTCAAATTAATTGTTTTATAATTAAGCAAACATTAAAAAAATCGGTTGTACTATATGATACTATTTTCACTGCTTTCTGTGAACATTATGCTCTAAGAAGAAAGAACCTTAATTGACTGGCATGCAATGTCAATTGGCTCTGTCAAAAGCTTACAAAAGTTTCGCAGCCAACAAAAAAATACGACGGTTTTGCAACTAACAAAAGATTCAAACCATTTTCATCAGGTGCTAATGTGGTATTATCATATTGATTAAATGTCATGGTCACGAGGCGCACAATTTCAATGTGTCTCCTGATTTGATGCATTTCGCATAACACGTTGTTGGTAATTTAATGTATTTATTTCAAAAGTTCGTTACAAATTATCAGTTGCTATTATTACAAATTATAAAACTAAACTCCGATATGGTCAAAAAATAGAACACCTAGTTAAGGTCCAAAAACTCTTTTCCAATTTTTTTTCAAATTAAATAAAACCGGGAAAATTTGACAAAATTTACCGGGAAAAGCGGGAAAAAAACGGGAATTTGAAAATCGAATTTTAGTGGCCACCCTGAATATACGTTTTCTAAACTATGTTCTAAAAATAATTGGTTAAATTTGTATAAGCGAACGGGTTTTACGTTGGAGTGGTAAAATGATTCCTAGTCAACGACTCAATGAACACCATAAAAGTAGAATCCTGCTTCTGTAATTGTTATGACCCTGCATAAACAGTTTGATGGAAACATTTAGCACAATCTTTACAAATCGCATGAGTACATAATCAAGTCACTGTATTTAAGTGGCCACAAAAAACATCAATCGAAATGGATACATCAAATCGAGCTAGAGAGCACCACTCACTCAATTCGAAACCATCCAGCTTCTGTACGGTGGTGTACCAATCATAAATCAAACCGTGGGAGATGAAACCCAAAAGCGTTAAATCGATTGGACATGCTTGAAATTAATATACACATTAGAGACCCTGTGCGCTCAAAGTTTCTTTTATTCCCCCCCTGCGCGGCACCCAGGATGCCAGTTGCTGACGGTGGTGGCAGTAGTTTCCTTCGTCTCGCATTGCGGATCCGAAGTTTGACTTGAAGGCTCTATTCTGTGAGAGAATTATGGATAATTATAGCGGGGACCGATTAGTTCGGTACGGTACTCCAACTCTACAATGCACGAGAGTCAATGAAGCGACTCAAGTGCCCAGCCAGAATGTTAAGATCGAACCGAGCCGAACGTTGCGGACGAAGATGACGACGACGCCGAAATCGAAATTGTCGCCAATTGTGCCGCAAATATTCCCACGAGAAATTAATCCGTTCTGTCGAGGAGGTGCCACTCGGTGCTTTACGTCGGGTTGGTTACTTGCAGCTTCTAATTGAAAAGTATCAAAACAATGTTTAAGCTTCGAGTACGTGATACCGAAGAGGGGCCCTGCCATAGAACTGCGAGAACCGAAACGGCTCTTGTCGAGTTTAAATTTGTCGAGGGTACTTCACGGCAATTACTCTCGGCTACGGAACTGCGAGACGCGCGAGGTTGACGATTGATCGCAAGAAAAAGAGTTAGTCAAACCGATGCTCTACCGGATAGGTTCAAGTACTAAATGGAAATAGTGGTGGTGGCACCAAAGAAGTTTCGTTCAAAGAAGGGTTGGTAAATGAAGGACTTTGTTAAACTTGTCCTTTGGGTGGGTTCTACAATATTTTTCATCCAGTAAGAAATGAATGCTGCATAGTGACTGCTCGTTACGGCAAAGCAGGCATTACCACCGCTACGAGTTTTCAATATTGTAACTTAATGAGTAACTGTTCAGATTCTTTACCTTTTAGTCCTCATGGCGGCGAAATTTGAACTAAGCATCGGAATTAAATGAAGTAAAAATGGTATATCGTTGCAAAGCAGTTGTATTGCATATCCTGAAAGTTTTAAGTTCGACGTCGAACAACTTGATTTTACGAAATAAATTTGTGTGTTGCCATGTTGCCTCAACGAATGGCTTGCGTCGTCGACTAATATTAATACTATCAGCGACAATTCAATAACCCGATTCTTTGTGTATCATGCATTTCATCTGAGCCTTATACTCGCTTTTTGTATATCCATCCGAATTTTAAAGAGGAGATGCTAAGAATCTTAAGATACTCCACAAAATCGTTCGGCAAAAGTTGCACCGAAACTACTACAATCTTTCTAACTTTGAACTTTGTCCTTCCGATAAATTAATGCTAATCTGCTACATATTTCACATCTATACCTACTGAAATTCCGATGTGTTATATGACATATTTTGCATTCTTCAGAAGGCCATTATTCACTGAGGGTCATGGGTTTGAGTCCCATCGAAGGAAAGTGCAATACATTTTTCAAATCAAATTCTTTCACATAATGTACATATTCACATCCGAGTTTTTCAGAACTTTGTAAATTAATGACCATGTCGGGTGGCTAATACTTGAAAAATAGGAAATTAACTTTGATTGAAACATTCTTCAGTAGTTTTTTTTTAAGTTTATATATCAACCACTATACTGCCCATAAATTTATAACAGTCCCATGTAGATAGGAAATCAAGCAAACGTGGGACCGTTATGAATTTATGGGCAGTATATGTGTGTGATTTCTACTGGATTTGTCACGAAACCTTTTGGTATGCATTAACACTTTGAAAATTCAGACCTTCTTGGAACGTATGTCTGGAAGCGGAGACCGGAAACAGATCCCGTCTAGAGTATTCGAGAGTTTTTCGCTTACTCGGAAGAATTGTTCAATGGCATCAAGTATGCCTATTAAGAAGAGACAAGAGCAATCTACTTGCGGAGGGCAAGATAGGATAGGAGCAGGGCGGCTGTAGCTCTTTCAGCCGATAATGATAATCAAGTGTTGGAAAAGTATTGTGGCTAGACCGGATTGTGGCTCCTGATCACTGTGGGGTTGGCAAAACAACGATTAACTGCCTGACGAGGGTTGCGTGGCACGCGTCAGCATTAGTCAGGGCGTCGCGTATGCTGAAGAAAACCTGGTCATTGTATTCAGAAATCTCATACTTTGGGCACTGGCAAATTACGTGCTGGCCAAAATGAAACGCTTCGCAGTTCTCGCAAACAATCCGGAAAGGACTGTCGCCGAAATTGCGGGGAAAGTAGGAGTGCCCGGTACGGAGACATGAGACAATCTGCTGACCTCTGTAGTTGGACAAATCGTTCAACGGTGTTGCGGTTCCCTTAGCTTTACGTAGTTGTGCAGGGCAAGACACCTTCCATTGGTTCGCCTAATCCTGACTGCCAGTTTGTAATCCAGATTTTGGTGTCAGCCAGAAAGCCGATGTGATGTGGTAAAGCGCCTCATACCTTTGTTACCGATCCCAGTCCGAGGATCTGCTAACACGATCCTGGTGCGATGAACAGGGGCCGATGTGATGTGGTAAAGCGCCTCAAACCTTTGTTACCGATCCCAGTCCGAGGATCTGCTAACACGATCCTGGCGCGATGAACAGGGCCACGGTCTGCCGAAAAAAAGACGCTGCGCTGCGTGGGTTGACTTGTCCGACACGATAAGTCACTCCGCAGCCAACTCCTCTCTATTATTTCCTCTCTTGAAACGTCTCAGATATGGAGTTGTTTATTGTGGCAATAGAAGAGTGCAAGTGGACACGACACCGAGTGCTAGATCCGAATCCCTTCAACGAGGAGAGGGATCTTATGTTCCCCAGATGTTTCTTCGGTGAAGATAGCGGATTTCTAGAAAGAAGAAGGCTGCCGTCTATGGTTGCTTACCCAACTCGCAATATTGGTAAAATCATTTACAAATCTTAATCATCGAGCTCCCCCGAACGAGCAAACTCGTTTGCAAATTTGAAGGAATTCACCAGCTCGAGTTTCTAAAGCATATGCACAACATGTGACAGATTTAGTTCGAAAAATGTATTGGAGAGTAACCACTTCCTTCGGTGTGATTTGATCCCACAAAACCAGTACGCTAGACAGGTGCTTTACCTACTAAGCTACGAAGGACCTCCGTCGACCTTCGCAGGTTAGCGGCTACTGATGAAACCAAATACCCAGCACAAGGCACGTAGTGTTTATTACGGCTAGCTCCATGGCTACACCCTCTCAGGGTCGGCGTTTGCTTGCTTCAAGAGAACCCACTTACCTTCACCTTTCTGATTGGAATCGAAGCGAACAACACAAGATAGATAAAATCCACGGTAGGGAAACCAAATTTGTCTTCCAAAGAAAGTGGTATTGTACACAATAGATAGTCTTAAGCATATCTATTTATCAAAGACATACAGAGGGAGGGAGGGGAGGGGGGGGGGTTTCGTTGCGTCCGACTGGAACTGATGGTATCGTTGGGGCCCATGCAGGAGAGAGATAGAGAGTGGTATTAATTGGAGATTACTTGCCAGATTTCAGGACTTCTTCTGCGGATACTCGGGGCATAGATTCGGACTTTTGGTCGGATCACTTGGTCCAGGAATACGGAACTTTTGCTTTCCAACGGTCTTTTGGCGACATTGTTTTTACAGCTCACGTGGTTTGCCTTTGACTTTGGTCTTAGTGGTTGTCTCAGGTCGAACGGGGTTTCTGGAGCCAGATAGGGTCTACGGGAATTATTGATGGTTGGCGGACGTCCTTGGTCTTCGTCTTAGGAAGCGGGAAATTCTTGGTGGACTTGGTTTTCCATGTTTACCGACGTCCCAGTCGCTCATTCACGGGAAGGCAGCCCATAGGATATTGAGCGATAATGAGTGGGGTTGTACCTACCAGCGACCAGCGACGGGCTCGCCGGTTGTTCCTCTCCAATCAAATTCTTTGTCTGCTTGCCACGGTTGTGCCACTACACTTTTCGCACTAAAAACGTACCAGTTTTCCAGGCCTTCCTTGTAGTCAGACCTCAAAACGCGGCCCCAAAAATCACTTTTTTTTTTTACTTTTTCTGGACCCGTATGATATCCACCGGCTCTCAGTCCCTTCCTCCAATCTCTACACTCCTCCGTTTTTTCCTCTTTGCTTTACGCTCTTTCACAGATTTTCTCTCTTGACGTTCTCCGGAACAAATCCCATTTCTACGTCTATACTGTAGTTATGTGAGGTCATATTAAATTGTCAGATTTTCCAAACATCGTACTGTACAAAAATCTAAGCCTTTGTCGGACAGTTGGAATCCGTTAAGCGGGTTTACTACGTGTATCTCCATTGTTCCGATCAGTCGGTAACAGTAGCCGAACTCTCGTAATCTTTTTTTAGAACTAATTCTCTCATATGTTTTGTTTGTACAAGTAAGGGTGTTCGTTGTTCTATGCGACAGACGTCACGGTCCTGACCGTCTTGACCGCTGATGCCTACCCATACAGACATTACCGCAGACATCGTAAACTCTACCGAAGTAGCCCAGCGGTAACCCATAAGGCAATTTAGTTCTAGGAATGGGCGTTTGCCGAATGGGCGTTGGCGATACTGCCGAATCGATGTTTTTATTGTCGTAATATCGATGCCGAAAAATATCGGCGTTGAAACATATATATTCCGATATATCGATACGTCCAAAAAAGTAAAAGCACGAGCAAAAAAAAATGAGGAAACTTTTATTTTTCCTTTTCAGGTCATCGAATCACACATCAAAGTTTCGCGGTTTTTAACAGATTGTGCCTAATCTGCTATATTTTCACTTTTGTTTTATTACGGATAATGTCTCGGAATTTAAAAAAATCGATATCAGCTACAAAAAATCGATACGGTCAAATATCGAACATAAAAAATCGATACAAAATATAGATTAATCAGAGCGAAAACATCGATTCCCGATATATCGTATCGGTATCGCCCATTCCTAATTACTAATAGTTACTGCAACTTATATGTGACCAAATTCGGTCACTTTTTAGTTGGCGCGAACAAATCTGTTCAAAATGTGCTATTTAGGTAACTGCAGCTTGAGTCCTTATAGAATGAAAATGTTGATGTTGACTGTCAGATGACGAAATATTATCCCGTCCATGGCGAGCAGAAAAAGTGTGACCGTCTTGACTGACCCTTGGGGCTCTCTCGTCTCTTTTCGAAAGGGTCTGGATTCTTTGTTGCCTATTAAAACCCTAAAAGAGCGTCTCGTGATAAAGCTCAGAATAAAGCTGAGGACGTTCCCGAAGAATCCCAAGTCACTGAGTCGCTTGAGCACTACATTATAAGACGGCTCTTTATAAGTAGGTGGTGGAAAACATTTTCACGTTGATTTTGCAATTTTTTACACTTATTTCAAAGACCATTGTCTAAATATGTGAAAAACGTGTTTTTCAGTGCATTAAAACTTATAACACAGACAAACAGACAACTCGTAAAATTCCCATCGTTTACTGATTTACTAGACATTTCAAATAATCATTAGTTGACCAATCGATCATTCGTGGCGTGCGCATCGGATTTGCTCTAGTTTGACGTTTGCTCACTACCACCATCTGGTTCGAGATTTGCCCAACTAACTGGAATCAGCAGTTATCGTTAGTGTTTGAACGACGATGCATTTCAGGAGTAAATGTAAATGGTTCCATTGAATGCAGGCCTTTGCATCTACAATCGTAACTAGTTTTCTTTGGATGATTTTTTAAATGAGTGCAGTTTCTTAACACTTCAAGTAAGTAAACGGAATAAAATATTATGCGAACGTTCTAGATTTTACAAGAACTCCATCGAATGTAGCCATTGAAATATAAAAGTGTAACCAACGCTCGTGAAGACCCGAAAAGTTTCGCGAAAATCCTCAAAAGTAATCGAAGTTTAGTACAGACTTTGGCGGTTGTCGAAGGTCCAAGAAAATCCGCAAAGATGAAGGTTTAATAAGGTTTGCAAGATTCACAAGGACTCAGGTAAGCTTGTAGATGTCTACGAAGTTACACGAAGATCCGTGTAGCTCCACGAAGGTCTAAGAAGGTTTACAAAGGTTTATGAAGCTACGAACAGCCTGTGAAGGTGAGTCAATTATTCGATGATTTTTAAAGGTCTGTAGCAACGTTTATTTTCTCGTTGTGTCAATTTTCAACAATATCGCTTTTTATTTCTTCAAATTCGATTATTTCTCCGATAGGACCTTACTCTGTACTCGAATCTGTTGTTCATCAAAAAACGTTGGACATCTTCTGTACATTCATATTAGATTTACTTTGGTGTTGAATACCTTAGTTAAGTTTGCTCTTTAAACGAACCAATGAGTTCAAAACACCTATGAAAACTTGCAAATTTAGCTCTTTTATTTTTGTCCTGGTGAGGTGATGGACTTTCGTGCATGTTGTTCAACATCGCGCTAAAAGGTGTCATGCGGAGATCCGGGTGTAACAGCCGGGGTACGATTTTCAACAGATCCAATCAATTTATTTTGCTTCGCGGATGACATGGACATTGTCGGCCGAACATTTGCAAAGGTGGCAGAACTGTACACCCGCCTGAAACGTGAAGCAACAAAAGTTGGACTGGTGGTGAATGCGTCAAAGACAAAGTACATGCTTGTGGGCGGAACCGAGCGCGACAGGGCCCGCCTGGGAAGCAGTGTTACGATAGACGGACCATCTTTGGCGGTGTGCAAGAAGATGGTGTGTGGCGGCAAAGAATGAACCATGAGCTCGCCCAACTCTACGGCGAACCCAGTATCCAGAAGGTAGCTAAAGCTGGAAGGGTACGATGGGTATCACATGTTTCAAGAATGCCGGACAGCAACCCTGCAAAGATGGTGTTCGCTTCCGATCCGGCAGGTACGAGACGGCGTGGAGCGCAACGAGCGAGATGGGCAGACCAGGTGCAAAACGACTTGGCGAGCGTGGGGCGTATCCGAAAAGTGAGAGATGCGGCCCCGAACCGTGCATTGTGGTGTCAAATTGTTGATTCAGTGTTATCTGTTTAGATGTTAACTAAATAAATGAAATGAATTTTTATCCTGTCTATTCATTTTTCTCTCGAATACTTTCTGAATACTCGAATACTTCTTTCTTTCCCAATATTTTTACATATGCGTCCCACCTAGCAGAATTCCATATTGCTTGTGACCCACCAGATGCAAAATGCATTGATTTTTAGAAGTTGGATAAGAATGTGTTCGCATAATATTGTGCAAATCATAATCAATTGCTTCATAACGCTTCACTGCATTTGTCAAAATCTCTTTCGTCTGCCTCCAACTTTTCCTTCACGAACCTTTCCATGACCTTACAAGTAGGGGAAGGTGATCGGTTGTCGGCACCCGTCGTAACTTTTGACAAAAAAACAGATGTGGTCATTTTTAAATTTGCCATACGTGTGCTATGTAAGCACGATCTTGTTGTGCTCATTTCCGAAGCATATAGAAGCTTTTTACAGTTTTACAGAGAAAATACTTTTTTTTGTCAAGTGAAAACCCACTCCAAAGTTTTTTTTTTGTCATTTGCTTAGTGCTATAAACCGTGGGGAGTGAGTGCTAGTAATGGACACCTTAACGACTAAAATTTACTTCATTCGCTTCGCTAGAGCGAGCCTTTTGACAAATTGTAGTTCTGCTGCACCAGATGACAAGCAACAGGTACCAGCATCGTGTTTCGTACATAAAAATAGTCAAAACATTCATTTTTACCAATAAAAAAGCATTTTAAAATTATGTAGCTAGCAATCTAGCATGCCTATTATGGCCACCCCCGGGTCCATAATACGCAACGTCGAGTTTGTTTATATACGTATTATGGTCCCCCCATTTGATTTACATGTTCCATTCCCACATGTTCCTTTTGCCTATAATGGACACCCCTTTGTGTGCTAGTAATGGACCCTTTAGCATCATTTACAAATTAGTTAATATAACTTAATTTCTGTTTCCCTGTCCATAAAAAATGTATGGAACTGATGTCCTATTACATGAAGCAACTTTACCCGACGGAAGCTTGCAGAAAATGGTCAATTTCAGCGTTTAATTTGGGATTTTGTTCAGGGGGTCCATTATACGCACGGGGTCCACTACTAGCACTCACTCCCTAGTAAAACGATTGAATTGGTGAGCGCATTACGTATTTACAAAGCAAATTTACTCTATTTTGTGATTAAATATATAATGCCACCGTAGCGGTCACAATTTAATTATTATTTTCATTTTTTAAAAAGGTTACTTATTTCGGTTGTCGGCACCCAGGTGATTAGCAAGGGACATCATCAGTTTATTGCCTAATTTCAGGCTATAAGTCAAGTTGTTAGCAAAACTAACAATTTTTGAAATCCTTATAAAATGTGTGTAAATGTAATATAAAATGTAACAAATTTCGTTGTTATTGACACAACAAATCTTGATCTTTCCAGCCATAACGCCCCCACCTCATAGTTTTTCATTTTGAGTGGGTATTTTAGGGTGCCAACAACCAACCACCTTTTTTGAAATGGCTGAAAATCAACGTTTAACAAAATTGGTTATAACATTTTTCCAATAGATGAAATAAAACAAATCTCTCCACCAGTTATTAGCTTATGCCTATATGCTTCCATTGGTATGCAAATATCACCACATTGTACAATTGGACGAAAAGTATAGACCAAAAGCAAAAGGGTGCCGAAAACCGACCACCTTCCCCTATATATTTGTTATTTTTGAGAGTCGAAATCGTTTCTCGTCTATCAGGTCTTGAAGCAGGGATTTCGCTGATGGTGGAAGTTTCTTCGGCATGGGGTACCCTATATCGTCAGGCCCTGAGGCTGCTTCTAGACAAAGTGAACGTCAGCTCTACAGGATTTCCAAGGGTAACTCGCGGAATGAATCTGGAGCTAGGATTTCCAGCGATTTTCGTTGGACACGTTCGTACGCCTCCCAGTCGGCGTCGTCGTCGCCGTCATCTTAATGGTTGTACCCGTAGCATCCCATTTTAGAATCGAAAGAATGGCCCTACTCACTGCGGTGACATCGATGAATGTAGCGGAGTGCCCGTTGAAGAAGGTGTGCGATCCGTCGTTGAAGGTTTTAACCTCGGAAGCCTCCAACAAGGCATCGCTACGGGAGTCCGATCTTGAAACACTGCAGGCAAGATGGTTTGCGTTCATATCCCCCAGGATTAGAAGGTGGGACGGAAAAATACGGATCAAGTCATTTACCTTAGTTCAGGACCACCTGGTTGGACAGGTTGTTTGCTATCTTTTACTTATGGGACCTGTACACCCCGAGAGGTGCAACGGACCGACTTGGAAGATATCCATCCTGGGTGATGTCCAGCTATCGCCTTAACCTGTTGCCAAGTTAGATTTTGGTTGACTTCGTTTATTTCGTTATTGACGCTACGTTACCATGAACCTCCGTGTCTACCTCTGCTGCCATGTCCAGCTGGGTTCTAGTCTTGTGTTCACAGATTTAAACTCTGTTCCTACGTAAGATGTGGCCGACCTTGTGCCACTTCCTTTTCAAATTTAAATTGCTGTCTTTCTCTGATGACAACGATGATGGATCTCCAGTTGTGAGGCCACCAGATACCAATTTGGTATCGCAGGCATCTGTGGATGACCACCTGCAGCACTGCCCATGATCTCATAGTTGACGTAACAACTATTCCAAATTTCACCGAATTTAACTTACCACGCATTAACTACGGTATTTCAACCACTGTCCATGGGTCTGAATGTTTCAGATTTGCGATATTTGTCCTTGAATCATCCCAAATACACGCGAAAGTACAGTGATTGATACGTCAACTATGAAATCATGGGCAGTGCAGTCCTTAAGTGTTCTCCACTGATACATAGCATGTTTCGCTTGCTCAGATTTCACGTTAGAGTTGAAAATTCGGATTTTAATGCGTTCGCAGGTTATTTCAGTACCCGTTAATATTCCACTGTAAGAAGAGTTCAACTTTGCTAGTTCACTTGGAACCGTGATTTTTTTTTTCAGATTCAGTTTTCCCGCATCGAAAAATGTCTCTCCAACACTTGAATTATGTTGGTGACAGTAAACATTCAAAAGTTTTTCCAACGAATAGTACGAATAGTACGAATAGTTCGTATGCGATGCACAAGCAACATCTGGATGCATTGCTCTTTTTGACCAGAAGGCATTTTGCTAAATGTAGATCGAATCTTAAAATCAAAACATTGACATGTTGTTACACACACACATCTTCAAAATAAAAAGTTTGCAGGTATTTTATGCACTATGAATAGAAAATCCTTAAAGTTTAAGTCGATTTGAAATCTTTATTAATGTTAATTTTGGTATATTAGCCAGCTCTTTACCAGCTTATAGCCACCCACGATTTGTACAATCACATATGCTATGCTATGCTATGCTATGCTATAAGCCAGCTCTTTACCAGCTCTAATCAGCACTTCAAACGTAGTCTGGCAAATGTAGACATGTGTCCTATGAAATGAACCATGTTTCGACCAAAATCACCCTAATTTGTGAATTTCATAAGCTACACGATATATATACATGCAGTTGCCGTCTAATGATTGACACATTTTCCATTCTCAACATCATTCATCTAAATCGTCATTACTCATCCAGCGGCATTCTAGCATGTCATCAATTACAAGTCTAAGTGCAGCGAAGCGTTTGATATTGCACTTTCCACCTCGCATTAGCGCTAATGCCGATGCATACGGATAGTAGCACCTGTTCTAATGAGCGATACTGCACAATTGTTGTGCCTCATACACAGGTAGTGAGGGCAATCTCTAAAATAAGAAATAAAGGGAAATAATCTGTTCAAGATGCAAATCTCAATAACGATGTAATGGTGCAACATAATTATCAGATCCATGCCCGACATGTTCGCTAGATTTTAATGAACTGATACGGGGAAAAGAAATATATGTGAACATGGTCGTAATGATGGTTTTTATTCCAACGTTTTACACATCGACCCGATCGCATCTGGCTATAGCAAGTTTGACTAGTTGAGTAATTCTCTATGACAGCACGAGTACAGGTATTGTTTGAAACAAAAAAAAAAGCTTTCGGGAATTCTTCAACACACGAAAAGCTACGCATTATTAAACAAAAATTATAATTAACGCAATAGAGAAACGTGCCAACCAGAGTATCACTTTGTTAGTCAGCCGTCGGACCATATCATTTACTGTTGCTCGGAAGTATCATTTGAGACCATTGTGAGTAACTCAATCGCTTGTTTATGCGCAATCTAGTAAGCAATGATTGTTTGAATAACTACTTCGCGTCAGTCAGTCTTAATAGTAGGGATGCTAAAGTGTCAATGGAAGGTTGGCCACGTGTTCGAATTCAAGGCCAACCTGGCTCGACTGTGCACACTGAAAGCACTTGATCGGTCACATTTGCGCCGACTTTCGGATAGTACCTATAATCATTTCTTCGTCAACACGTCACTTCCATCGCCCACTCTAAGGGGCCGTACACATATTACGTAAGCACTTATGGAGGGAGGGGGGGTCTGTCGTTTTCTTACGCACCATATAAATAAAAAATCATTTGTATGAAAAAAAATTTACATGGGGGGGGATCGAAAAATCCAGAAAAATTGCTTACGTAATATGTGTACGACCCCTAATCGGAGTGGATTTCCACTTCACCAACCGCAGCTAAAGTTAAATGGTTTGTTTTGTTTTCAATGGATGGCGGCAAAGCTAATTACATATCCACTAGTGTATCGGCATGGCGGGTCTGAAATAGCGATTCTGGTGGTCGCAAATACCTACCCAAAAATCTACACTCTCAGAGGACATAACACATTGTAAAAATAATCTATGAATGACGGACCTGTATATTGCGCCGTCAAACTAAGGCATACTTTTTTCTGATATCAGTCACGCCACACTGCTTATAATACAGCAGCTGTCAATATCGTGACCGAGACGATAGAAAAAACTCGTCAGCTAAGAAAACAACATTTAAATGCTCCTCATTATCCGATATTGAAACATATAAAACAACAAACCACTCGTCGTCGAGTTTTCCAAGCACCACCCAGGGAGGTGGAAAAACTGGACCGTCACCTTCCGTCCTCGGTCGGTCGGTCGGTGTCATAATCCCGTTTTCTTCTCAACGGCACCCAGTCGTCGGTCGATTGTTCGCAGTGAAGCGATTCTCGCGTTCCGCCGGAGCTGGCCAGAACAGGCGAGAAGTAATTCAATTTAGGAAACTTCATTTGTTTATTTATTTTTTCGATTGTTCCCGGGAAAAAAGTGGGGTAGCTAAAGCAAACAGCTACCCCGGATCTGACCGGGAGCGAGCGACTTGACGCAACGAAACAATTCCAGGGTTTTTGAACAGAAGGAAAAGTGTGTAGTCAAAAAGTGTATAAATAAATAACGCTCGGCAATGAACGGCGCAACCGAGAAGCACAAAAAAGTCTCGCTAACTCCTTGAGCCCAGAGATGGAGGGTATACAAAGTGTAGCTACAAGTGGCGTGCAAGAAAGTGCTCTTATTGTTCGGGGTCGGTTCTTTCGGTCCGTTCAAGTTCCGACATGGAAACGACGAAACCGATATATTCATATTGCGAGTTTATAAATTAATACTCCAGCGATGTTTATGAACTTCTTGAGATATCTAACAATTTCTTCTACGGGTACTTTGGTATGCTTTGATTTTGCGTTGTACCGCGGAAACGGTTGTCAATGGAGCGTCACTTGCAGAGCGTCACTTCATTTTGCAGATAGGGTTACCAGTTCAAAAGTATAAGACTGCTTCAAATCGTGTGATCAACATCTAGGTTAACCAACTTGATTTGGACCCCTACACATTTTGGACCCTCCTGGCGACATTTTTCTAATTTCTAAACTAAAAACAATGGCGCCGCTAATTCCCCCATTGGCTTCAGGAAATTAACATTGTTTAGCATCTATTTCACTGGTATTCCGTGCGAAAAAGAGATATTTAGATGAAATATCGATGAAATTAGTTTATTCAAGAAGGCGAGCGTTACAATGCGTTACGCATAAAAGTATACATCACTAAAAATCTCAGAACGTGCGCAATAAGTTTTTTGTCAAAATTGTGAATTTAAAACGCAGGAATCTTCTCATTGATGCAAGCCAATTGAAAGATAAGACTTGGCTTCGACTCAATTTACCAGGGTAAATTATAAATTCGACTTTGAAGAGACTAAATTGGGGGTGTCCAAAATGTGTACATTCGGGGGTCCAAAATATGTCGCACTGTCCAAAACGAAGAATATTTTCATTTCAGAAAATGGCAAATTTCACCGATTTATCAATAACTGAAGCTCATTTAGAATTTCTATTTCATGAATAAGACTTCCATCTTTGAAAAAGGTGTCATTTCCGCCCATATCGAACCTGTATTTCAATAGATATAAGCATATATTGGGATGCACTTCCTTTAGGGGTCCAAAATAGGACAATTACCCTAGTTTACTGCGGCCTGGCAGCCAAAGTGCCGGTACCTAAAGTGTCACACATATTCCACATAGGTTACTGCAACTAATATGTGACCAGATTTAGTCACAATTAAGTTGATGCAACCAGTTTTGTATGACTTGTGCTGCTCGGGATTCTCTACAACATGACACATAACTAACGGTCATATTTAACATATTGAAGCCAGTATTACTCATTAACATTCTAGTTCTTATGCTGCTACTGGGTCACCACGCCAGTTTGAAAATGTTCATGTTTTGATTCGGTAAAGGTGAAATCTAAAAGGCTACACTGATAGTCACCATATGAACGTAAACGATCTTGGCCATTGGATTAAACAAAACTCTTTTATTTGTTCATCAACAGTGAAATAATCATTCAACAGTTGTCTAGAGTTATTCTGGTTATGTATTCTTTCAGCTATCCAAAAAATCTTTCAATACGATGTATCAAATTTCAAGGTCAAAATCGATATCGTGCTATCTTACTTATTCACTATTTCCATTTATAATTTTGCAAACAATCAATAATTTACTCTCTTCTTTCTTAATTTACAGGTAAGTGCAACATCAATGAGACAAGGTTGAACAATAGCAACAAAAAATAGAGTTTTTCTGCTGTTCGTGAACTTGCGCAATGGCCAACTGGAAAACGAGGTTCGTATGGATGTCGAGTGAGTTTTATACAAAGTCTGTGTACTGCTCAGCAAACTGCTGGAATGCTTCAGTAGTAGGTGCTGGCATGCAAATTACAAAGTAATTGATTTATGAAAGTTTTCTCCTTCGGTGGGAATTGGGTTGGCTCTTATGAGTTTAAGGATTGTTGGCGGAGGTCAAACAATATTGATTCTGTTGTAGCCTACAAATATTATTGACTCTTATTTTCGTTCTCAATCTGGAAGATATTCTGGAACTCCTCAGTGTTTTCTTATATTTTGTATTGTTTTCTCGATTCAGTTAACTCTAAAGCTCCAAACGCAATACAACGGAACGGCGACGGAAACGGAAAATTTGACAGTTAGCCCATATATTTTCTGTCAAATTTGCCGTTTCTGTCGCCGTTCCGTTGTATTGCGTTTGGGGCTTAACGCCCAAGACCGTTTTAGACGGGGTAATTTGATTTTTGTTTGAAATTTTCAAATGTTCATATTTCGAAAAGTGTTTGATGTAGATAAACTTCAATGCAAGTTTAAATGTAATTTTCAAAATTCTACACATTAATGAAACATTAATGAAAATTGAGTAATTTTTTGTTGCTTCGTGGTATATATTTGTATAGTGACATACACATAGTTTAGTATTTTGCACAACCAATGATGAATGATACACTCTAAAATATTTATTCAACTTTTTACATGGAAAATAAACAAAAAAATCCAGAAAATTTAAAAATTTCTACACTAAATAATTTAAAAAATCTAAAAAATCAACTAGGCTAGGTGTACTAGTTGTGGCCATAGCACCAGTTGTCGCACTAGTGCTTTATATGCCAAATCAAATCACCGCAAACCAAGTTCATATCGATAACACGATAACACCTTTGATTTCCTCCAAAACAAGCAAAGCATAATTGTAAAAATTGATTTTGTTTAATTTTTAACGTCCTTTGCACCAGTTGTCGCACTAGTGGTCCCTATTTGGCCAGTCCCATAAGAAAACAATGGGATTTGCCAAATAAGGAACCAAAATTAAGAATAGTGCCACAACTGGTGCATGCGTTCCTATTATGGATTAATCAATTTTGAGGATACTAACATATTTTATTGTGGTTTTCACAGCTGTTCTAAGGAGCAGGAAGTAAAACCTTTCGCTTTGATATATAAAGTCCACCCACATGCCTTTTACTTATTTTTTTAAAAATAGTTGTTCTTATGTATGGCGACAACTGGTACACCGACCCTATTTGAGGATGAAAAACACGAAAAATTTTTCTAAATAATCAAAATGTGAAATTGATGCAATCGTTAAATAATAACTTTAATTGCCATAAACGTGTTCAGATCGATTTTAGAAAGCATAATAGTGATTTTGAGCGAAACACAAAAAAAATCTCAAATATAAATCCAGAACATGAAACCCCAAATGGTCGTTTCTCAAATTTCTCAAACCAAAACAGTAATAATACAGTCATCTGGGAGACGTATTCGTCCCGCATCCATCCATCCATTCATCGAAATGTGTAACGCTCGCCCAGGTCAACAATTCCGGCTATCATCAGTCATCAATTTTCTGTACCGCAACCGCGACGGACTTTTCTTGACGAATAAGTATCGACGTTGATGGCGAAGATATGTTCACGGGTGCCACTGTTTTTTTCTTGCTCCCTAAGAGCGATAGTTGCCGCGGCAATCAGAACAAACCATCGTGGAGTGGAATGTATCCGAGCGCGCCGCGTGTAGCATAAAGAAGTGATTTATGCATAACTGATATATTTTTTGAAAAATTGTAAAATGATTTATGAATCGTTCTGAGTTTACCTCGCTCGGAATGCATTTTTTTCCTCTGAGGTAGATACAAAGAAGCTGGGGAAGCTGATTGAGTTTGTTGTTTGAAGCTGTTAAACAGCCACGAAAACAGAGTGGTTAGATCATTAAAAAGTATTTAGCAGATTCCGATACCGTATTACCTCCGAGCCCCTCCGACGATTATAACGCGAGTGGTAGTGCGAAGAAAACCGGTTGCTCATCGTTATTATTTTGTGTTTATTTTTATTGAATTTCTTACTTATTCGTTGAGCCTAGTCATAATCGGGGTGGGTAGGTACGGTAGATGTATGAACTTCTATTCATGCTCTAGGCCACAACTCGGTAACGCCTCAATTGGCATGTGATGGCATGTCCTTGCAGACTTCATACTCAAGCATTCTTCTTTAATCTGCTGCTTCTGAGAGATCGTAAGGAGAGTAATTTGTAACTACTTTGTTGTGCCACAACCATTACCACCAGTAGAGAGTCCAGTGAAGAAGTGCGAAAGATGAAAGACGACGTTAACCACGGGAGGCATATTGTTTTACCGTTTGCTTTTAGGCGATAAGCATCTTGCCACGTCGCCGCACCCTTACACTGCTTCTGGTGGATCATCGGGAAATCCTGCCATTAGGGCGTGTTTCACACCTTGAGAGCCACAGAAGTAACAGCCGCGTTCCGCACCAGTAGACACCAAACACACGCAGATGACAGCTCCATGGAAATGGGAAAGTTTTGTTACAGCTTCCACGAGAAGATTAATAAAGTTGTCTTTTGCAGCGTGGAATCAAAAAGAAATCACCCTAATCGGGTGATAACGGTCGGGAGTCCATCAGTCGCGCTTTCAGTTTCCGCAATCGCACACGATTCGATTTATCTTTTGAACTGACACGACAAGGTTGCGGCGCCCTCCTGTGTGCGCACGAGAATCGTTGAAAGTGTTAGAAAATTACAGACTCTGATGTAGCGATTTTTGTGAGCTTCTAATTTTCACCTCTGGAAGTGGGAGGGAGCTGACGTTTGATGCATCCAAAGCAAATCCAGTGCCAGCACACGATCTGGATGACAAGGGAAGGTGTCGCCCACCACCAGTACGCAAGCCGATGATGAAAGGGAAAATGCGTGAAATGTGAAACATTGACACCTAGGCTCCCGGGTTGAGATTGAATTTGGATTCGTTTGATTGGAACTTGCAAATTTCACATAACATCCGATGGAAATTTGATAGTTCAGTTGAATTTGAGTGCTGTTCATTGAAAGTATTTCACCAAGAATTGTATGATTCGGAACAAATGTTTTTTTATGTAGTCTTTCAAGTTTGAGCTTAAACATGAATGATATATTTTATCTAGTCTAGTATACAGGGTATAATCTGGATATTCAATTTATATTCCATCCGTTACACACAAAAAACGAACACTTTGAGATAATTCTCATACTATCCAATCACGGGGCCCTCCTTAGCCGTGCGGTAAGATACGCGGCTACAAAGCAAGACCATGCTGAGGGTGGCTGGGTTCGATTCCCGGTGCCAGTCTAGACAATTTTCGGATTGGAAATTGTCTCGACTTCCCTGGGCATAAAAGTATCATCATTTTAGCCTCATGATATATGAATGGAGAAATGGTAACATGGCTTAGAAACCTCGCACTTAATAACTGTGGAAAATTAAGCACTAAGCACTAAGCTGCGAGGCGGCAATGTCCCACTAGGGGATGTAATGCCAATGAAGAAGAAGAAGATCCAATCACAAACTGTATCAACTACACCGTGACCGTTTGCCAATGGTAACCAACTCGAAACCGTCATTATCAGCAATCAGCATCACATGATATTTCAATTGAAAGGGGTTTCAGTAACGAAACGAGCAGACATATACCCTTTTGTTGGGCTAGTTAATGATTAACAAATTACGCTCAAATTACACGGAAATAATTCGATAGCGTGTAGGAACGAATCCACCCCTTTTGTAGAGCCCGCGTAGTCGTCGTCGGGGATTGTCGAGGGACACACTAACCGATAGACTGGAATCTGCAGCATGCGGAGGATGGGTTTTCTGCCAAGATAAACATTTCCCAATTGAATTGAATTGCGTCACAAAATACCGGCACGTGTCCTACATGAAGATGAATTTAAAATTTTGGAAACACTCCGCGCGCAATGCTGGATGGGTTCTGTTTGACTTTTATCCTTCCAAGACGAAGGCACCAGCCAGCCAGCCGGCTGTCTCCTTCAATTTGCTGCAATTCAGTGGAACCACTCGACTGACACCGGATCAGCGCACACCGAACAAGTCGAAATCAAAGGGCTAACGGGTGCCTAACGGAGAGCGGAAAATGACCCGAATGATGCGTGGTAACAATCAATAAAAATGATTTTAGATTAATCACATATAGGAAAAAATAATAAAACTGATTACACCGATTTTATAACACGCCAATTGGAACAATCCTGCTTAATTTCTATTATATGTACATTGTACATCCGTCCTGATTAGAGAGAGCCTTACTTATTCTTGCGGTAGAATGCGCAGTAAGTGCCCAAGTAAAAAATAACAATTTTGTAACGCTCTCGGAGATGCTTCAACATTGCAATTTAACCACCATAAACATGGATTTGGTTCTCCGATTCGGTGTACTCGATTTCGAATTTTCTCGACTCCCCAAACTATAAAAATGTAAGCACATAATGTAAACCTAATGATATACGAATGTGAAAATGTTAACTGGGCTAAAAAACTTGCAGTTCTTAACTTTGGAAATGCTTTTTTATTCCTGTTCGGGTGTCACTGCGATCAATTATTAGGTCTATCATAATGTTACATGCGTCCGTTGTGTATAAGTGCATGTCAAATTACTCAATTACTATTGATGTATCGGTTTCGAGTAATGCAGCAGTAGCGGTTTCGATATCGGTACGTATCTTCCGCATAAAAAAATAACGAAGAAAATACGGTTAGTTTCAAAATTATTTTTGTAACATGTGTGTTATCCACATTCCAAATTTAGGTAAGTCCTCGAAAAGTTGGCTTAAAACAAATAAAAAAGCATATTATATTTTCCTTTTTACAATGCAACGGAATAGGCTCTTGTCAGAAAAATATCTACAGGATTGCTTCCTTACTCGGATCAGATATCAACCTGGTTATAATCATCATACGGTGGTGAGGGATGGGTAAGTTGGGCCGATATTCGTAACACAGCATTCATCTGGATTTTAGTTCGGACTTTCCAGACCGAGCCATAAATCCCTCCTGACCCTTCTCCTTCGATGGAATCTGGGGACGTCGGGCACGTTAACCAAAGCGGTAAGTCCCATTTCTGCCCCTACTGTCGTTCCGTCGTTCTTCATAAATAAGCTAGCACTCAGCAGCCCGCTACTGACTATGCCAGCAGTACACCCACTTGCCTTCCCCCATCCTGTCACCATAGCGGATTTTAACAGGTTCCATGTATCAATGACAGTGTCAATTCCTTCATTTTCAATCTTATCTCATCATATAGCATGGACCGTAATGCCTCTCTGGTGTCCAAAAGGTTGATTACAAATAGTATGGCTCTTTGAAATGGTTCATGCCATGGCGGTCGCTGAACATTGAACATGTTTCAGAGTTTGATTTTTTGAACTAAACTGTAATACATCAGTTTAAAGGACCTGTGCTTCAACGGCAAATGACCATGCGTGCCTCAGGTCGTTTGTTTAACTGGAAGCACTTAGGTCTGGAGAACCTTTATGCAACCCGACCTAGATAGGCTAACTTAAATGAAGGCCTATCAGCATCTACAGTCTAGGACTAAGGCTTTTTCAACATATATTCACTTACAATGTTCTGAAAAACTCCGACGTTAATATGTACATTATGTGGTAGTTTTTTATTTGAAAAATGTATTGGCGGTTACCACTTTCCTTCGATGGGACTCGAACCTACGACCCTCAGTACGCTAGACTGGTGCTTTTAACCAACTATGATACGAAGGGCCTTCGTTGGCCTTAGCAACTTCCCAATCAACACAAAATCGTATATGATGCAACATAAGATGCTAAAGTGGAGGCGATATACGTACATATTGTATGGAGAAGTACCTATATGGCCTCCACTTTGGCATCTTATGTGACATCATATACGATCTTGTGTTGACTGGGTTAGCCTATTGGATGACCCCGAGATTCCCAAATCGGACGCATTTTCTAAGCACTCACAATCCATTTCCCAAACCAACGCTTCCACATGTGTGTAATACACATTAACATTAGAGTGAGCGTGAGTACTTAAATTGTCTGGCGGCTACACATCCTCCATCAGCAAATACACTGAACAAGTATTTTGTATTTGTACAAAATTGCTTCCATGACTTTTCCATGATTCAAAAGTTTGCTCTTAAAAATATTATTTAACAAAAAAATCCAACAAATGATGATTAGCGTTAAATATTACACACGTAGCTCTAATAGGTTCGTTTTGTCCGTAATCGGATGAGGTTCAAGCCGTAAAAAGTTCACATTCCTGAAAGTTCTTCGAGGAACATTAAAGTTTATTCTAGCAAGAACATTTGGAGTATCTATTTCTCCTTTCAAGAGTTTGGCTACAAATACAAACCTCCACATATTCCTCCTTTCAGATTCTCCTCTCAGAAACCTCTCAAGCCAAATCGCAAAAAATTTCTTCTGAACTGCTTCAAATCTTTGAATCCAGATGAAAGAAGTGGGGCTCCATACAACTGCTGTAGATTCCAGTTATGTTCGCACCAATGTGTAGAAAAGTGATCTCAGACAACAGGGATCTTTGAATTCCTTTGCAAATTTGAACATCAGGCCAAGATTACGATTAGCTTTTGCCAGAATGCTCGAGTAGTGCTCGGTAAGTTGTAGCTTTGTGTCTAGGAGAACGCCCAAATCCTTGACAGCAGATACTTCTTCTTCTTCTTCTTCTTATTGGCATTACATCCCCACACTGGGACAGAGCTGCCTCGCAGCTTAGTGTTCATTAAGCACTTCCATAGTTATTAACTGCGAGGTTTCTTAGCCAAGTTACCATTTTTGCATTCGTATATCATGAGGCTAACACGATGATACTTTTATGCCCAGGGAAGTCGAGACAGTTTCCAATTTGAAAATTGCTTAGACTGGCACCGGGAATCGAACCCAGTCACCCTCAGCATGGTCTTGCTTTGTAGCCGCACGTTTTACCGCACGGCTAAGAAGGAGGAGCAGATACTTGAATTACTCGAAATTGAGTAAGATGATTAATGTGTGTCTACAACCATAGGGCACTGCACGGACGAATCTCTTTCTTTTTTGTTCTTCATGAAATTTGACATTTACTGGCCTTGTTGTTTTCTAATTTCTTTGCAGTGAGAAAGAGACAAAGCAGTCCATGCAGTGCCCTATAGAGTTGAGGTTGTGTGTGCTAATTGCCAATAGGTCGTCAAGCTATTTAAATACTCAGACAAATCCATTAGTGTAAAAATCTAATGTTATGATGTTACAATGCCTCAAAGGAAAAGCAAGCTCATTTTTTTATACAGAGGTTTTTACTTCTTTGCGAGATATAAGCACCCTAAACTTTTCATTTCTTCTCAGCCCGGACGAGTCCCTACCACCCCGATGGCGGAGCACGGTATCGAAATCGTTGATGAACGGCGGAGCAAACAACCCGTTAGACAATTCCTTTACGTTATGTCACTCAATACCCATAGCTTGGTCTCTACGGAGCTGCAATGGTTGATAGAACCCTGTAACTCGGAATGGATAGTTAACCTTCTGTCTGTGCTCAAAAAAACTTACGTTGTCTGTGCTCTGGGGTCGAATTGACCCCAAATTGATGAAATTTCTATAACTTTTTTATTGTTTGGCCGATTTTGGATTTTTTGGGCTGTTTCGAAAGATAATTTAATCATCTTTCAGGTCGTAACCGAAGATTGACTATTGGTGGGCGGGTACATCGCGGGGAGGAGTTTTAGTGAACAAGGGTACAAAAACAGTAATTTTTCATGATTATTTAACTTATATCCGAAAATCCTACCCATTTTGAACTGGACCGGAGGTTATGCAGGAAGGCGTGTGCTTTGGCATAAGGCGTTGATAAGTTAAGAACTTGGCCGCCAGGTGGTGGTATATTTGAATTCATTATTTTACACACTTAATTTTTTTTACCGGGATCTCAGCAAATTGTTGAACTTTTACCGAGAATTGCACAGCCGTGCCCCAGCAAACATGTTTTTTGCCGAGATTTATGTCAAAATTGCTGATAATCAGCAAATAATTTGCCGAAAATCAGCTAACAAACGCTATTTTTGTAGGAATATCAGTTATTTATTTTGCTGGCGCACGGCTGTGCGGATTTTTGCCGAGCTGCAGAAATAAAAACTAAGTGTGTAGACTACTGAAGATATTCCGATTTATAGAATTCTTCTCAGTGTAAATATTCTTATCGCACAAATTTAAAATTTGTTTAAATGGCGTCTTGATCAAAGGTCGTCTAGTGGGAATGGACTGTCTTGTGATGGAAGTAATAATTGGGAGTTTTACAAATAGGCGGCAAATTGGCTGAACTTTGGTTACGCATGTAGACCCAAGGGCCTTAATTCCAGGGTTTTCTTGGATGACCTATGGATGACCTAACATATTCTGTGAACACATTCTATTATTGACAGCATCGATGGAGCAGGTTGAATACAAAGAAAACTTTTGATGAACTCCACAACATTCATGTTTGCCAAAAATGCTACAAACCAAAATACATCAGATCTCACATTGAACAATATACTTAAATATAACTGCTCACTAACGCCGCATCTTGGAAGAAGTGTTCATTATATTGGGCACCGCTTTGTAGTCCTGGGCATCTTGAGCAATGTTGCCGAATACAACTTGGGTGTAGGTATGAGGGATCTCAAGCTAAAGCAATATTTCAAATATGCAAGAATATTGCAAATGCACTAGCGCCGCCTATTTGTAAATTTCCTAATTATTTATTCCGTCATATGACAGTCCGTTTCCACCAGACGAACTTTGTTAAAGACGTAATCTTTACAAATTTCAAATTTGTGCGATAAGAATATTTACAATGAGGAAGATTCCATATATCGGAATTACTTGAGTAGTCTAAAATAATGAATTCAAATATACCACCACCTAGCGACCAAGGTCTAAACTAATCAATGCCTCATGTCAAAGCATACGCTTCTCTGCATAACCTTTTTGAAAAGGTGCAGGGTAGGATTTTCAGATATAAGTAAAATAAGCATGAAAAATCACTGTTTTACGAAAATTCCTCCCCGCAATATACCCGCCCACCTATAGTCAATCTTTGGTAACGACCTGAAAGATGATCAAATTATAGCAATTTCAATTTGGGGTCAATTTGACCTCAGAGCACAGACAACGTAAGTTTTTTGAAAAAAGTACACTGTAGCGCATATTTTCAAGATTTTTCAAGCGAATTTGAGTTTTACCAAACTACCGAAAATTAGGAGAATCGGTTGAAAACTAAAAAAATGGCAGCCACTCAAAGTGACCTAGGGTTCGGATACACGTAAGATAAACGAACGCACTGTTCGTGATGCTTACCCTTTACCACACCCCTGCCGAATATTGGAACAACTTTCGAAAGTGAAATACCTCTCATCAATTAATTGGTCAGGGACCTTTTTGCAGATCCCATTGGCAAAATTTTCCCGGAAGTACACGGCATTGTGTGATCAAGGTAAGGGGCTGTTCCAATACATCAGAATGCCCTTTAGTCTTGTCAACAGTCCGGCCACTTTGGCAAGACTGATGGATGAGGTCCCTGCTAATTGTTATGATGACCACTAGGTTAATTGAGCTGGATTTCTACGCGTCTGCCGTTATACTAGCCATACGTTATTAAAATTTATAATTAATTTTATTACCACTTTCAACTCGTCTATTTAAAGGAATATAATTATTTTATCGACTAGTCGCTATTCTTCGCATAGGGGAAGTGCACCGGTTTTGGCCATCTTAGTGCCTAATTTGGCCAACCCTGAAAAATACATATTTTTCCAAAATAATCGGTCAGTTTTTAACTGTATCGTAGAAGTGTGAGAGATATATCTCTTGTTGGAACTAATAAAACCCTCGTGAATTGCTTCATTTTTGGAGCTATTCATAAAATTGGCCAAATTAGGAACATGGCCAAAACCGGTACAGTTCCCCTATATCTATTAAAATAATTTAGAAATTTTAATTTTAAAGTGAAGCACAACATCCTTTTATGACTGCCTTTCATGCGAATTTGATCAAAGAACCCGCGATTCTTTCATTTCGTCGCCTGAAATAGAAAAAGGCGCTTTGCTCTCTGTCTTATGATGATCACAGTAAGTTTGCAAAAATTTTGTATTGGATTTTTTTTACACGGCCGTGTAAAAAAAACGTGTAAAAACAGAATCGGGTGTATAGTATTTTACAGTACTGGTCCTAACTGAATTTCAATGTCAATCAACGACACCTTAGTTCTAGATAATTCTTTTTTCTCCGCTGTGTCCAAACGAATTATGAGCACTACGAGCCATTTTTGAACATGTGCAGAATTTTCGTAACACTCTTCGAAATAGATTTTTCCTCGACCTGTCAAACTATTAGGAAAGCAATTTAATTGTAGGAACTAGATTTAGAGCTAAGCTAATCAACATAGTTGTAAGTAATAATTGTATCATTTGGAGTGGAATTGTATTCTTTTGATACGAAAAGACGAAAATAGTTTTGCGCCTATGCGAGAGAGGATGAGAGTTCAACACAAACGGGCTTTTCCCTTTTCTAAAAAAAAGCAACATAAAATCTCTCGGATCTCGGCGGGTCTTCGTAGTCTTCTTCTTCTTCTTTTCCAATGGCTTTACATTCCAACTGTAACTTGGCCTGCTTTTCAACTTAGTATTCTATTAGCACTTCCTCAGTTTTTAGTTAAAACCTTTTATACTGCATGAGTATGTATCTTGTCGGGCAAGTACAATGGATACACTATGCCCAGGGTGTCGAGAATGTTTCCATCACGAAAACATCCTAGACCGGACCGAGAATCGAACTCGCCGTCTCCGGATTGGCAATCCGCACTCGCAAAGCTATTGGAGCTCCGGGTCTTCGTAGTAGTCTCGACAAAATTGGTCCCATTATCGAATGTGAAAGATCCGCAACGGTAAGGAAGCTCACTCAGCAGTAAGAAGGTGGTTAGAGGGTTATCTCGAATTTTCCCGGAAACTGAACACTCCTCAGAAGAATTATCACGCTGCTGAAAAAGAGGCTCTAGCTGCTCTGCTCTCAATCAACGCTTCTAGAAGTTACATTGAGGAGTACTACTTCATCTTGATGATCGATAATGATTTGTTAGATATGTCGTTTAATTGTAGTGCAAAATCAATTTTGTCTATCCTGCAGCTGTCCGGACAGTGAGATTCTTATGTAAGCAAATAGTCATTTTTACACTTGTTTTGTTAAACTTACTTTAATTCAATTGCTTTTTCTTAATAAGGTGTTAGGAAGCCACAGAAATAAGTAGAACTTAAAAATTTGAAGATGGCGCTGAAAAATTCATTATTAAAATATATCGTCGCAAAACGTGTTCAAATGTTCATATATATTTTGTATGAATCATCAATGATCATATTTTGTGTATACGGTATAACAGTTAACATAATCCGTATAGTTAGTTAGATTTTCGTTGTATGGCTTATGTGTCCCTCACTGGGAGATCTCCGCCTACTGAGGGTCGTGAATTCGTGTCCCATCCAAGGAAAGTAGTCAATCATAATCTTCCACATAATGTACATATTCACATCTGAGTTTTCGGAACAAGCAAATTATAATTTTTTTCATTTTTTTTTATTCTACATAATTCATTATGTTTTCAATATTTTAGTACATTTTTGCTCTCGGGACTTTGAGCTGAAAGGGAGTGCAGAAAACAAGTGTTTGGTCCAATATTTATTCTGTTATTTAAATTCGGCAAAAAAGGAAACAGTTTTATACTATGCTTCTTTATCAAGATAACCTCCCACACCTCTTGTTCGGTTCGAGGCTTGGAAAACGATGATTGCTTGTTGTTACGCTTTTCCAATCGCAACAGAACCGACCAAGAGGGAAACGAAACAGAGACCGAGTAAGACATCAACGAACGTTCGGATACCTAATGATAAGAAGGGATTTCAAGGCTGATGCCTTTTGCTCTTTTTACACCCGAGGTTTCGATTTTCGGTGCGCTTCTCATCTTTCTAATTCCCTCAGCTGCGAGCGAGCAGAGCAGTCAGCGTCTTAGCAAACTGACTTCGAGTTGGGAAAATCCGAATGAACTGGGAGACAACATTAAGGAAAATGGCACCCCTTCAGGCAGATTGTGCTGCTAGCTGCTTCGAGATGAGCTGTGTGCCCTAAATAGGGAGTAAATGGCGTGTAATTTGAATTGTTGTAGCGAAATGTCAATATTTCTCAAGCTGCTGTCGATTCGAAAATTTGTCCGACTTGTCATAGATCGATGGAAATGAAGGCAGACTTTTTTTCCCTTATAGCCACAAGCTACGCTCTACTCTTGTTCGGAGGGAGTAAAAGGACACTTTGCAAAGCGAGACTGAGTTATTTACTCTATAGATCAGTCATTAGAATTTATAACGAACTGCGGAAGAATGATGTCGTCTTATGGAAAGATTGAGTGTAAACGGATTAGAATAAAAATTATACAAACGGAGCACAGCTTTTTGTTGTCAGAAGGAATGATGTTTGAGAAAGAAAAATCTTCAAATTGCAAATAAAAAATATATTTGGAATATTTCTCCATATAGATATATTTCAATCTTGTAATGTCGTTGTGCTCCGATAATTAGGGATCTTCTTCTTCTTCTTCTTCTTCTTCTTCTTCTTCTTCTTCTTCTTCTTCTTCTTCTTTTTCTTCTAATTAGGGATAATAATGTGTGAAAAACTAAATGATATTAATATTATTGACTTCAGTATATTCTAACAAATTCTGACATTTCATCAGGACTTGTAACAAACCCTCATGTAATGAAGATTCTCATGACTTACAAATCACTACCGAAATTCAACAAATGGGCCCACATACATGAAATAAAACCAACATAATCGTTCCGGAGTAGCAGAAGCCAAGCTATCGGATGTCATCCAGAAGCAGCCAAGGGTTCGAGATCCATAACTTGCACCACACAGATCCTTGTCCGACCGTTCAGGGGAGGGTTGACTCTCGATATTTAACCCACATTGTGCGCGCCCTCGTGACTCGAGTTCGCTGCTGCTGAAATATGACCCGATCTGCTCACGCTCCAAATTACCTGTATGTGAACGCAATTTCCGAGAATCTATCCATTAACCGTCATTTATCTCTCAATTTTGCATCTGACTGATCCGATCCGAGCGATTTTTTCGTCTTCGAGCCCTACCTTCCAATATATCAGTGGGAAAGACTCATATTTCCTCGCGGCACACTGCTCCCGTATATGAGTTCATTGAAATCGCTGGCAAGCTGACCCCAGTACGAAGTGCGGTGTTAATCTTCCAAAGATCACAAATGGCATTAGTTAGCACTGCTGTTGGGTTGCTGGCTAACGTCTGACTGTTGGTGAACGGGCGCACCTAGCAAATATAATCACGCAGATTTGTTTGAATATTTAACGAACTTCGAGGAGGTAGCCCCTGTCGGAGCAAGTATCAAATTCTAAAACCAGAACACTAGCGGTCTGTGCAAATCGAACCCACCACACAGCTGGGTCGAATACTCGGACTGGGTGGACTACATAAAACAGTAGATATGTCGAATTTCGTGCTCCCGTTTCGCCGTTGCCGGTGGTCGCATCACTTGATAAGGGGGATATTTTTAAGCCCTGATCTGTCGACTTTTGCTTCTTAGGTTTTACTCGTTTATATGTTTAAGGTTGAGGTAGCTCCTTATGTCTTTGGTTTTTTCAATCTTCAACGTAGGATTAGGTGGAATAGAATATAATCTGACAAGAGTTTGTACTTTTTCAGGAGTTTATTTCGGAGAAGTATATTTACTCTTGGACAGTGTTTTTCAACTTCAGTAAAAAATGGTCAAAGGCTTCAAGAAATATGAGTTCTTTGGAAAAGTTGACTTCAAATAAGACAAATCGACTAAAATAACAAAAGTAGATGTTTTACAATTCCTTTTATTCAAATATTAAAGATATGAGATGAAAACCGAAAAGTAACTCTATTCGGCAAGAAATATTGTTGTCTTTTTTCACGTCACCAGATCGAGCTAACGAGAATAGGGAAACCCTGTTTCGGTCATGATATTACGTCAATCAAAGTTCAAAATGATGGTCGAAATGTGTGTTCTCTGCTGGGCATGATAATACCCCGTTTCCTACAGATCGATTCCGCTTCCCCGCATACGAACCGCAGAATTCGATAATAATCATCATAACGATATGGAGAGGTGTAATAAGACTGCCGGAGGGATTAGGTAGCTTGCGTGTATGCGAACGCTAACAGCTCTAAATAGCGTCCGTTGTTGGTCCGGGGAGTGAAATCAAATCCAACCAAATAGGATTATTGCCCGAGCTGTTATAATGCTTATGTACAATAAGGAGTGAAAAAACTAAATGGAACTTATCGGGGAGATTTACATTAATGTTCGATAACTAGTGTGACGAAAGGTGGAACCCCGTCGATGTGTTGACTGTTGATGCTATTAAATCATCTCTAGTCAGAAGCTCTTGTTTCAACTTCGACCGGTGGTAATCTGGTTCACTAATTACAGAACCATCGCCATGTGGATCCAATTACCGAACTAAACGAACCGGCTGCGACGTTGTGAGATGCGCTCGCAGTTCCGGATAATTATAGATCGCGTACACAAATTGTACATTGCAATTTTCGCACTGATACCGGTTGACTTACATACATTCGATTCCGAGAAGGATGGTGTCTGATATTTGATTATAGCTAGCGCTTGCTGGCCCCGAAGAATTGTCACCGACGACCCCGGCTAATTTGGAACAAGTTTTCTGTGAAGGGCAGAGAAACGATGATACGGGAAACGCATAGACAAAGTCGAACAGAAAATTGTTGCATTTTGGATGTACACAGTTTTCTAGGAAATTTGATAGTATTATAATTATCTCTCAATCAAATGTATCGGGATTTGCTTGTTAAATTGGGATAAGAAGCAAATATTTTTGATGCTTTTTAGTATAGAACCGCACTTTTGGGACAGTGGGAGATCACCCGGTAGGACGTGCGGCATTAAATCAGATCAGATTAATGGTTCAATTCTTTTTGTTATTCTATGGCTCACATTCCCACTGGAACTTGGCTATTGACGTATATAGTATTCTATTAACATTTCTTCAGTTCTCAATTAAAAGCTTTTCTATGCCGCCATTGCATGAGTATGTATCTTGTGTGGCAAGCGTAATGGATACACCCTTCCAAATACAGTGAAGATGGGCGAGGCCAGGAATAGTAATCCTCATGTTTTTGTGATTTTTGTCCAAGATTGAAATCAAGGACTACACCCACATTGAGATCTGATAACGATCTGAATTGAGATTTCAAAAGAAGAACATGAGTATCGCTAGTGTCTAATCAAAGAAGTACACCTTAATGCTTACATACTTAGTTCAGCTCGACATTTTTTGATTCTTTTGCCGAGATCCGCACAGCTGCATGCTCGGTTCGTAACTTTCTGCTGATATCTCAGCTGAAAAACCTCTTTGTTTGCTACAGTACTCAAAGGAGCCGCCGTAATCATACGTCCATTCAGCCGATATTCCACCTAACGAACTTTAACCGAGATGTGCACAGCCGCGATCGGTGGAAAATTTTAAGTGTGTATGCTTCCGCGCCCGTCGTGTCTCGTTCACACCCGTGCGGTTTTGCAGCAATCTTGTCCATGCTGCATTCTTCTCTTCCACTAAGTTCTCACATTCGCCGTCATACCAGTTGTTTCTCTGATGCGGAGGTACCGTGTCTAGTGCAGCAGATGCAGTACTACCAATATGGCGGATCGAATATCACTTCAACCATATATTAAGAAAAGTTGCGCATAGCTGCTCTTTCGTTGGGATCTCCATTTCTAGCTGTAACGTGTAGTCTACCGTATTGTAGCCGTCCAGTGCTTAGCCCCGGCTTTGGACTTCGACGGGTGTTGTATACCGTCGAGAGTATTGAGCGCAGGCATACTGCAACGAGGTAGTGGTCGGATTCAGAACCAGTGTTCCCTCCGTTTGGAGCTTTCAAAAAATGTTTCATGAGGTATAGCCTCCCGAATCAGTCCTTTACCATGGCAGCTGGCGAAAAAAGTCTTTTGCGGTATGCTACATATTGTATATGTATACAGAGATGATAAGTGAGAGACTTTTTCCTTCCTTTTTGGATTCAATCCCTGGTATTCATCAAACAAAATTCAGTATAAACTCTCGTGTAAAGGTAATATAGAATTGAACTAATAATAGATGGAGTTTCAGAGGAAATTTATGAAGAATTTTATGCCTTATTTGGAATTTTATATATATAAAAAAATAACTAAATCCACCTAACAGTAATGATGCCTCCCTCATGCATTATTTAAAAATAATATAAACCTACCTGGATACCTGGTTTGCTACAGCGTCGATACACCTATGCCTGGCATATTGTAGATCTCCATAATCGTCGGTCTTGGGCGCTGTTCCTCCAGTTTCCCCGAACGGGTCCACAGGTCCGATTCCACCGCGTGCAGCCAGCGTGTTCGTGGTCACGAAGTCACCAGCCCCTATCTGGTTCTCTGTCAAATATTATTTTCGCTATTCTTTCTTCCGACATTCGCACTAAGTGACTACGATTCACAATATTTTCTTCTTTGTATACTTGATACAGCTCATCATTTATGCGTCTGCGCCACACACCATTTTATAGTTTTCCTCCGAGTATTTTACGCAGCACTTTTTGCTCGAAAGCCCCGAAAGCTCTCCGGACCGCCTCTTTTAATGTCCGTGCTTCATGTTCATAAAGGGCCACCGGTAGAATCAGAGTTTAGTATAGAGCAAATTTCGTTTCCGTCTGCATGCTGCGGGACCTAAGCTGGTTACGTAATCCGTAAAAGGCCCTATTCACAGCAGCAATACGTCTTTTCACTTCACGGGAAACGTCATTATCACATGTCACAAGCGTTCCAGGATAAACAAATTCTTCAACAACTTCAAACACATCCCCATCAAGCACTGCCTCTGCACCAAGCACCTTCCCCTATCTGTACCATGTACCTTGTCTTGGTAGAGTTAATGGTTAAGCCTATCCTCGCCGTCCCCTCTTCAGTGGGACAAAAGCCTCCACTACTGCTCTGCGATTGATTCCAATAAGGTCGATGTCGTCCGCAAAGCCCAGGAACATATGCGACCGTGTGATGATAGTGCCATTCCTCTGCACGCCAGATCTCCTAATAGCGCCTCGCCTTCGAGTGCAATGTTGAACAATAAATTTGAAAGTGCATCACCCTGCTTCAATCCGTCTAAGGTCACACACGAGGTTGACACTTCGTCTGCATAGCATAGCATAGCATAGCATATGTGATTGTACAAATCGTGGGTGGCTATACAATGCTCAATTCAAGCTCCATCTGGAATAAGGGCAAATGTCGCAGAAGAAGACTCTACCCGTCGACCCCCCCTCCCTTAAACAAAAGTGACAAGCAGCAGATCTCTCTATGGTTCATCACTTCAGAACGAAAGAAAACAATGCGAACTTGCGTTCTGAGGTGATACACTGCAAAGAAACTCCCTGCCTGTCACTTTCATTCAAATGAGGGGAAGTCGACGAAGAGAACCCTCTCCCGCGACACCTGCCCCCTCACCAGACAGAGCTTGAATTGAGCAATCTACTGTATATTGTCGCAAATTGGTACTTGGGATTAGTACCTTTTCCTATACAGTAGCAGTTGTATACCTGGCCACGTCCTTACAATCACGGAAGGAAGGGAAGGAATGTTAGTTCAACATCTACTAGTGAAGATGCAGGGAACCCATACTACCTTCATAGATGTCTCCGGAAGGAAAATTTGTGTTAGTGGGAAAGGTGAATAATAGGGAGCTCTATTCGACAATATAGAGCGTTTGTCAATAACAGTATATGCTGTAAAAATAATAAAATATATTCATCAATTTACTTACGAACCGTCCTAAGGGAAAAACAAAACAAAACACAAAATTTCGGCAAATCGCGCGATCGTTCTGCCGTCCGAAACAAGAGCCAACACGCACTGAACTAATTAACTTTATTACCGGCCGCGCAATGCAAAACACAAAATTTCCGCAAATCGCGCGATCGTTCTGCCGTCCGAAACAAGAGCCAACACGCACTGAACTAATTAACTTTATTACCGGCCGCGCAATGCAAAACACAAAACTTCGGCAAATCGCGCGATCGTTCTGCCGTCCGAAACAAGAGCCAACACGCACTGAACTAATTAACTTTATTACCGGCCGCGCAATGCAAAACACAAAATTTCCGCAAATCGCGCGATCGTTCTGCCGTCCGAAACAAGAGCCAACACGCACTGAACTAATTAATTTTATTACCGGCCGCGCAATGCAAAACACAAAATTTCCGCAAATCGCGCGATCGTTCTGCCGTCCGAAACAAGAGCCAACACGCACTGAACTAATTAACTTTATTACCGGCCGCGCAAAGCAAAACACAAAATTTCGGCAAATCGCGCGATCGTTCTGCCGTCCGAAACAAGAGCCAACACGCACTGAACTAATTAATTTTATTACCGGCCGCGCAATGCAAAACACAAAATTTCCGCAAATCGCGCGATCGTTCTGCCGTCCGAAACAAGAGCCAACACGCACTGAACTAATTAACTTTATTACCGGCCGCGCAAAGCAAAACACAAAATTTCGGCAAATCACGCGATCGTTCTGCCGTCCGAAACAAGAGCCAACACGCACTGAACTAATTAATTTTATTACCGGCCGCGCAATGCAAAACACAAAATTTCCGCAAATCGCGCGATCGTTCTGCCGTCCGAAACAAGAGCCAACACGCACTGAACTAATTAACTTTATTACCGGCCGCGCAATGCAAAACACAAAATTTCCGCAAATCGCGCGATCGTTCTGCCGTCCGAAACAAGAGCCAACACGCACTTATACTCACAACAACAGCATCTCAACGGAAAACCTTTGACTTTCATTGTACCGCAACAACAGTTCACTATTCCATAGCGACGTCTGTTTTGTCGCCCTCCCCCTTTGGCACGGTGCCATCCTATCGTCTGCAGATAATTTTCAAATTTACGATAAAACACGCAAACAGTTTTATTAAACCTATAAAAGTGTCCCCATAATGTAATAAGCGTAAAAAGGAACTGAATCACATCCTTATTTTGCTTTCCTGTGTGCCACCAGTTGATGCTATGCTGACGGACGAACCTCGGAGCAGCCTCCAGAGAACTTGTCCCATCATATCGGTCGAAGGAGAACGGCAGCAGCCACACGAGGTTGACACTTCGTCTGCAATCCGAATACTTGATTTCGAGCCATGCAGCGTTGCACGTATCAGTATAATCAGTTTCGTACGCTGCTTCGAAATCAATGAACAGATGGTGAGTCTGCAAGTTCTACTCCCGGAATTTATCAAGGATCATCCGCAGGCTAAACATCTGATCTGTCGTTGATCGACCCTCACGAAAACCTGCCTGGTATTTGCCGACTAAGGACTCCTCAAGCGGTCTCAGTCTGTTGAACAGGATACGCGATTTTGTACACCGAGTTCAGAAGGTTGATCCCTCTGTAATTGGCACACTCTAGTATGTGCCCTTTCTTATAGATTGGGCATATGACCCAGTAAACCACATATCGTAAAATGAACAGCAAATAAAGTCGCATTTACGGCCATCAAAAATCTGAATCGCATTGTATATCGAACTCTGTCAGATTATTGTCGAAGGATGTTGTATTGAATGCATCGTATACGATAATGTTTACCGTAGTGAAAATCAATCGTAATTGTGTGAATAAAAACTCGTAATGACTCATACTCCTTGCACTATCCTATATCAGTGCGAATGAATGTCTATGTGAATCGTAATACAGTCGAAACCAATTCAGTCCAAATGGCTTGTAGAAGTTTCAAGCAGTTGTAAAGATATAAATTGTGTAGCTTATGTTGGACAAACATGTAAATTTCTTCAAGATGTGCAGTATGGTGCAGTGGTAGAGTATCCGCCTGCAAATCCAAAGATCGCATGTTCGAGACTTGGTGTTGGTAAATTTTTTTTTCATATTTTTTTGTATAATCGTAATACTGCTCTTATGATGTCGGAAAAAATCGTATAATAAAACTCGTATGTACCTATATCGCCTCCACTTTGGTACGTATATTGCCAATCTGTGCATTATATACGATTAAGTTGGTTCTTATATAATAAGCTATATCAAGAGATATAAGTACCAAAATGTTGACTGGGGAGGCCATCCAACCAGCCGGCAGGCAGTTCTTCATCCTCCCATATTTTCTGGATAATGTGGTGGATTGATTGATGCAGCTGCTCACTTCTGTGCTTGAGAAGCTCGACCGGGATCTCGTTCTTCCCAGCAGCTTTACTGTTTTTCAGCTCGTTTAGAGCCTTCTTAACCTCATTCAGCGTTGGTGGTTCCACAGCTTGACCGTCACCGACTATGTCCATGCTGCTCCTGCTCCTTCCACCTGGCTGCCACCATAGTCTTGTCTGTCAGCAAATTCCCCCCTCGGTCATTGCACATGGCGGGCACTGGTGCAGTCTTATGCCGCGCGTCATTGACAATTGCGTAAAATCTCCGCATATCGTTTCAATCCATGTTCTCCTGCGCTTCAGCTATCACACTCTCTTCGTGTTGCTCTTTTTCTGCGGTGGATTCGTTTCTCTTCAGCCCTTGCTCTGCCCTCTGTTGGAACGGGTACGAACTACTAGCATTCGACTCCTGGCAACATTGTTCTCGTCCGTCACTCGTTGGCACTCCTCATCAAACCAACCATTTCGTTGGCGTCGCTGTGCAGTTCCTAACACTTCCTGCGCTGTTGTAGTCACAGCTTCGTGGATATTTTCCCACAATCTGTTGACGTCCCCAGATCCGGTGGCATCTCCTATCCGCTCGTCCAGCTTCTGGTGGTACTGTTCAGCAATTCCGTTAACTGACAAGCGTTGGATATTGAAACGCATCGTTCTGTTGTTTCGTGAATTTGTGATGCTGGAAAGTCGCGCCCGAATTTTTGCAACTACAATACAGTGATCCGAGTCGATGTTCGGACCTCTGGAGGACCTTACATCTATAACATCCGAGAAATGTCGTCCGTCGACCAGCACGTGGTCTATCTGTGAGCAAGTGTCCCCACTCGGATATTGCCAGGTGTGTTTGCGGATGTTCTTACGTGCGAAGTAGGTACTGCTTGTTGCCATCCCTCTAGCAGCAGCAAAGGCTACAAGTCGCAGACCATTATTGTTGGTAGCGGAATGAAGGCATTCCACATCAATGACAGGGCGAAAGAAACTTCCTGTTCGAGTCTGCTGCCGTTGAATCAATCCGTTTGCTCTACTTTTGCCTTTCTTGGTAATTGTAGAATCTTCGGTAGGCTACCTTACCAGGGTTGCACTACCTACATCGCGTTGAAGGGGCTGCCTTCTAGATGCTGACACGATGCAACATGGTGTGCACAGTTTAGTTTAGAGTCCCTTGGTGGCACTCGGACGATGATCAGCCGCTCCTAACATGGGGAACAGACGCTATTGTGAGCCGCTCATAACATGGAGAACAGACGCTTGATCAGATTTGCACCTCTGGAGAGGAGCAAATCCCCCCTTCCCTGTCAGCATACGACCATAGTTCCCACCGGGGTTGGTACCCCGATTTTCCCTAAAGTTGCTCGTATCCCGGCCAGCGCCACGAGAAGGTAGGGATAGGAGTTGCTGGGTAAGAGGCTAAGGACCGCAAAATGGGGTCTATTTTATTTCTTGGTACGCTTTAACCAGCATTTGCCGTGCCAAAAAAAAAAATATAAACTGACCATGAAAATCGTTGTGCTGTGGCAACTGCGGTGCAAAAAATCAAGTTATTTATTTGGATTGCGGTTGAGTAATGGATCTCGTAAACTTAGCGATAGGATGGGAATACTGACCAAATAGATTTTCTCTCTATTGGGCGAAACTGTACCAACAAAGTTCAAGTTTATGCTAATTTAAAAGTTAATTATGCATAACACTCGAAGAGATGCGACACTTCAGTTCGCTGCTGGAATTGAAACGGCCATATTTTTGTCATACATATTCACTTGAAATAGACACCAAATATAAATATAAACAATCTGGTTAGATGTAGTTGTGGGTATGTGTACTGAACGATCAACAAGCAATGAACCTAGGTTGAAAAAACGAATCCCTGAACAATGGCAAGGCCACACTAACCGGATGGAACGATGATGGTATGATCATCTTCAACGGTTTCTTGAGCCACCGTTTCTACGCCACGAACGTTTGGTTTGGGTGACACCTTTTGTGTAGAAATTTTTTTGTTTGTTTTTCATTTACACAAATATACCCCGATTCGATATGTGAGCTATGGCTGTTTGCATGGCCAAACCAGCAACCCATCATTTTCAAACGATCATGCGGTCATCAACATGTGTCTAAGCAGCCATTACTACCTACAAAGAGTCTATTCTATGTATTGAAGGCAAAGACGACTGGATTACTGACAATATTTTTCTCATGACATTTTTCATCAATATTTTTTATTGGTCAGCCGCTGCGGACGAAAAATTCATAATATTCTTAATCTAATTCGAACAAAATACCAAGATAACCCAAAAACACGCCCACACTTGACCGCTGTCGACTACTGCAACTAAACGGAAAGGGGATATGAGGCAAAACATTAGAAGCATAAGTATGCGCAGCAGGAATTATTGATCACTGTGTTTGAAAGAAAATATTGGTTATGAGAATTAAGCACCTGGTAGTAAGTCTTTTTAAAATGCATTTTACAAACACATAGGGTGTATAGCAACACAGGAAAAAAAATGAATAAAAATATTTACTTTGGCAATGCTAAACAGAAGAATAATTGTATCAAAATGATCCCAAGAAGTTTTGTTTTTTTTCATCCTAACATAACCCTACAATGCCTTCAAAAATGCTTACCATGGCTAGGTGCAAAATAACCTAATTCAAAGCGACCGATATTTGTCATTGCACTGACAAAGGGGTGAAACATAGCAAATACTCATATGATTTGCACATGTCTAGCCAAGCGAAACAAAAAATGTTCAACATCGCTGGAAGCAAGGGTAAACTTAATACTGTTAAATTACACCCGCAACGAATTGACTGACTGGTTCACGGACAGTACCAGCCGGGCGAAGAGACATGAACAACAAACCAAAAAACGGTGCCAATAACTACATTACGACCTTTTTGGGCGAGATTTGATTCAATAATAATGTTGTCGTTTTTTCTACTACCCTCCCAGGCAATGCGCATTCAGCAACTGCTTACTCAAATATTTTAATACATGTACAGCTTTATACAGCTGAACTTAATTCAAGCAACAATAGAGTCATTATAACACGCCTCCATCCGAACCGACCGAGCATCGATACTGATGACGAACGATGACGATATGGTATTATATCTTGCTACAAGATATCCGGCAGTAAATGGAAAAATCGTTAAGAAATTACCAAATAATGAATATAAATTAGCGTGGAAAATTAAAACCGCCTTGCGACATCCCAGTCAAATGCCTCCGTCGTTCGAGTCCTGTTCTGCATAATCGTCGCTCGATTGTTCCTTTCCATCGCCACTATGAAGCACCGAACAACAAGGATCCTTTCTAACTTCAACAATTTCCCCTCAGGGTCAAAGCAGTGAGTCTGAGATTACTGTCTACTATATCGGAAGGAGCTGCGACAACCATTTCTCCGACAGAAGATTAAAACCGCACACAGGCGGCAGTTCTAGAGTTGGAACTGTAGCGCAGCTTGTGGCTGCAGGGCAAATTAGTCTGTTATCAAATTATCGTTCACTCTTTATAACAACAAAGGCAGAACGGAGCAAGCTGTGCCTTCGTTACTCGTCTCAGTTTGCCATGTACGGAAAGATACACAGCCTGGCTGTCGGGTTGGATCCCTTTGAGAGTTTTATAAGCCCAAGCGACAAGCGTTGTACACATTCGATCCTGGAGGCATGGCAATCTATGATAGGATGTTTACTATCAAAGGTGTGACACAGATATAGATATTTTAGATGATGGCGGATCATAAGCTTTCCTAGTCAAGTTTCATCATATTTTTTTATCTTTTAACAAACCCTTGAACAGATATTTGATCTTCCAATCTCAAATCCTACAACATGAGTAACTGTCACGAATTCCGTCGAGAGTCGATATTTATGAAGCACATTACCGGCCTTATTTATGACCCAGAAGACATTGTACTCCCAGCAACCGGTGGGCCATATTTTAATTACCAACAGTTTAATTGTTACCAGTTTTATCCCATCTATCCGTATAGGATTGCAAATTTCAAACGCATAAAATTTTATTTTTATCGTTCACCGCTGCTGCTATATACCGCTGTTACTGTGTAGGTACGTTTGACATCTTTTAACGATAATGGGTCGGGTGTAAGGACATGTCTGAAAATCCATTCTCGAGCCCAGTCGTCGTCAGTCAGTGGCCGTAAACAGAAATGACTGAGAAGACTTCGCGTCGTAAAGTCGATCGGGAGCTGCCGAGTTTGGAACTGAGACATTCGTCACAAATTTTTCGAGAATGAGCATTTCGAGCGTCCTCCGCGGATCGATCGCGGTGCTACTGTTCTCGGACGGGTCGGTCGGTAAACGATCGGTGGGAAGAGACACGCCGGACAATTAAGCGTGTATGGTGATCGGTGCGTCAAGGTAATTAATCAAGATAATTGTCAATTTTGTGACCGTTTGTTTCCCCGCTTGGACTGATAATGTTGACGTTTAACAACGTAATTTAGCCCATATGAGCGAACCTTGAGCGCGCAAATGTACAAATGTCCAAGATGAAAAATTACGTATGCTGATTGAGTCATCTGAAGGCAGAGCACACACATTGCACCTTTCTGTCCCCGGAGCGTGGACATGGTTTGCGAAGGGGACGGTTCGGATGTGGACAAAAGCGGCGGCGTAGGGTCATGCCAGTGGCATTGCCATCAAAGTGTTATCGCACCCGTCGTCAACCGCGGATGGCTACGCCGATGGATCCGTTGCGCGCCACTTCAAGGCGCTACAATACCCGATGGTGGCATCGGGCGGTTGGCGGAGGATTGACTAACTGTCAGTGAGTATAATTATCACAAAAGCAACTGTTTCCCTCTTCCTTGAAGGTATTTTCCACCGCCGCCAGTCAAACTCCACACATATTCAGGAATTTCTCGCATTGTGTTTCTTTGAGGCGTGCAATTTTACTCGTCTTTATCTTTGCGCCAGTTGACGAGGACGGAACGAAACGAAACAAAACCCAACCCGAGGAGCGGTTTATAGCGGTGCTTTGGTTTTGCGGTATGCATCCGGAGGTCTTAAGCAAAGGAAATCAAATACCATACACTTTCTGGTGGTGGCGCTGCAGTTGAATAGGGTTGCTCGCTGCCAAAAGAAATGATGCCCTGGCACGGCGATATGCGGTTAACCCTTTCGAGATGTATTATTTCGTAATCGGCCAACGTGACCGTAATCGCCCTTAGACCGTCTCTATTTTCGATAAACATCACATTCGATACATATTTTACTGCCCTTATATGCATAACTGTCTCATATTTATTTGGATGTTTTTGTACATGGGACAGTTTTGTCTACAACGGCTGTGTCCAGCTGCCGTTGCCGAAGTGAACATTCGCGGCAATCGATTTATCCCCCATGTCGCAACTGTATCTCGTGTAGTCCGAATTTATGTCACTACTTGCGATATTTAGAAATGGGAGAAAATTCGGGTTGATTCAGATTGAAAACTTCTTTCACAGGCATAACTTTCTCATGTGCATAGAAATCCAAGCAAACATAGAACAGTTATGCGTATAGGGTCTTCTACATGCTTTGCATATTTTGTCCAATAAAAGTTTTTCTTATGAAAACAGTCGAAATCAAAACGGCTCTCATGGGTGAAAAGGTTTCTGAATTAACGATTAGTTGATATGTTTTTTTTTAATTGTTTCACATAAACAGAATTTTTAAATTTTAAGTTCTTTACTCATCGAGAGTTTCAAGCCCAGGAACACTTGGCTGGGGATGGCTAACTTCAGGTCCAGCCGTGGGCCCTTTTGGCATATTTTAATTTGAATAAACTTAATTCTTAATACATTTTAAAACTTAATGCTAACACTTGAGCTTCATGGCCGTGCGGCTAGTGACGTCAATCGTCTAAACGCATGTGCATTTGTGTAGGTTCAATTCCCGAAAAATCCTCCACTGATTAATAAGGTGTTGTGTGAATGTCCTGTCCGTTGTCTAATGCAAAATGTTTAGTCTGTGCGACCTCTGGACGAAGACGGTGGTTCTGTCAATAATTTAATGGTTGATGGGCAAAAAAATTCGACAAATTATGACGTAATATAAAAATTATAAAGTTAAAATAGTCCAATAGTCCGGGAAAGTAGTAGGGAAAAACCAGGTAAACTTTGGTGGCAGTATAACAGAACAGATCCGGAAATAATTGAAATGGCTTGAGGCAGGAAACTTACCCCAATTGTCGTGGCCATTCTTATTCTTATTGGTCTTCTTCTTGTTGGAATTACATCCCTCACTGAACATTTCCGCTTCGAAGCTTAATGTTCATTTAGCACTTCCACAGTTATTAACTTCGAGGTTTCTAAGTCAAGTTACCATTTTTGCATTTGTATATCATGAGGCTAACAAGATAATACCTTATGCCCGGGGAAGTCGGGAGTATTTCCAACCCGAAAATTTCCTATACCGGACCGGTAATGCGAATGAAATCCCGAAACTGTTCAAATTTACTCGACAGTAGGACCATGCGTACAGAATGCCGGAAAATCGAATAAAACAAAATCAGAACGCTGAACATCCGCTCCTAAATTGTAGAAAACAACATTTTTGTTCTTGAATTGCCGTAGTAAAAAAGACCAGGCTGTGCAGATGAGGCGACAGTAATGGAATTGAGGATGGGCGAGCCAAACTTTCAACTGTTAGAGGGCGAAGAAGGTTCAAAGCTCGTTAAAGGCCTCGGAAATATCCAAGGAAACTTAAATCACCCTTGATTGTAGCCTCTGACGCTTCTTTGGGCTACTTGTAATAATCCCCGGATACATGACACAAAATATCATCATCGTCACATAAATTACTATAATGTCTGGTCATCCAAAATGGCTTGTGGTACGTGTACGAAAACCCTTCCTTCTGCAAGTGTGGCTGTGGCCCTGAAAAGGGCCGTTTTGGTGTACCTTTCGTCGTTTTTCGTGTCCAGCTGTTTAAAGTACCGATCAAAATCCTTAGGGAATTTCGAACGTTAAGCCTTTCGAGAATCCGACGGAATTCGTTTAGGTCTTCCATGAGAATCCTTTGGGGATTCCAATATGAATTATTATAGGATTCGGAAATGAATCCATCGGGGATTCCTACGGAAATGCTTTGATGATTCCGACGGGAATACCGACCAGCTTTGGTGCCATGCCTCCGGTTCGCCTCGCTTCGTTTCGTTTTGGTCCGGTGAAGTGCATTCGGTTCGACGCGGGTGTAGTGAATGACTCGTGCACTGGTTACTGGCTTATTTTAACGATGTTATCCCAGAAGATTACTCATCCCTAATGACTCGCGCATCGCAGGTATTGTTTCATTTATACACGAAGAAAATCTTGCGGTAAACTCGTAGGCCCGTAACTTATATCATTCTAATGTCCGTGTTAGGAATGCACGACAAAACGGATTGGTTACATCTGAAATTTTTATTGGGTTTGACAGTAATTGAAATTGTCAAAAGCTTATTGTTAATAATCTCAAAATTCAAAGAAATTGACAAATTGCTGCAGTGTCCGAGTCGATTGACATATAAATCTTCAAAATCCATCGAAAGATAAAGGCGTTAGTAACGTCGTTCGAAATCTTCCTTTTCAGCGCACTAAGGGGTAACTAGACCAAAATCCTGGCCAAAATTATATTTCGGTGTTTTATGGTAGGTTTTGCATCTTTGATGCAAATAACATAGTAACAATCGATTTTCGAACATTTTTACAGGTGCAAATTCACCTACCAGTGATAAATTATCTTTCTTGATATATTCAAGAATTGAACAAAGTCATTATAAACTGATACAGAAGCGACAGCTCCATGACAGTTTAAATATTTGTTTACTCGCTTTTGTCCTTATTTTGCGTGGGAAACGTGAAAAATGAAAAATCACGCGTAGCATTTTATAAGGGCCAATTACAGAATGGTAAACATTAATCGATGCAAAACAAAAATTCAAATTTTCCTATTTCCCTCCTCTTTCACACGCTTATTATATTTTTAGCAGCGAAAGCTTCCCAGACCGTCCCGTAACCCACACTTCCCCAGCACCATTTTTTGTTTTATGACCATAATGTTCTCTTCATGGCGACCATAAAACCAGCATAAAACCAAAATGTTACGGGGGTTATTACTCACGCATAACATCAGTGACAGCGGAAACTTCTAAATTGATTATACAAAAGTCGGGCTATTGTTTTTATACACTTATGGGGCGTTCATAGACTCTCTGCTTAAATCATCTTGTTTACAAAAACATGGGATCGATTATTTTGGAGAGGAAATGTTTCTTCCTATGGATTCGGAACGATGACAATTCGGTAAATTTCCTGTTTTAGTCCTGATTACAAGATTGCCTCAAGTGGTTACTTCACTTAAGACCAGGGTATGCAAAACAACAACATTACCAATGACAACAACATTGTCCTCTCTTGTAAATATTGGGACATACTCAACTCCCAATAAGCATTTGTCCCAAACTGCAACAGAATAGGACAATGATCGTCTGCCGCGCATTTAAAGAAGTAGTCGGTTTTCGGCGTTGTTTTTGGTTAAATAAGTATCAGTTATCAATGTTTAGACATAAACTTAACCTGTTAACGTTATTTGTATACTTCTGAAATATACAAGTTATCGCATTTTGAAAAGTTTACAACAATTTCCTCTCCATGATTGTTGCAGATAAAATGGAACGCAACATTGTCTTTATCCTCTGCAGATGAGGACAAAGACTTATCGCTATTCTCTTTTGTTGCTTGTTTTTTGCATTTTTCAGTGTTTCTATTTAGCTTGAAGCGGCACCTGCCCATTTTATCCCCTACCCCATCTTATGTCCATGCTCCAACTTGTCTACATTATTTCAACTAGTTATCGAGTTATATCGAGATTTACATATGTGTTGTCAATGCAATCGCCTAATTCAATACAATTGATATTTTGATATTTCATGAGATTGGTTAGTGGGAAGGAAACGAAAGATAATGGAGCCTGCGCAATGCTATGTAGAGGTTTAAGTGAGCAGCAGATGCCTCATACTAACACTAATATCTGAGCGTTAGGTTACAAAATAGTATTGAAAGTTTTTTTTTAATCGGCTCCGTAGCGCCCGACAGCATTTGAGCCTTCCAAATGAACGAATGAATAACAAAAAAAAGAGTATGTTACTATTGTATTCAATCATGTCTATGTGTCAAATGCTTCGAAAGTCAGTAAAAGCTATCTGCGGAAATTATGTGCCAATATACTGTTGAAAACAATGGCGGAAAGTATGAAAACAACCTATTTTAAAGATACTCGCAAATACGCTTGCGGACGAGTGCGGATGATCTTTAACCTGCAATAGAAAGATGGAAGCCTATATTTTCATGTGCATACAATCTCGTAGCGGAATACGAGGGAGTACTTCCACTTTTTTAATAATGAAGTTTGTTAAAAAATGTCAAAAACTCCATGTTATTTTTGTTTATGAAAAAATACCTTAATGTTAAATATAATTTATTTCAACTCATGGAAGTCCTGGGGCAGTTCATAAATGATGTTTTGTGTACTATAAACCTAACATTATATGTGTTGTTTAGGTTTGTCACCAGTGGTAACTGATCTTTGTCTTACGGCACGCTAAAAACCATCAAATTAACATGATTTTTGATAGGTTGTCATTAATACTAATAAGGATCAAACGTAAAAATTTCAATGACACATAATGAAGATAATATTAAAGAATATTCTAAAAATGTAATACCATGCAAAAGTTCAAAAAACGAGAATGGGGTTTTGGCCAGCCATTTGTTCTAGCTACCCCATCGTGCAGCGTAACGCTCTTAATTGCGAAATATTTAAATGACACCCAGCATAGAAAAAAGAGACGAAAGTCCTACGTCAAAACTATGGCACAGAGAAACAGACGTCTCACTTAGAACAAAATGCAATCAATATCATCATCACGGAAACATTATCGCCCAATGGTAAATACACTGTAGCTGAACAAGCGGCAACCAGGTGACGGTAATAAGCAAATGTCAAACACAAGCAAAACCGATGGATCACCTACAAAACATTGAATGCTCCGTTAAATAGAAGAATGAGGGAACTTGTGTAGAGTGAGACTTTTGTTTCTCTGTGACTATGGTATGCTTATGAAAACAATAGCGAAAAATACACAAAAGAGTTTATCCACTTCATTAATAAAAAAACATTATGCAATATTTTGTGTGATCATCTTTGGCTTTCATAACAGTTTGGCATCTTAACCGCATTGATGATTCAACAAGCTTAGCAAACGTTTCTGGTGTGGTTTTCGCCCATTTTGTTGCAATAACTTGTCGTTATTGCTGATTGCTTGTTGGATGTTGTTTTTTAACCTCAGTTTTCAAAATAGACCACAGATGTTCTATTAGATCAGGACAGGTGACTGTGCTGGCTACTCCAGAACGTCGATTTTTTGTTTGTTGAACTATTGCGATACCAGTTTTGACATATTCTTTGGACCCATGCAAGTCTTTAATCGAAAACTAAAACGAATATATTCCAATGAAGATGATAACATAAGTGAAGGGTCATTATATACGAATAATATCTAAGATTATGACCCAAACGATTCCTTCGCACATGACTCGGCAAGGGTTAACCAGATATGAAATAAACGTCATGCCCGAATAGAAGACACACGGGAGTATCGTTTTCAATCTCTTTATATCCGAACCGCCTCGGCGCGGTCTGAACTGAACCCGGTCGGCTAGCCAAGCCAAGCCGGTGGCATTCGTGGCGGGCGGAGGCATGCCAGAAAACAACACATTGTATCGGCAGCCGTTAATAACATTATAAGAAAAACAGTGAAAGAGATCCGCACAACAGATGAGAGAGGAATTAAACTCATGCCGACAGCACCACTGACTGTTTGAAGCCGCCACTTCCCGAGTTGCCGCGGTGTCCGCCCCTCCGCCGCGGTACCTGTGCCTGAACACATCATCCCCTGCCTGCGTCAGGCACTTGTGGCCAAGTTCCGCCCGTACCGCGTTCGCACATTCGCAACTCGAATCACCGAAGCAATGCGATAATGATTAACGCGTACAGTGTCTGTATAGTGTAACTAATTATCTTATTAAGTGTAACAATAAGTTAATTAATTATTTATACACGTTTTGATACAGCAATTTGCTTCTTCGTTCGCGGGAAATCCTCCACAAAAGATCCATGGCTGCTTTTGGTCACATTGTAATCCACAGCTTTGAAGTTTGCTACTGATCGGTAGTAATAAATAGAAAGTACGTCTACGCTGTTCGGTGATGACTTCTTTATGATAAATGATAAAGAAAATACCCCTCTAGTTAAACATGGCATCATTCGACGGTTGTGCTCCCTACGAACATAGTGTTACCGTACATCACATTCATAGTCAGGCAATTTCGAACACTTCCTTTAAAGTGGCTTGCCAGAGGATCATCATTTTCCTCTTGAGATGACCGCAAAGCGTGCGGATCTGCGGTTCCACACCGATCCGACCCGCACTACCTATATCGGCCAACGGGCAAGGAGGCTCAAGAAATATAATAAAGTCATTAGCGGCATTATTTTCCTCGTGTATGTACCTTCGAAGAGAATGCGAGCGATGAGCGAGCAGCGATGTCGGAGTTGTGTATGGACTTGAAGACGAATTGTATAGTGCCATGAGATATACCTTCAACGAAAAAAGCTTCGCCTTCAAAACAAAACATCTTCATTATTCATTCTTCCCGTAGCTGACTGTTGCACGTGGGGAAGTGGTGGATGAACTAATTTTCAGTTCTTCCACATGATTCTGGGCCAGACAGACTGGCTCTGCTGTCCAAATCTAGGCGTGCACCGTTGCCAATTCATAATTCGAACGCTTAAAGGCTTTGCGAGGTAAACACATTGGGCTAATCACACAAATTTCGAACAACTGCATTTCAAACACACTTTAATCTGTGTCCAACATTTAGCTGTTGGTTTCAAATGGTGAAAGAAATAATTTTAGATTACAGTGATGCAACCTATACAAATCATGATTAATCCAATAAGCGGTTGAGGTGTTTTTTTGGGAGCATCTTTAAAAAATAGCCTTTACGTATACTTAATATACGAGAAAGGCAAAAATGGTATTTTGACAACAACTTTTGAGGCCATGATACGATATAACCTATTTTCAATAAAAAAAAAACAATTGGACATGATTTCTCATCGATTGCAACTTGTTGCGAGTAAACGTTAACATACATACATGCACCCTAGAGCGATTCAAATTTTGAGTTTTTTTTCTCCCCGATGCTTAAACGATTGCATTTACGAGAAGTTTCCCGTAAAAACTAATAACTTACTTACTTATGGATCCTGTACATCTCCGGTGGTGCAAAGGGCCGACTTGAAAGATCTCCATTCTGAGCGATGTCCGATGTTGGACTTCGGTTGACTTCTTTTATTTCTTTTTTGCGGCTTGTGCCGCCATAAGCCTCTGGGTCTGCCTCTCCTGCGATGTCCCGCTGGGTTCCGGTGTAATGCTTGTTTACAGATTTCGTTTCCGCCCCTACGTAGAGTGTGGCCAACCCAACCCCACTTACGATCCCGAATTTCTGTTGCTATCGGCCTCTGGTGACGATGGAGCTCGTTGTTTGAGATCCAGTTGTGAGGCCACCAGGCCCGAATTATATACCGCAGGTATCTGTTGATGAACACCTACAGCCGTTGAGTGTTCTCCACTGATATCTGCCTGTTTTTCCAGATATTTCTTAAACTCGCAAAGGCAACCCTTGCTTTCTTGATTCGTGCGCCTATGTCGATCTTGGTACCGCCGTCTGACGCCATTTGGCTACCAAGATATTGGAAACTTTCGCAGTTCGCAATTCGCCCAGATTATTCTCGCTGGTGGCGATGAAGACATTCTTGATGGCGGTCCATTGGTCTTCCACGCTGCCACCTTCCGGAATATCTGCAGCACGCGTCTCCAGTTCTTCAACGATGAACCGTTTCACCGTCACATACTCTAGTCGGTGTGTTGTGAACCGTTTTCCAACTCTCTCCTCCTACCGAATACGCGTATATCGCCGATGAGGAGGTGATGTTCAGACGCGATATCGGCACTACGTTTATTCCGTACATCAAGATAGCTCCGTTTCCATTTTCGGCTGATGCAGATGTGATCGATTTGATTTTCTGTGAAACCGTCACGGTGAGGGAAGAGCGATCCCCCGATCACCATGTCGTTACCACAAAATTATGCGAAAAGCTCTCCGTTTTCGCTCATTTCTCCGCGACCATGGTGTCCCATAATGCGCTGATGGTTCGCGTTGTCGGATCCGATCTTCGCATTGAAGTCGCCCAAGCAGATCTTGATATCAGCCTTCGGAACTCTATCTACGATGGCATTGAGGTCTACGTAGCATCAGTTGGTGCATAATATTGGATTATAGTAAGGTTTCGGATCCGTGTTCTAAATCTGGCAACGATTATCCTTTCACTTATAGGTTCCCACTTCATAAACGCAGAGAGTATCTGAGCGCTTAGTAGGAAGCCAACTCCGCGATGCCGGGAAGCGTGTTCACCTCGTAAGCCAGAGTATAGCAGAACTTGTCCCGACGGCGTTCTGTGTTCTCCAAAGTTTGGCCAACGGACTTCACCCAGTCCTAGGATCTCAAGCTTCATGCGGCGTGCCTCATGGGCAAGTTGTGCCAATTTACCCTGCTGGGCTAGGGTTAAGACTTTCCATGTTCCTATTCGTGTCCTTTGTTTCGCGCTAAGAGTCGTTGCCGTAAGATCAGTCCGTATTTTTTCATTATCGGATTCTCGAACAAATCGGGTCATATTTGTTTGAAGTCCCACCCAACACCAGGACTAGGCTGGTGCGCTTTGAGCCGCACACGGTCGCTTTGATAGGGCATGTTTGCGGACACATGCAGCTTTTTATTGAAGTCCAACAGAGCCCACTGTCGTACCCCACCACATCCTAGGCAGACCCCACAGGACGCACCCTCTCACTCTAGCTGATGTCAGAAGGACAACAGTGCCCAGGCTATACTACCAGCTAAGTACGCAACCCTTATCTGGTGGTCATTTGTCATCAGAAGACCCGTGGAAGCGTGAGTATTGAAATACTAATTAGCTCCAGTGGAAATGCCTATAGAAAATCAAATTAAAATCCCAAGTAAATTTTCTTGAAAATTTGGGAAAAAAGTTCCGAGGAAAGTCTGAAGCGTTTATGCGCACTTTCCGGAATATTTTTTATTCCTGTGGAATATTCCGCTGTAATCCAAAGAACTTGAAATCAAACTTTTGAACGAGGAAGGGCCGTTTGGTCAAAAGCCATTTGGTCAAAACCAGAGATGCATCTGAACACGAGGACGCGTGTTCGTGTTCAAAACGTTCTGAACACTGCACACTGTTCAAGAGCACTGACCTAACTTAGCAACCAGGGTTCGTAATGCTCACTCAATCTCAGGAGCACATGATGCTCCCTCACGAACATTTTCGGGGAGAAATCGCTTTTCGGGAAAGAAAAATAGCCTGGAGAGTGATAACAATTTTTCGCTCACTTCGATTGCCGCCACACGTTGGTTTGCTCTTTTTCCTTCATATTCGAGTCTTTTCGTGGCATCATAAATGCAAATGGCAGTAGCTTATGTGGAACAAATAACTTAACGCTTTTATACAGATAGCGTGGGGGTGTGGCTAGAGTAAGCGCATCCCCACAGCTATTATTCTTACTATTCTGGGTTCGAATCCCGGCGTGGCCAAACAATTTTGTAATTATTCTGCGATAATTCTCGCGAAAAGTGAGTGAGAGGTGAAAAGTGATGAATCGAAAAAGGTTTTTCATTGAATATGCAAGATTTTCGTTTATCTTCTAATGCTAAGTCTAAGGAAAGGTTGATGGGTGAAAGATGATTCTCAACATAAACAACGAAAATAGATTTTCCCTTGGCCCGAAAAACGCTTGCTTTGGTCTCATTGAAACGAAAAGTCGAACTCCTGTTAGCAACTTGTATCCTAGGAAAACAGAATTCAAGCGACGGCATGCTACACATTTTTCGACTAGTAATGGAACACGTGGGCTGGGCATCTAACGGATAGAAATCAAGCATGCTCGTATGTTTTTGCATAGTTTCAAATCCCAGGAGTCTTAGTTACCATGATTACTTTGCTTGCGTACCAACCCAGTGCACACTGAACTGTGTTCAGAGTTCAAAACTTAGAACACCAAGGCATGCTCTTGGCTCATGTTCTGTTTAAGATGCATCTCTGGTCAAAATCCATTTGTCCAAAGGCCACTAGACCGAAAGTTTTGATCGTTTGATCGAAGCTTATCTAGCCGATAGTCATTAGGATGAAATTGTAATTTGACTGCCTTGCGGCCGAACTGATGTTCATTTGGTGGAAAAAGTCATGTGGCCGAAAATGCCATTTGGCCGGAATAATCTTCTTTTGGAGATTTTCCAATGCTGAAAAGCCATCTCCGAAGCAGTTAGAAGTGAAACGTCGCACAATGGGAAAAAATTGTTCATAACGCGAATAAATTCTATATCTTGGCTCGGTACGGGCGGATTGCGCTGAAATTTTGACACAAATCGTAGAACTTTCCGGAGAATCGTGCAAAGGTGGTTAAGTTCACTGCACGAAGCTGCAAGAACTCGTTTCACCCTAATGTCCCTAATTTGCCATGCTTTCCGGGAGACTTTGGCCTTTTGGATAATAGTTATAAAATAATAGAACGAGTTGTGAAATGAGTAATACTTTAACTTCTTTAGTCGTACGGTGGCCAAAAATAAGGGGCATAGGGGTGAAACGTAGTCTTGCAGTTTTGTGCAGTGAGCTTAACCACCTTTGCACGATTCCCCAGAAAGTTCCACCAATTTCCCATTAAATTCCATAAAATGTTATTCACATCTTTTTCTTCTTCATCTATGGCTCTACATTCCTGTAACTGTAACTTGGCCTGATTTTCAACTTAGCGTTCTTTTAGCATTTCCAAAGTTATCAATTGAAAGCTTTTCTATGCCCATTAATGCATGAGTATGTATCTTGTGTAACAAGAACAATTGATGCATTCGCTCGCAAGGCTAACTGGAGACCCCACATAGTGGACAATTTTCTGCGGAGGCTCCGAAGAATTTCTATTTAAAAAAATCAGAGAGATTCCCGTGAAAACTTCTAAGAAATATCTTCGAAATTTTTGAAGAATATTCGTCGGGAGTCTCGAAAAAATCCAATGAGCTTCCCACGGAAACTATGTTGTAGAAATTTGGAACGGTTTCACTTGGAAATGCTAAAGAACTTTTCATTGAATTTCCAAATAATGTTCCTCAAGATTTCTGAACATTTTCATTTAGAAATTCTAAATATTTTTCCATGAATTCCAAAGAATTTCCCGTGAAAACTGCGAAGTATTCCCCGTGGAAAAAAAAACAAATGGATATTTTGGGTTAATTTAGAAGAATTTTGTTAGGATTTCTTGTACATTTCACAAGAAATTCTAACAAAATTATCCGCAAAAAAAATGTCCTGTTAATGTATTCAAAGTATCCCGATAAAAACCAGAAAAAAATCTTAAAGAAACAAAAGCAAAAAAAGTCCTCACGCCTTTTGGTGTAACACCAAAAACGCCGCCGCCCTCGACCAAAATTAAGATGTTTTATTTCCAAACCTTCCTTGAGTTTTTATTTTAATGTTGTACATGACCAACAGGGGGTTTTGCGGGGTCTTGGGTGTACATTAGGGTGGCTCAAATTAGTATGGGAAAAACTTTTGTCAATTTTTTTGATGGGCCGCCCTCTTATTTGGTTCTATTTGATGCCCTGATGCTCTGGACAAAATTTCAGCCAAATCGATCAACGTTTGGGCGGTGCTAAACTCGTTGGAAGTTTATATGCAAAAATGTATGCAGAAACATCCAAAAACAGTGAATTGCAGTTGGACAGCACAACGTACGATGAAGAACTATGATACTCTTCCAGATCTTGAAGAATTTAATACAGAAAGTTATGCTGAAAACCGCGAGAAGATTAGAGTTTGCCCGGCTAAGTTATAAACATTTCTCTGTAGTAGGGTTTGAGCAAATTTCGTTTCTTTTACCTTTGAAAAGAAATAAATTCACCCCTACAACACTCCAATAAAATGCCAATATCTTTGCCTAATAAACTCTAATCTTCTCGCGGTTTTCAGCATAACATTCTGTATTTAATTCTACAAGAACTGAATGAGTATTATTGTTCTTGATCGTAAATTGTGCCGTACAATTACAAATCACTCTTTTTGGATGTTTCTGCATACATTTTTGCATATAAACTTCCAACGAGTTTAGCACCGCCCAAACGTTGACCGATTTGGCTGAAATTTTGTCCAGAGCATCAGGGCATCAAATAGAACCGAATCAGAGACAAATGAACACGGCTTCATCCAGTTCGAGACAGCAACACGTACGGACGTGTTTTTTGCTCGCGCTTTTTTTTTCGAGGTGTTTTTTCGCGTTCTTTCGCTGTTTACGTTTTGGCTTGTCGCGTTGGCGTTATTTGCTCCCGGACCCGTCATGGGAGACTCGGTGGCCGATTCGGTCGCTGGAAAAGTGCCTAAGCGCACTGCTCTTGGAGGCGCGGGTAACCCCTCCCAGCAGCTTTTGCAGAGCAACGTGTTCTCGCCGTTGCTGCTTGATGACGCCGGCAATCCGCCGAAAAGAGGAAGAAGCAGCAATCGCAGCTGCCGCAGGTGCAACCGGAGCGGAAGGAGAAGTGCCCGCCCGTGTTTGTGAAGGGCGATCCGCCGGATTTACGCCCAAAAATTCGCCAGCTGATCGCTAAGGGGCTGAAATGTACTTTTCGGCTCTGCAGCGAGGGCGTGAAAGTGATGCCGGCGAACAGGGACCATCATCAATCCGTCGTGGAGTTCCTCGAGGTCCACAAGTATGAGTACTACACTCATGACCACCCCGGCACGAAGCCGCTCAAGGCTTTGCTGCGAGGACTTCACGACATGAAGGAGGAAGAGCTCCAAGCAGAGCTTGAAAATTGCGGACTGAAGCCAGTAGCCGTCCACAAGATCGCTCGTCACGACAAGGCGAGGAAATATCGCGACCAGCTTTACCTGATCCATCTGGAGCACGGCTCCACTACCTGGAAGGACCTGAAGCTGGTTGGCGTTATAAATTACACCGTCGTTGACTGGGAGAGATATCGGCCAGTGCACCGCGATGTCACGCAATGCACCAACTGCTTCAATTTCGGGCACGGCACCAGAAACTGCCGCATGAAGCCGCGCTGCAACAAGTGTGGCGAACCCCATCCGACTGACGAGTGCGACAAAATGGAGGTGGCCGATCCCAAGTGCGCCAACTGTGGCGACAAACATCGGGCCACCACAAAGGGCTGCCCAAAGCGAGCCGAGTTCCTGGAAATCCGGAAGAAGGCTTCCACCAGGACCATTCCGAAGAAGAACCGTGTTCCTGTAATCAACGAGGTGAACTTTCCAGCTATCCCGGCTCCCCGTCGTGTGATTCCAATACTCCCACCGCTACAGCCGCACAAGCGACTGGCAGCGGCAGCTGCATCGGTCCAAGCTCCAGCATCGCCGGCACCATCCACCAGCGAATGGCCCCGCTTCCTCCTCCTGGGTTCCGTCGGCAGTCGGAGAACGGCGCCGCCCAACCGGAAGAATCTGCCCTGCTGTACACTCCGGAGCAACTGATGCCGATCTTCGCGCAGCTCGCCACTCGACTGCGCGACTGCAAAACCCGATTCGACCAGGTCTTCACACTTGGCATGTTCATCATTGAAAATGGCTGCTAGGGTGGGCCTGGTCAACTGGAACGCTTGCTCGCTAAAGAGCAAAACAATCGAGCTGAAGGATTTCCTTGAGGAGAAGGAAATAGACGTGGCGTTCATCACCGAAACGCACCTAAAACCGGAGGTGAACATCAACATCCCGGACTTCCGCATCGTGCGACTCGACCGGCCGACCAGGGAGGTGGTGTGGCCATCGCTCTTCGCTACAACATCAACTGTCGTCTGCTTCCAAGTTTCCAGCTCAGTGTCATTGAGGCCATCGGTGTCGAAATCACCACTTCGGTCGGCACAATCGCGCTCATCGCGGCGTACTGTCCAACGCAAGCCAAAGCCGGCGATGGATCATCGGCTGCCCTTCGGAGGACATCGTCAAGCTGACGCGGAGGCAAGGCCAGTATATCATTGCCGGCGACTTGAATGCCAAACATCAAGCCTGGGGCAACAGTCGCGGCAATCGAAACGGCACCATCTGGAGCAACGACATGGAGGAAGGCCACTACACGATCCTGAGCCCGGATTCCCCACTCGGCTGAGTCGGTCCGGTGCCCACGCAACGCTCGACCTCTACGTAACAAACCTGAGTGACCACGTCTCGCAGCCGGTTGTATACCAGGAGCTCAGTTCGGATCACTATCCGGTGGTGGCGGAACTGGGCTCCTCGGTCAATCGGCACCAGCAGTTACGGCGGAACTACCACCGAGTGAACTGGCAGCGTTTCCAGCAGTGCGTCGATAACACCGTCGACTACGAGGTGCGTCCGGAGACGCCGGAAAGTATCGACCGCCAGCTGTGCGCTATCGAGGAGGCGATCACGGCGGCCCGAGAGCAACACGTACCGACGGCTCGGCAGGTAAGCAACTCCTTAAACATCGATACACTCACCAAAGATTTGATTCGATTGCGGAATGTCACTCGCAGGCAGTTTCAGCGTACTGGACTGCCTGAGCTTAAGGCACGCTGCAATCGAATCACAAGAATTATCAAGGCCAGAATGGTGGACCTCAAAAACAACGACTTCTCGAATAAGATCCGCACTCTCCCAGATTATGCTAAGCCGTTCTGGAAAATGACCAAAATTCTAAAATCCAAGCCTCGGCCCATTCCACCTTTGATCCCACTAGACAATAATGGCTCTAAGGATCGCTTGATAACTCCTGCAGAGAAGGTCGCTGAAATAGGTCGTCACTTCGTCAGCTCACACAATCTTGGGCAGAACATCGTCAGTCCACACGAAGCAGCCGTCAACGAGCATGCTAACAACATCCATTTGATTCCCAACGACTTCTCGGAGGAGTTGGAGATCTCAGCTGACGAATTGACGGCCTATATCAAATCATCGAAGAACATGAAGGCCCCAGGCTTCGACAGCATCCTGAATCTCGAGCTCAAACACATGAGTGCTCCGTTCTTTGAGCACCTCTCGCTGATCTTTAATCAGTGTCTCCGGCTTAGCTACTTCCCATCGTCCTGGAAGTCAGCGAAAGTCATCCCCATCCGGAAGCCTGGGAAGGATCCTTCCTCCCCCAAAAGTTATCGACCCATCAGCCTTCTCTCAGGGTTATCCAAGCTATTCGAAAAAGCTATTCATCATCGGTTACTTGAGTCTGCCGAAAATCTCAACATCTTGCTCGAGGAACAGTTTGGTTTCCGACGCGGTCGGTCAACTGTACACCAACTGACCTGAGTTACCAACGTCCTCAGACGGAACAAGTTTGTCTCGAAAACATCCGCCATGGCCTTACTCGATGTCGAGAAGGCATTTGACAATGTATGGCATGATGGCCTGGTGTACAAACTACAACGCTACAATCTTCCCAGCTACCTGGTGAAAATCATCAACAATTACCTGTCGGCAAGGACATTCCGGGTCTCAATCAGCGGAGCGAGTTCCAATGCGCACAACATCGTCGCAGGCGTTCCCCAGGGCAGTATCCTCGGGCCCCTGCTTTTCAATCTGTTCACCTCCGACATGCCAGAACCTCCAGAAGGCGGCATTCTGTCTCTGTTCGCAGATGACACATCCATCGTCTACAACGGTAGAGTGATCAGAGCGCTAGTGGCAAAACTCCAACGAGGCCTGGATGCCCTGACAGAGTACCTCACCAGCTGGAAGATCTGTATCAACGCGGCGAAGACCCAGGTCATCATTTTCCCCCACTCCAAATCCCCTAAACTTGTTCCGCCTGGGGACTGTAAAATCATCCTCAATGGCACGACCGTGGAATGGGCCAATGAGGCCGGCTACCTTGGCTTGACCCTCGACAGCAAGCTTATTTTCAAGCAACAGGTTGACAAAACGGTGACAAAGTGTAACGTCTTGTTGAAACTACTGTACCCTTTGATCAACCGCCGGTCGTCATTGTCCCTGAAAAATAAGCTTGCTGTCTACAAGCAAATCATCCTCCCTGTGATCGAATATGGCATGCCGGTCTGGGAGAGCTGCGCTAAAACCCACCACCTCAAACTTCAACGGGTCCAAAACAAATTCCTGAGGATGATCCTCAACACCCCTCCCAGGACAAGAACATCCGAGGTCCACCGTCTGGCCGGAATAAAAACCTTACATGAACGCTTTGGTGAGTGTAAAGAAAAGTTTAGGGTCCGTTGCTTGCATTCGGATCAGGCTCCAATTAGGGCGCTAGTTCCAATCTAGGTTATCAAATTTCTTATTGTAAATATTAGTGTACATAGTAGTTAGGTTATCAAATTTCACAAACACACAAGCGCCTCCTAAAGGCCTTCATGATATATTATATTAACACTTAAATAACAATGTAAACATAAAAATTTAAAATTGAAGTTGGAGGGCCAAGCCGGCCGAGCACTGTACATGTAAAAAATAATTGTAGAACAGAAATGAAACAATAAATAAGAATTTTAAAAAAAAATATAGAACCAAATAAGAGGGCGGCCCATCAAAAAAATTGAAAAAGTGTTTTTTGAGCCACCCTAGTGTACATAAATGTCAGTATTCCCAGAACATCAATGCTTAATCAATACTAAAAACTATCCTGATCTTAGCTGTCTGTATGATCAGCAAAGCGTTACACAGAGTGTTAGCCAACTTTTTGAGTTAAAATTAGACATCTCTCTCCTATTATAGACATGTTAAAAAAATTCCCAGAGCATCTACGGTACTCCAAGCTAAAAAACAAACATTCTATCGCTACTGTCAACATGTCACAGTATTTCCAAAATCTCAATAGTACTCCAAACTATTTTTGACTTAAAATCTCGAATATCTGAGTCAATGAAGTTCTTTATGAACAATTAGGCAATTTACTTGGCTTGGCCTAACTTTTGAGTTGATTTTATCTTAATTGAACATCAAATCGCTATTATCAACATATCACAGTATTCCCAAAACATCAACGGTACTCCACAAATGACTTCAGATCAAAGCGTTTGGCCTTACTTTTGAGTTGGAATAGATACATGGGACAAAATTTCGTTGTTATAAACATGCCACAGTCCTCCAAGGAAATGTATCGTACTTCAAATTATTCTAGAATTCAAATATTGAATGCATGTATGGTCAACAAAGCATTTTTCAGGGTCTGATCATACTTTTAAATTGAAATAGTTCCATAGAACATTACTTCGATATTTACAATGGATCCATTGCCGCAAAATGTTTAGGAATCCCAAAAAGATCATCACTTCTCAGTTATAAACATATTACGTATTGCTCTGTTTTGGTTGGTACCTACCTTTCACTGTTAGTCACTTTATAATAAGACATAATTATTATTATTTTCTCAGAATAAGGCTGGAGTGTCATGTGCAGTGCATAAAATCTTCTCCGTTTAACTCGGTCCATGGCTGCACGTCGCCAAACACGCAGTCTGCGGAAGGTCCGCAAATCGTCTTCCACCTGATCGATGCAGCTTGCTCGCTGTGCACCTCGCCTTCTTGTGCCCGTCGGTTCGTTGTCGAGAACTATTTTCACCGTATCACTTTTCGACATTCTGACTACGTGCCCGGCCCACCGTAGTCGTCCGATTTTTTGCGGTTTGAAGGATGGTTGGTTCTCCCAGCAGCTGATGCAACTCGTGGTTAATTTGCCTCCTCCGCATACCGTCCGCCATCTGCACCCCACCATAGATAGTACGTGTCCATAGGGAACTACCGGTTTAATGTGCATTTTGTAAATAGTCAGTTTGGTACGGCGGCCAACTCTATTCGATCGATCTCCTGTCACGATGCGTCTCCGAATTTCTCTGCTGGTATCGTTATCGGAGGTAATCAGTGAACCCAAGTACACCACCTTGATAGGACATAGTTGGAGTTCCCTAATTTCTGTTAGCTAAAATCCATTGTTACAGTGTTGATTGGATTGAATCTATATTATGAGCACTTTAAATCTGATGTGATTTCGTGGTACTGCCAAAAGATGATTTATCGCCCAAATAAATTCACCAATTTAACTCGAAATGCATTTCAAGTCAAATCTTCGCAGTAGTTACAATTCCATGTTAACCTCGTTTCACTGATTTTGAATATAGTCCCGTGGAAACTTCCCCATCGCTGTTCCTGCTCCAAATCTAGTTTGCTCTTCCACCCGCTCCGGCGGGCACTCACCGTTCGGCTATTGTATCAAGTTGTAAGCAGTGTTGCTGAGGGGGAGCAGAAATAATTGCTGGTTTATCATGTCATGCGAAAGGATTTACCGCACATTACTCCCATATACATTTTAAAACCGCCCGGAGCTGTTCCATTTTCCATTATTTCCGGCTCTCTGAAAAAGATACCAACCGCAGTCGCAACGGCACCGACCGGTCGACAACGATGACTAAAAGGTGAACCGCAGCATGTTGGCTGAAAGTATGAACTGTATTCGGTCCGACTGAGAAATTCTGGGATTTTTTCCTCGGCTCAACTTCAATCCAAGCGAAATGTAATCTTGGAAAATTGCTTTTGAAATTAATTTTATATCTGGTTTGTTTTTCCATTTCTAGTCGTAGGAAATAGTTTCGCAAAATGTTGAAAGAATTATTCTTCATTGTCTACGGTGTATTGTTCAGACGTAAATCCATTTTGCATTTCTTTATCTATCGACTAAGCGTGAAGCTCTACAAGTCAGGATATGTGAGTGAATTGATTGTGATAAGTAGATAAATGATAAACATGGCCCATCCCAATTGTTGTGCTATAAACGCAATTTAAAAACTCAATAACAATTTCGGAGTTCTTAAGGCGAGCTACATGAAAAGGGAACGAACTCAACATAATTTGATTTTTATAATCTCGACACACGCCTCGCCCACCCTCGTCACCACTTCTTCGTCTACTGAGTTCGCCCTCTCTATTTAGCTGAAGAGGGTAACCCTCGCCACTGGACCGATTTCAGCTAAGGTATCCTGAATGGGCTTTCGCCAGGGATCATGAGCTGGCGTAACAACAATCAGTCAAATAAAGCGTCACTTTGCCCAACTCGACACACAAAAACGCGCGTCAGAAAAGTGAATAGCCACCGCGCGCCACCTCCGATCCGACAGGATGGGGCAAATAGGAAAAGGAAAGAAATCCTGAAAGCAAATTGTTTGTCTATGACGGATTACGTTTCAGATTTTCGGATTCACATTAGACTACTTCAATGAGAACGGTCCGTCGTTTGGGTGCACACGGACGGCGACTAGTGTGTAAGCAGCAGAACAACACGTTGCTCGACATGTGAAGAAAAGGAGGACGTAATCGAATCGTTATTTTTTGCCTATCCCTGTACCGAGCGAGTGTGTAGGATATCACTTGTCCTGGGCGACCGAAAGATGCTGTCAGAGATCATGCTCGGCTTGAATCTATGCTCTTAGAACATGCAATGCTCTGGGTGGGAGGGGTATTCTGGTAGGAGGCAGTGAAACGAAGGAAACACAAACGATGTTATTCAAATTGGAGTAACAATAGCAATCGACTTTTGATATAACGAACTTAGGGGCGACGTCGAATTCAGTTCCAAAATCTTATTAGGGATCCTTTCTCTCTTGATTGGTCTCGGTTGCGTGCAGCGTAGTTGAATCAATTCTCGTGAGTTCATTTGTGGATGGTTTAGAGAAATGTACAAACAGTTCTTATTACAAACTCCAATATAATGTTTGCATTACAAGAATTTTATTTGTCATTTAAATAATAAGACTATTTCCTCCACATAGCTTCTAAAACTTTACCAACAGCGAAATTTCTATGCAAATTTGAAAATCATCAATTGAATACTCTATATTCAACAAAAATTCTTCCAAATGATGCACAAAACTACGACTTCTCAATTTAGTCATCTACTCCATTGTATCTGGTTCGATCACTTGCCCAACAATTCCGAATACGAGTATCGATGCGAACAGCTAGTTTGTCAACCTTATTGAATGGTGTCATCCGTCACGCGGTGAAGACCATCGGCATCGTAATGCGTCGACATGACACTTGGCTGACAAACATCAATCACGGCCAACGTTGTCGTCGGCTATTTTCATCTTGATTCGTCTTGGAACAATCTTCTGTTGGCAGAGTTTGGTTTTCCGAAAAGCGACCAAAGCATGAAATTTTGGCCCACTACCTACCTACTTTCCGCAATGACATTTATTAGTTTTACCATTTTCCGTACATGTAGAGCGAACTGTCAATAATGTAGCATGATTTGGATCTCCCGTACATTGAGGTGTTCGACGAAGAAAAAACGTTTTTCGATATGATAGTCGGAAGGTCGAGTGTCGCGCATGAATAGATTCAGTTCGACGTTCTGAAATCTATATGTGGGGCTATTTCCATAGTTCAGGCAAGTTAGCTTTATCTAAATCAGACACAACTTTGCGCCAGATTTAGCAGCAGCATTATACGTGTATATAATTGTTGAAGTCGAAAAATATCACTGGAATATTCGGAACGCTGTTATTTCAGATTGAAATCTTTGTTGCCACCAAATTCCTGATAAGTGTCAGTTTTAATTATTTATTTACATAAAACATTTCCTATTTTTGACACACTGATAATTTAAAACGTGATATGATACATTACAGTGACAGATAACCAAACATAATATTTGAAATTTTTACAATATAATAATCAATGGTTAGTGAGGGTTTTAAAAGAACCTAATCACTAACAAAGCCTGCGAAGCACCAGGATAAGTTTCACAGTATTGAGCCCTTACTGGACTAACCGGAGCTATGGCGTATATTCGTCTTCGTTGCGTCTTCGAGATAATCGGCTTCTCTTATTCACTCTCAACTTGAGGGTAAATAAGGGTGGGATTATGAGTATGTTTTTATTAGTTTTTTAAGAATTAGTTTAGTTTTTCAAGAAATTGTCACCTATATGGATTCACATTATGCGTTTTTCACAGTGTACTCTGTGTTTCGTCTACGACGTTCTTGATATGATACCGATTTAATTTCATCGTGCTGAAATTGTGGAGTCTATTTTCCTAATTTGCAATGGCTACAGTAAGGATAAATTCAGCATAAAATAACAGCAACAAATAATCTTTGTAGACTTATGCAAAATGTCAGAATGCAAGTGGCTTTGGTGCAGAAGTCCTTTTTCGCAAAGTAACTTCTACCTAGGTAATCTAGGACCCGGTTTTTGCTGCTTTCAGTAGTGGAGTGGGAAACTCTCGATTATGTTTGGTATTAAACTTCTCATGAAATGCAATACCGCATAGGGATTCGATCTCCAAATTTAAAAGGGTTTTATTAGCCCCTTGCTTAGAACTTACGTCTTTGATTAAAAAAAGCATAATTCATAATCTTTTTCTGCATGTCACAAAAGCGACAAGCATCAACTTGAAGTTTTCCTATCAGCCTAAAGTGACAATGGCTTGGACAGTGGCCTGCTATACCCGTGTACATGCAAAGATCGGAGTGATAAATCGCTTTGACTGTCTAGCAATAAGAGTGCTACTCCAATTGGTTACAAACTTCGACAATTTCTAAGTCTTCAACTCTGCTCTAAGAGAAGAGGCGGATGTAGCCAAGCCTTCAACTCAATTTGTTTTGGATTCCGGGAGACATGTCCTTAAAAACCGAAATCTCTGCTCGACATTACGACAAGCAGCGATAAGGAAACTTTGTGGAATCTCGTTGCAGATACGCTATTGCGACTACTCAAAAATGGCGGTTTCCTTACCTATGGATTTGCTGACAAATATCTAATATTGATTGGTAGGTTTGTGTATTACTATACCACTAATGGAAAACGCCCTCCTTAGCCGTGTGGTAAGGTGGCCCTCCTTAGCCGTGTGGTAAGACGCGCGGCTATAAAGCAAGACCATGCTGAGGGTGGCTGGGTTCGATTCCCGGTGCCGGTCTAGGCAATTTTCGGATTGGAAATTGTCTCGACTTTCCTGGGCATAAAAGTATCATCGTGTTAGTCTCATGATATACGAATGCAAAAATGGTAACCTGGCTTAGAAACCTCGCTGTTAAATAACTGTGGAAGTGCCTAATGAACACTAAGCTGCGAAGCGGCTTTGTCCCAGTGTGAGGATGTAATGCCAATATGAAGAAGAAGAGAAGAAGAAGAAGAATGGAAAACGCGTACAGCCTTTCGGTTAATCCGTTTTTGACATCTACTGACCTTTCACGGAGAAACCGTTCCTGAAACGAAAGTCGTCCATTACATATTTTTGGCTCTGGAATCAATCTAACTAATTAGTTAAAATATGTGGGACTAATTCTTGATTTTAAGCTTTCCTGAACACTAATATTGATTTCAGAGTCAAAAAGGTATTTGTGGCTTTCGGACAATGCCGTAGAAACTTTGGTAAAACTTAGAATCTCAAACCAAAATATATCAAATGTATTTACATAACAGTTGTACAACCAATATTGGCCAATGGATATCTTTTGTGGTGGCAAAGTGGTGAAGTTGGGACAACCCTGTCTAAATAAGGCCATCTTAAAAAGATGTGCCTAATGGCAATGACTGGTGCGTTCTATTCGACTCCTACGGCTGCTCTTGAAGTTCTCTTTGAAATGGCCCCACTACACATACATCTCAAACAAGAAGCTTTTTCTTGTACTTACCGGGTATGGATGCCCGGTTTAATGCAAGAGAATCTTGTAAACCGCAGTTCTACACACACGTCGTTTTTACTGCTTATGGCTAATTGGGACAAAACTAACCTTGCTCCAAGTGATCTCACACTCGTTAGTAGTTTACTTGTTGGACATTTTCTACACCATTCCGCTTGCTAAGTGAGTGGGAATCTGGCTATTTGGAGAGAAGTATGTCGGACAGCATTGTTTGATACACTGACGGCTCCCTCCTCGAAGGTAGAGCGGGTGCAGGTGTCTACTCGTGTGAGCTGAGATTGGAACAGTCCCACACGGAGTTCAAGCGGAACTATTTGCCAATAAAGCCTGTCCACGTTAAATTTCGGACACCCATCATCCAATGCGATTTTTTTAAATTTTCACAAACCACTGAGAAGATCAATTTACATGACAACTGAATCTCTCCGCGTTATGTGATTCTTTCAGCGAGTTTTCATTTTCGTTCAAAGTGATTAAATGGATACAAATCGATTGGACATTGTCTTAGTGTCCGAAATTTAACGTGGACAGGCTTTATGTATGGAATGCAATCCGCACTGCAGCAACACATTATAGGCAAAGGCCAGTAATCGCATGTCGAACTCAAATTTAGAAACTGAATTCAGTTAAAACGTTACACCTTATATTGGTACCTGACCATTCTGCCACAGCTGGAAACGAATTGGCTGATGAGTTAGCTCGCACTGGAGCACATCATATGACTTTATTGGTCCTGAACCAGCTATTCCAATATCTATGTGTTGGGTGAAGTTTTTGATTAACTCTTGGGCTGCCATTCAGCACAAACGGCATTGGAGTAGTCTCCAAACAAAATTATATATCCGGGAGCCATCTCCGGTTGTAGCAAGCTATTTAGCTCATCTATCTAAACAGAATTGTAGTGTCTTATAGCCGTTCAGACTACGGCATTTATTATAATAATTATAGTCTTAAATATGAGAAAGTAAATTGAATGTATAGATATTGGCATCAATCTACTCTTTATCATGATATTTATTATCATAAATGGCGTAATCTGAATGTATTAGTCAAGGCATTGACAAGGCACTGTAGACTCAACCATCACATCCCAACACAGAACAAAAAAAGTTGGGATTCCAACATTTTCTAGTTTTATTTTAAAAGTATTGAAAATATGGTAGTTTTGATTAATAAACCTTTGGAGTCAAATGCTAAATTGGTTTGCATGAAAGTTTTTTCTCAGATAAATACACAGGATTTTGTTTTTACACGATTTTTTTCCGCTCGTATTTTTGATCGTGTGACTTCAATTTGCCACCAAACTCTTCGCAACATGTTTCAAAAAATCCAGAATAAATCAAAGAAAAATCACATGATAATTAATATACGTTAAACATTTAGGATAAGTGGAAAATTGAGAAAATGTAAATCGTGTAAAAACAAAATCCAGTGAATTGTTATTTTCACAGTAGAAGCTTTCAGAACGAAAATTGTTAAATAGTTAAACAAATCTAATCAATGCGCTATTTTTGGCATCACTGGCGGGAAAATAAGTGTAACTGGCAGCCTACAACGATCTGTCACTGAAATTGCGCGCGATAAAAGCTATCACAAAACAGAACAATTTCAGTTCAGAACAATTTTATAACTTTCTACTAATCATTTTGCAGTACCACATAATCTACGTCTTTAACCACATAATATACGAAAGGGTCCTTAAACAATCTTCGAAATAAACAGGTAGGTAGGTAATTTGCATTCAAAACATTGCTTTTAACACATTATGATAAACCCTTCTTCAGATTGCCTAAATCAATTTCGTACACAAAACCCGGACGCTAAATTGGGCAATGGACCTGGCCTGAGGATGGTTATACCACAAGTTATACTTTTACGGAAGCTAGCGAAGCGTTCGGATGTAATACGGTGCAGATAGTGGACGGTTGCAATTCGGAGCAAGCATTTGGAAGGAGGTAGACGAACATAATTATGATCAACAAGGCGAAAACCAGAAATTTCAAAACCGCTAAAGATAAAACCGAGAATAGAACAACTGTAGACTGTGGCGATGGTATTATAAATGAAATAAAATAAGAGTTCTTTTGACTTTACACTTCTAAGTTTTATTTTTATTCGATAATTTAACTTTAAAACGGAAAGGAAACGCAATTAAAGTTAACAAGTAAGATTTTCAAAACAAGAATAAAATAAACTTTTATTTCAAGAACATAGTGATACATTTAACAGTGAGAATAGCTAAAACAATATCTTTTACGATATTCCCGAAACAAAAGTTTTTCATTCGTCAATTTGACAGTGCTAAACTTTCTACTGAAAATCACTAATCCATTTTCTTAATATTACCAACGAATCTTTGGATTTTACCAACGATTTTTTTTTGTGTGGAGTAACATTTTAAGTTTTATAACGCTCTTAAAGACCATAATTTACTCTAAAAGAGTTTTATAAAACCATTATAAAACTAAAATGTTACTAAGGATGGCAAATGAATCATTTGTTTGAGAAACTGCATAAGTCCATTATATACTATTTCGAGAAAACGACAAAAAACTGTTTTTGAACAAATTTGCACCGAATCTTTCGATTTCTTCGATACAGATTAATAGTTTTTGGCAAAACTCAACACCCTGGGGCACTTTCAGTGCAAAAACTATAAACAGTACACCACAATTGCTCTACAAAGTCCGTGGACTTATGTAGTTTATCAAACAAACGAAAATTCCTGAACAAAAATTTTTTTTTCGTTTTTTTGCCAGAATACGTATTTTTGGACGAGGATTCAGAATATATAAAAATCTCATTTTGGCCAAATATGTTACATATGCAGTTTCTCAAACAAACGGTTCAAATATTCAATGCGTTGAATCATTAGTTTATTTGCCAAATATTTGGTAAACACTTTCTTAGTGAAATTGACTTCAGGAACCTGAACCTTCAGAGTATTCTGTTGCTCATAACTAGTTGTGGTAAGGAGCTATAAGTAATTCTCCCTTCTTTCTCCCATCCACTTTCCTTTCATTTTTGTTCACTCCCCTTTCCGTCAGGTGTGTGATGAAAAAGGCTGTGGGCAGGAGGTGGCGAGGATTTTCGAACACATTACGGGCATTCATTCATTTTATTCATTTATTTAGTCTACATCTATACAGATAACACTGAATCAACAATTTGACGCCACAATACACGGTTCGAGGCCGCATCTCTCCATCCTCGAATACGCCCCACGCTCGCCAAGTCGTTCTGCACCTGGTCTGCCCATCTCGCTCGCTGCGCTCCACGTCGTCTCGTACCTGCCGGATCGGAAGCGAACACCATCTTTGCAGGGTTGCTGTCCGGCATTCTTGCAACATGCCCTGCCCATCGTACCCTTCCGGCTTTAGCTACCTTCTGGATACTGGGTTCGCCGTAGAGCTGGACGAGCTCATGGTTCATTCTTCGCCGCCACACACCGTCTTCTTGTACACCGCCAAAGATGGTCCTAAGCACCCGTCTCTCGAATACTCCGAGTGCTTGCAAGTCCTCCTCGAGCATTGTCCATGTTTCATGTCCGTAGAGGACTACCGGTCTTATTAACGTCTTGTACATGACACATTTGGTGCGGTGGCGAATCTTTTTCGACCGCAGTTTCTTCTGGAGCCCGTAGTAGGCCCGACTTCCACAGATGATGCGCCTTCGTATTTCACGACTAACGTTGTTGTCAGCCGTTAGCAAGGATCCGAGGTAGACGAATTCCTCGACCACCTCGAAGGTATCCCCGTCTATCGTAACACTGCTTCCCAGGCGGACCCTGTCGCGCTCGGTTCCACCCACAAGCATGTACTTTGTCTTTGACGCATTCACCACCAGTCCAACTTTTGTTGCTTCACGTTTCAGGCGGGTGTACAGTTCTGCCACCTTTGCAAATGTTCGGCCGACAATGTCCATGTCATCCGCGAAGCAAATAAATTGACTGGATCTGTTGAAAATCGTACCCCGGCTGTTACACCCGGCTCTCCGCATGACACCTTCTAGCGCAATGTTGAACAACAGGCACGAAAGTCCATCACCTTGTCTTAGTCCCCGGCGCGATTCGAACGAACTGGAGTGTTCGCCCGAGATCTTCACACAGTTTTGCACACCATCCACCGTTGCTTTGATCAGTCTGGTAAGCTTTCCAGGGAAGCTGTTCTCGTCCATAATTTTCCATAGCTCTACGCGGTCTATACTGTCGTATGCCGCCTTGAAATCAACGAACAGATGGTGCGTTGGGACCTGGTATTCACGGCATTTTGAAGGATTTGCCGTACAGTAAAGATCTGGTCCGTTGTCGAGCGGCCGTCAACGAAGCCGGCTTGATAACTTCCCACGAACTCGTTCACTAATGGTGACAGACGACGGAAGATGATCTGGGATATCACTTTGTAGGCGGCATTAAGGATGGTGATCGCTCGAAAGTTCTCACACTCCAGTTTGTCGCCTTTCTTGTAGATGGGGCATATAACCCCTTCCTTCCACTCCTCCGGTAGCTGTTCGTTTTCCCAGATTCTGACTATCAGTTTGTGCAGGCAAGTGGCCAGCTTTTCCGGGCCCATCTTGATGAGCTCAGCTCCGATACCATCCTTACCAGCTGCTTTATTGGTCTTTAGCTGTTGAATGGCATCCTTAACTTCCCTCAAGGTGGGGCTGGTTGGCTTCCATCGTCCGCTGAACTGACGTAGTCATCTCCTCCGCTGCCTTGACTTTCATTGCCTGTACTCTCAGCGCCATTCAGATGTTCCTCGTAGTGCTGCTTCCACCTTTCGATCACCACACGTTCGTCCGTCAAGATGCTCCCATCCTTATCCCGGCACATTTCGGCTCGCGGCACGAAGCCTTTGCGGGATGCGTTGAGCTTCTGATAGAACTTGCGTGTACCTTGAGAACGGCACAGCTGTTCCATCTCCTCGCACTCCGCTTCTTCCAGGCGGCGTTTCTTCTCCTGAAAAAGGCGGGTCTGCTGTCTCCGCTTCCGTCTATAACGTTCCACGTTCTGCCGGGTACCTTGCTGCAGCGCGACAGCCCGCGCTGCGTCCTTCTCCTCCAGAATCTGTCTGCACTCTTCGTCGAACCAATCGTTCCGTCGACTTCGACCCATATACCCGACGTTGTTCTCCGCTGCGTCGTTAATGGCTGCTTTGACTGTATTCCAGCAGTCCTCAAGAGGGGCCCCTTCGAGCTCACCCTCTTCCGGCAACGCTGCCTCGAGATGCTGCGCGTATGCAGTGGCGACATCAGGTTGCTTCAGTCGCTCTAGGTCGTACCGCGGCGGTCGTCGGTACCGAACATTGTTGATGACGGATAGTTTTGGGCGCAGTTTAACCATCACCAGATAGTGGTCAGAGTCGATGTTAGCGACATTTAGGACAAGCCTCACGGAATCCGAAACTAAATGCATTGCGTTTTCAAGGGCACACTACTCAATACTTTGCTGAGACGCAGCAAAGGTGAAATAATAAAAATGACAGTTGTGCGTTGCTTCCGTATTAAGTGGTGTGCGCTTGAAAACGCGACTGCATTTAGTTTTGTATTCTGTGATGATTAGCATAGCATAGTTACGGTGTACTTCGTAGATTGGACACTAGTGATACTCATGTTTTTCTTTTGAAATCCTTATTTAGGTTGGTATCAAAAATCAAGGTGGGTGTGGTCCTTGATTTCGATCTAGGATAAAAATCAGTTTTGTATTCTGTGATGATTGTCCTTAAAATATTGCTGCATTCAAATACCTGATGTATACCTTAAAGTAATTTTAGCTGGGTATTTCTACATTCTTCCTTTTAATTGAATATGAAAAAGCAATTTAATTTGATTTATCAATCAAAACTATAACTGATACACACATTATTGCTTCAGGGAGACAAAAGGTATGACATTTTTGTCAGTTGTATGAGTAAAAGCAGAAGTATGAAGCATTCAGGATGGTTAGCTTCATCGTTCCCTGAAAGAAAATATCGGTTCTTCATTTTAGGACCCAATTAAAATATATTGTCTTTCTGTATAGCATAGCATAGCATATGTGATTGTACAAATCGTGGGTAGCTATACAATGCTCAATTGAGCAATCTACTGTATATTGTCGCAAATTGGTACTTGGGATTAGTACCTTTTCCTATACAGTAGCAGTTGTATACCTGGCCACGTCCTTACAATCACGGAAGGAAGGGAAGGAATGTTAGTTCAACATCTACTAGTGAAGATGCAGGGAACCCATACTACCTTCATAGATGTCTCGGGAAGGAAAATTTGTGTTAGTGGGAAAGGTGAATAATAGGGAACTCTATTCGACAATATAGAGCGTTTGTCAGTAACCGTATATGCTGTAAAAATAATAAAATATATTCATCAATTTACTTACGAACCGTCCTAAGGAAAAACAAAACAAAACACAAAATTTCGGCAAATCGCGCGATCGTTCTGCCGTCCGAAACAAGAGCCATTACGCACTGAACTAATTAACTTTATTACCGGCCGCGCAATGCAAAACACAAAATTTCGGCAAATCGCACGATCGTTCTGCTGTCCGAAACAAGAGCCAACACGCACTGAACTAATTAACTTTATTACCGGCCGCGCAATGCAAAACACAAAATTTCGGCAAATCGCGCGATCGTTCTACCGTCCGAAACAAGAGCCAACACGCACTGAACTAATTAACTTTATTACCGGCCGCGCAATGCAAAACACAAAATTTCGGCAAATCGCGCGATCGTTCTGCCGTCCGAAACAAGAGCCAACACGCACTGAACTAATTAAATTTAATACCGGCCGCGCAATGCAAAACACAAAATTTCGGCAAATCGCGCGATTGTTCCTTCGTCCGAAACAAGAGCCAACACGCACTGAACTAATTAACTTTATTACCGGCCGCGCAATCTAAAATATATTGTCTTCCTGTATAGTAAAATATTCAATTCATCTCGACAATTCATAGGTCCCGAACCATTTTGTGGTGTATCTGCGTGTTCTCTTCGAATGGAATTCATATCTTGGGAAGATTCTAAAATAGAAGATAGCTGGAAAAACACCTTGCGAGGCAGTCAAAATGTTTCATCACACCAAACGTATTTATCACTCGCAAAATTTTAAATCTTTCCAAAAAGATCTTAACACATACACAGGTCTTATAACAGGCCATTGCCCGAGCCGATATTACTTGAAGCTGAAGGAAAACTTCAAGATGATGTATGTTGTTGTTCGGCATACATGTAGAAGCCTCGGAACATCTGTTATGCCATTGTCCGGCAATTTTTGGAAAGAGATTACAGTTGTTCAACAAGGGGCTGATAAAGCCTGTCCACGTTAAATTTCGGACACTGAGACAATGTCCAACTGATTTGTAGCCATTTTATCTCTTTGGACAAGAAGGAAAACCCGCTGAAAGAATAACATAAAGCGGAGAGATTCAACTGTCGTGTAAATTGATCTCGTCAGTGGTTTGTGAAAATTTTAAAAAATCGCATGGGATGATGGGTGTCCGAAATTTAACGTGGACAGGCTTTAGAACCCCCAGAAGTCTCAATATGCTAGTACGATTCATCAGAACCACAATACATACCGCATTGGGATAACGCTGGTAGTTAAGGTCACTCCTGACGGAGTCCAAGCTCCAAAGTGCTCGCGTTTTCGGGGGCACATCACTCGATTCAGAGGCGGCGCACAACTGTCATTTTTGTTGATTTAGCTTTGCTACGTCGCAGCATGCGTGAAATAATAAAAATGACAGTTGTGCGTTGCTTCCGTATCGAGTAGTGTGCCCCCGAAAACGCGAGCACTTTAAAACTTTGATTCCGTCAGGAGTGACCTTAAGGTAATGCAATTGCTCTAAATAGTAATGATGCGTCAACTTGACAAAGCTAGATCAAATATTCCAAGTAACAATTTTAGTTTTATAACGCTCTTCAAAACCATTATTTACTCTACAAGAGTGCCTTAAAACCATTTTAAAATCAAAATGTTACTGCGGATGGCCATATCTTCTTCTATATAATAAAAATGAGTTGAGATTTCCTTCCTGACGATTTAACTCACGAACGGGTTGACCGATTTGCAAGATTTTCTCCTTAATCGATTCGTTCTGGGATCCGCAAGGTTTGTATTATAAAAAGTTGGTGAATTCAACGGGGAAATGTAGAAAAATCATTTGAATACAATTTTAGGTCAGGAAAAAACTGAGGAAAAAAAAAACAAACGCACGGAAATTGATCTAGAGTGCGGGGCTGCAAATAGTTCATTGTGACATTTGCAACACCCGGGCAAAGCTGGGTTTCTTTCACTAGTATCACAATAGATTTAACAAATGGTCGCAGTGATTAAAATACCCAACAAGGGGAAAAAATCAATATAATTAGCTAAAGTACCACAATTTTCACATCTGGAAAGTAAGTGAGGCTCATTGGCACCCTTATGCTATAGAACTATAATCGCACCGAAAATTGGTTGAGAAATGCTATTTTAGGAGGGATTACCCCAAACCTATGGGCGAAGCAAATCATACACGATCATCACTATTTCAGTGATAAAAAGAAATCCATATTTTCCTACATCATTTTAAAAATTGCTATTGAAAGAATATAAATGTACGGTTCGATTCCTTTATTTGTTTTTGATGGCGCAATTTCCTAAAAAATGGTTCAAATATTTAGATGTGGTCAAAAAGCACATCTTTGGACTAATTTTTAACATGCAAATAATATATTTTGTCATATCTCAAGTTAAGGGTCTACTTCATATCTTATCTTTTTATCTGTCTGAGACTACATAAATATACGCAAAAATATGTCATATGGAGTGTAGTGTTATCAATATATGCCAAAGAGTACACAAAATTCTTAGAATCTGATTTTACTACAAAAACACTTTCTTTTAAGCGTGAAACATGAGTAGAGTAATTTCTAAAATATGTAAGACGCAATGCGTGAACCCCATCGACATAAGTCAGACGGAATGGAATGTAGCAAAAACTCCCATAGCGCTGACGACGATGACGCTATTAGTCGACGACCCTGATGGTAACGGCGACGGTGATGATGAAGATCACACGTAAACAGGCCACATCAAGTATCCATCACCGATGGCGCCGGAAATGAAAATACAGTGTGTCTATATTTACACACCCCGGCACTTTTGGGATTAACGTGGAACGAAGTGGATTGTTGGTGGCTGCTGCTGCTGCTCAAAGCTCGAGCGTCAGGAGACAAGAATCGGCCCGGGACGCACCGCGCCGTATTACACGAACCACATGGTCATCGTCGTCAGGATTGAGATACGGTCGGAGACACATGAAATAAAGAAGGAAGTGTAAACATATAATCGACCATCGCTAGGTTTCGACAATGTCTCGCTGTCCTATTTAGGAGAAAGGACGATTAGGGAGGATAAATTCATTGGAAAATATGAAAGGCAAAGTCTAGGGCCTTTGTGTCGAGTCCCCATGTGTGCGTCAAGGAATGACAATTTACCACAACATTATTTTCTTTCGTTTTCTGTTTATTTACCTTTGACTTAATTCCCTTCTGCTTGAAACAACAATCCAATGGAGGAATGTTTCCTATTTCGTCTATGAATGGGAAAAAAAGCATTCTCACAACGATGGGTAGGAAAACATCTGACACAAAGTGCATTTACTAAACTTTCGTGAACTGTTCTAATCATATGAAAGTAATGTATTAAAAATAAAAGTGGTAGAATATATGTTACGATCCCAAATGTCTGTTACATAAGGTTTTCCTACAGTCTGTAGAAGTTTCCATGAATTGTTATCGGTAGATTTGACTACGGCCTTTTCCCAAGAAGACAGTCTAGACAGTTATTTCAACATTTTATTAGTTTTCTTTTTGATTCACGTTTGATGATTATTATACCATAACTTAGGTTATAAATTGGGGAAGATCCATTAATTACGTAACGCCAAAATTTGCAATTTGCCCCCCTTCTTCCTATGTCACACTTTTTGAATGAAGCATCTGAAATTTTTCTATGGATCGTCACACTTCAGGCAATCCCCTCCCCCTCTAAGCGTTACGTATTTCGTGGATGCTCGCTTGAGGAGAATGGATTGGAATGGTTTACGAGTTTGAGAACGCTTTTTTGTGTGTAAACTTTACACTGTAAAGAATGCTACATATAGTTATACATTCAATTTAGTTAAAATTCTTGTTGTCAAAAGTGGTAGAAATCAATATTTATCAATTATAACAAATTTGATTATATGGCATTTGAATTGTGGATCGGTTTTAATCTTCTACTCGTACTTGTTTGCGATTTGGCCACTGAAATTTCAAATGGCGCATTAAAATAAGTAAACATTTATCGCGTCATACCGAAAAGCGTAATCCATTTATGTAGTTGCTTGCTTACTTTTCCTTTCGCAGCAGCAACACTCGTAATTCCTTAAAACAACAAAACCACATAATTTTCAACATTTAATATAATATGCAAATCAGGTCATCGTAAACGAGGCGCGAGCTGTCACCCTAAAGCGAAAACGATTCTCCGCACCACCAGAGGACCAGAGCCAGGAACCAGAACCAGACTGTCGCGTCATCGTCGCCGGCGACGAAGTTGCTTACAACTGCGACCGACGACGGGATGACACGGTTAAGCGATTCCCTCTCATTCATTATCGTGACAATTTGTCGAGGATTGTCTCGGAGGGAAACATGAATACGACCGGGAGCAGAGCAATTCGGCAAGCAAGACGCGAGGGAGGATTCGCCCTTCGTCGGCGACGTTGAACCCTTCTGCTCGTTGGTTCGGCAATAGAGCTGCCAAGTAAACAAATTCACCGGTGATATTTAGATTCATGTCACCACATTGGCACCCTTATGTTTGCTCATTTTTGACACCTCTCGTCCAGGTCTTCATCGAAAAATAACCCTCTCCGGAGGATTGTGTTTACCGAGTTGCAGCCAAATAGGCAACGCTGCCGGGGGATGTGCGGCACACAAATCTCTTGTAAATGCTCCCCCTTTTCTCGGGGCCCTCCAGGGCAAACGCGAGGACAATGGAGTGAATTAAATGATAATTGAATTTGGGTTCGGTTGATTTGTTCCTGTGGGTGCCGGTAGACACATGTTATCGCATCAAGTCGTTGAGTAAATTCGATTCCGAATGTAGATGAATGTCTTTACGTTTCGACAGATATATTCAATCCGTAAAAAAAATTCTAGGGTCATCCAAGCAAAGGCTTAAGTTGGATTTTGAAACGAATCTGGGTCAATAGTTTATGTGAGAATATGGATACCCCACCAAACAGATAGCCATTTCAAATTTCAAGGTCAAATACAATTAGGTTATGGATTTATTATTTATTGTTTTAAGCAAAGAAAGTTATTCCGATGAATTTAACGAAGAAGAACACGCAAAAATCACACAATGATGCAAATCGCGAGTCGAATCATGGACGATTCTCTGGGCCATGAGTCGGGTGAGGTTTGCCTCGCGCTTGATTTGAACCATGGATTAGATTTGAGAATTTGAGATTTTACCAACACTGAGTAGCACAATTCCGATCGATTTTGTTGCAGCAACTCCAATGCAACCAGTCGGTAGGCATCTTCATCCTTCCATATTTTCTGGATAATGTGATGGATCGATTGCTGCAGCTGCTCACTTCCGTGTTTGAGAGGTTCAACCGGGATCTCGTCCTTTCCGGCAGCTTTAAGGTCACTCCTGACGGAATCCAAGTTTAAAAGTGCTCGCGTTTTCGGGGGCACACCACTCGATTCAGAGGCGGTGCACAACTGTCATTTTTGTTGATTTAGCTTTGCTGCGTCGCAGCATGCGTGAAAAATAAAAATGACAGTTGTGCACTTTTAAACTTGGATTCCGTCAGGAGTGACCTTAATGTTTTTCTGCTTGTTTAGAGCCTTCTTTACCTCGTCCAGCGTTTGTGGGTCCACAGCTTAACCTTCGCCGACTATGTTCATCCTGCTATACACCATCATTTTTACTGTTAAATTTTTTTTTCGAAGTGCTACTTCCACCTGGCTTCCACCATAGTTTTGTCTGTCAGCAAATTCCCCTCTCGTTCATTGCATATGGCGGAAACTGGCGCAGTCTATGCCGCGCGCCATTGACAGTTGCGTAAAATCTCCGCATATCGTTTCTATCCATGTTCTCCTACGCTTCAGCTATCACACTCTCTTTGTGTTGTCTTTTTTCTGCGATGGATTCGTTTCTCTTCTGCCCTTGCTACACTGTACCAGTTGGAACGGGTACGACCCAACAAACAATTTAAGCTGAACAAGCTAGTTTTTTAGCTGAAGAAGCTTATTTCCAACGAAATAATTCCTATTTCAGCTTCCTATGTTTGTAGGGGAGCCACTAGCATTCGACTCCTAGCAGCATTTTTCTCGTCCATTGGCATCGCAGTGCCTAACACTGTTGTAGTCACAGCTTCGTGGATATTTTCCGCCAATCTGTTGAAGTCGCCAGATCCGGTGGCATCTCCTATCCGTTCGTCCTGCTTCTGGTGGTACTGTTCAGCAACTCCTTCAACTGACAAGCTTTGGATATTGAAACGCATTTTTCTGCTGTTTCGTGAATTCGTGACGCTGGAAAGTAGCTTCCTATTTTTTGCAACTACAAGGTAGTGATCCGCGCCAATGTTTGGGCCTCTGAAGGGCCATGAACATCCCATTGGATTTTACAATCCAGCATGTATGAGCCGAACATTATTACGAAAGAAAATTTTTATTTCTGATGGCTTTGCACTGCTTAAGAAAAAATCAGCGACGCTGGCAAAAACACAGAACACAACCTACCGCGTGCCGAGATTACTTCGATCATCGATAAAAGCAAGTGATAAAGCTTGTAATAATTGGCTACATATAAATATTATCCAAATTCTATTTATGTTAGGCCGTTACAAATATTTAATAAACTTTTTGTCCTACTGGTCTCCGAAAGGTGTGATAATAATAAAAAATAAATATAAAAATGACAAAAATCAAAAAACTCCTCGGATTTGTTAAAGAATGTTTTGAAAATCATCAAAATTATCCGAATTTTATTTTGTTGCCCCCTCAAAATATTATTATTTGTATTGGCCTTATAATTTTTTTAACTAGTAATTACATCCATGGAAATAACGAATCGCTTTCCTCAGGAACAAGTACTTGAGTTCCAGAATGGCTCATATGTTTATTTCCTGTGTAGAATGCAGAAAAACTATTTCAAGATGTTTTCGTGAAGCTCTAAAATCAATTGAATGCAGTAGCTTTCCTATGGATATTTATATCTAATCTTCATTATCTGTTTTCTATTTCTTGCAGACATAATCAACCTCCATTGTCCGGGTCCGGAGCAACCTCACTAACGCCCCGGCGAGGTGACGCGCCGCTATCACCCACGGACACCGATTCCGATTCGGACATTTCGCTCGGAACGCACTCACCAGTTCCAAGCATGTCGCTGCAGCACAGTCCCAGTTCGCTGCCCGGTTCCAGCGAGGATCGACTAACCGACGACCGAGAAAAGGACTTCCGCAGCTTTGCATCGCTCCATTCGTTCCGCTTTGGAGACCACCTAGCGGGCGGATTCCTACCTGGTATGTGTTTTCAATGGGTCACGGGTCAAAGGCATCGATCAAAATATTTCTATGTAGACTATTTGGGGCAATGTTCCGACTGACCGGTATATAGCAATTAAGTAGAAAACTTTCTGTTTTCACTTTCAGGCTCGTTTAACAACAGATTCATGCCTTACCGCCTCGGGGACAACTCACCTCCAATCAATACTCACTCACCACCGATAGGCTTGACGCATCTTCCAATTACCCCGACAGTCCTTCGACCGCAGCCTCACTTACCTCCATCGCTCTCCGTGACGGCACCGACGGCAACGACCACGTCGATGAGTGAGTCGCCCAACAGTAACAGTAGTGCCACCACTAGTTCCATCAACAACGGTGCCACCGGTGGCCTGGTGATAGGGGGAAATAGTGGGGCCGGCGGAGCGCCCTTGATGGCCCAAATGTCGCCACTCAGAATACGGGTCAGCTCGCCGACGCGACTGAACGCGGATTTGTTGCAGCACAGCGCGCACCATCATAGTCTCATGAACGGATTGAACGCCAGTGGGATCGTGCGAATTGTTCCTAACACAACGACCAGTCTCATTCATAGGCCATTTTCGCCATCGCCCAAACCGAAGGAGGCGTCGTGATAAAATCTGCCACCGCCGACGACGCCGCACTCAAATCCGAAGCCATTCGACGCCCGACGCGACTGGCCGTCTCTGAGTAGTTGATTAATGTAGTTTAAAATATGTAAAGGAGACTGTACTAGTAGGAAGCACAAGTTGAAGCTAATGCATATATAAATCTCCTTAAACTTGTTACTAAAGCCATACAACAGTGAAGCAAATCGAATACTTTTAAGTAAGACATTTTAATACGGAACGCACTGCTTTGGTAAATTAGATTTACTTTAAAACTTTGGCAAAATCACGTCATATTTATTTGGCGTTCAGGAATGTGCGCTGCTATATAAAGTGGCGCTCCACCCGGCGCCTCTTTCTCCTGTTCATATATATAGAAGCCAGAACCTATCGTTTCCAAGGAAGTATACGTGAACGTGGGTCCTTGGTGTGCTCTGCTGGGCGGATCAATATCACAGACACATTAAATACCAACACAAAATAAAAACGGGACAAAATAGCATCACAGCCAGCAGCTGGCCGCGCACATGCGTAGTAGAACTTGCGAGAAGAAGTTCGCACACAACCATGAACTAGTCACGGTGTTTCTTTGGCAGTTATTATCAAATGAATTTTGTACCATGGGAAATCACAGCCGAAATTTAGCAATGCGATGCAAGCGACAATCTATCGGATACTGAAATACACTGCAAATATTAAAATAAGCGGATTAGCACTTACAGCGCATTGTCAAATAACGACACATGTTGTACCAATTTTGTATCATCATAAATAACTAACATACTGATAGACAAATTTCGGGCTCAATTCTTCCCAGTTTTTTATTATCCTGCATGCATACTGCTGCGCATTAGACGAATCCAAGTACAAATAAGTAAAAGACACACGGCGCGGTTAACTTCGACAGATCCCACAGCACAGTATAGGAAAATAATTTTAAAATGTTTATAATAAAATGTAATTAGAATATGATTGATGTACGATACGGAAGTTCTGAAGTACATATGGTCGGGCTTCAGCGAAACTAATTACGTAAACAATTTTTCTGGGTTTTTAAACCCCCCTCCTCCCATGTAAGATTTTTCGCATATCAATGATTTTTTTTTATATGGAGCGTAAGAAAATGGCAGACCCCCCTCCTCCCATAAGTGCTTACGTAATTAGTGTACGACCCCGAAGCGCCTTTTTGACTGACTTGTGATATTTTGTTTGTAGAATGGAAACGGAAATGAATTTACACCCGATTCTGTTTTTACACGGATTTTTTTTACACGGCTGTGTAAAAAAAATCCCATACAAAATTTTTGCAAAGTTGCTCCATTTTGCATGATTCGTCGAGAAATCATAAAACTTTTTTTACACGGATTTTCGAATTTTGAACTGAAAACTTTTTTTACACGGAACGCATCCCCCGTGTAAAAAAAGAATCGGGTGTATATCAATTCATTTGTAAATGTGTTTTTGGATATTTTCAGTTAAAGGATAGAAAAATATTCGATACGATTTGTGATCAATAGGATCTGCTACGCAAAAATTTGGCTGAACCACGGTCATATTTGCAAGTTTATACATATTTTTTTTTTTCAAAAATATATCTATTAAATAGCTCTGAACTTTTTCCATATCGTACATCAATCAGATTTTAATTAAATTTTGTCTAGAATTTATTATAAGCATTTTAAAATTATCTTCCTATGCCGTGCTGTAAGATGTGTCTAAGTTAAAATCGTGTAGGCTAGATGTACCAGTTGTGGCTATAACACCAGTTGTCGCACTAGTGCTTTATATGCCAAATGGCCAATCAAATCACCGGAAACCAAGTGCATATCGATAAAGCATATTCATATGATACGATAACACCTTTGATTTCCTCCAAAACAAGCAAAGCATAATTGTAAAAAATGATTTTGCTTAATTTTTGACGTTCTTTGCACCAGTTGTCGCACTAGTGGTCCCTATTTGGCCAGTCCCATAAGAAAACAATGGGATTTGCCAAATAAGGAACCAAAATTAAGAATAGTGCCACAACTGGTGCATGCGTTCCTATTATGGATTAATCAATTTTGAGGATAATAACAAATTTTATTGTGGTTTTCACAGCTGTTCTAAGGAGCAGGAAGTAAAACCTTTCGTTTGATATATAAAGTCCGCCCACATGCCTTTTACTTATTTTTTGAAAAATAGTTGTTCTTATGTATGGCGACAATTGGTACACCCACCCTATATCCTTCTCTTTTACTTGGATACGTCTATAATGCGAAAATAAGAAATAAAGTAATTTTAGGCTCAATCATCTGTTTAACAATATGGAGAATATTGGTAATGCACTGGAACCCAGGAACAGTTACTGTAGCCCTTGTATTGTTTTACAAAGATGAATGCATTTACGTACGACCCAGCACACGTGCTTAGTAGCTGCCGAACTACCACACGGAAGTGTACTGGAGTGTTGGACTCGGCCAGTGAAGGTAATGCCGACTTAACTCCCTTGGGCTCCGCCCATCATTATCCCCAGGAACTGCCTCCCAGCATTACTTCTAGGGTAGCCATTGTATGTAATTATGCGAGTTAGGCGATCTGTTCGTATCCAATAATGGAAAAATAAATCAACCAGTATCAAGAGCAAGACCCATAACGCACAAATTAGTGTACAATAGAAAGCATGACCAATGATTTTCTATACCATTTCGGAAACTTTTTGCCTTTCTCGTATACTAAGTATACGGTAAAGGCTATATGATCGCTCCAAAAACAAACTTTTTTGGTAGGAAATTGAGTAGACTCCCGGACGTTAACGGTTTAATTTTCAAACCAACTTATTTTCGAACTAATTTTCGACTTATTATAATAAACTAATAAACATTCGGAGAATAAAAGCTGTATTTTCGTTTATGTTTACTGTAACGCTTATACAGTTGTCGACCTGAAAGCTCTCTTTCGCGTTTGTCATTTTATATTCATGAGAAATGAAACACTTTGGGCATATAAATACTTTATTTTTCCGTGGTAAACTTCATTTGATAATTAATTACTGTAAGAACACCTTGCTAGCGGAAATCATTAATTCCTGATGATTCGTCACATACTTGTGAAGCACAATTTGTTCGTATGTATAGTCATTAGTGCAAAGAGTAACACCGGACTTTTATCAAGTCTTAAAAAATCAATAAAAGAAAACGTGCATGAAGAACATAATTTAAGCATAGAGGAAAATATTTAAATGAATTCTAATATAAGAAACGTTGTGTAAAAAAACTCAAAGCAAATAAAATTAATTATCGTATTAAAAGCCGCCAAACAAGCGGAAAATGAGTGCACATAAATTGCAGGCAAATACAAAGAGCAACCTAAAACAATATGAAAGTATATTTAGCAACACAAAAAGTAAATATATAAAAACGCAAAGATACAGAAACACACATACGTAGTGCTAGCAAAAGGCAAAACTAATTGATCTGAAGTAGTGCTAATTACTCCCAAAGCATCCAATCAGCCGACGACGTCAAACACCTCGAGCGAGAGAAGAACGCATCAAACCGTTTCACCTTTTCGATATAGTTCAGTTCCACCCATCAGCAGTCATCCCACAAACAAAAGACGACCCACTCTTCTCTCGCGCCAACACTCAAACGCTTAATGAAATTCTCAACAGAAATATGCAACATAAAAAAACGTGTTTGAATTTATTTTACGCGAATGAGCAAAAGACCGACCCGACAAAATCCTTGCAAAAGTTGAACCATTTGCGCGAAATAAAATCATTTCAGGCCTCATGCACGGTGAATAGGCAGAAAGCTGCAATAACAGAGCAAAAAAAAGCGCTAAACCACATGTGAATAAACCACGAGTATTCGTTGCACACAGACCCAACAGTAAGGGGAAAATCCATTATTAAGGCACATCAGAGTAAATGCAGCAGGAGCTACTACTGTACAAAGATAAAAGGGCAACTGTGAGTTAGTTTCTTTTTTTATTTCGTCCGAGCCCGCTACCTTCTGATAGATTGTGAAGCTCAAGCTGTACACATATTTAAGTGATCATCATGCCGGAGCGAAAGCATACAGCACAAACATCAGCCCGTATGTATGGAAAGGAAAACGAACAAATCTATTTCTACTTTGTAAATAAATTGCTGCAATCAAATTATATTAATTACGACGATAATAAATTAAAATAATTAAATTGAATGACCCACTGTTTTGACTTTTGATGTTATCCACCTGATGAAGCCCTTTCGTTGTGAAGTTGGCAACGTTTCGTTCCAGTTTGGAAGTGCTTGCGAAATTAGCAGATAGAGATAAGAGCATGCGGGAGCTTCCATAGATATGGATTTGTTGCAACGCATTGTTTGAAATTGTCGTTTCTGTTGTCTGAATTACTTCAAAATTGTCTTATAGAGAAAACACAACACAACAACTTGGACCCCCTTCAATTCATACATTGTTTAAATACTTTGATTAAGCACCCAGCAGGAATAAAAAAAAATACAATTTTTCCCTTTGAATGAAAATTAAAAAACAGAATTCAATATTTCTACTCTGGAGAATGAAGATAACTTCCTTGTAGAGTTAATTGATTGACCTCTCCTGTATACGTCTGACTGAAGGGCTGGAAATGAATTTGAAAATGCATATCTCTAGTGTAAGAATCCTCCAGCCGTAACTGGCCCTACCCACTTAACCCTTCTTGGGCTTCAACCTCATAACTGCCTTTCAGTATCACTTCTGGGGAATATGCAGTATTTAACATACTCCCCTCAAAGTGGTATGCTTTACGTTTTCTCTCTTCAATGTTCTGTTCAACTTCTGAGTGTTTTGGCTCCATAGTTCGTACACTTTTGAGCAAAGGCTCCCTTGATTGTGTCAGCAAGCACTCCACACGGTAGAAAAAAAGTACCCAACGTTGAGCTTTTTTTTAACTTACTTTTGAGTCATTTTTTCTCTTCTCTTTCATCCACTCTTTCTTCTGTTGTCAAAAACAAAAGAGCGAAACAATCCAACGACACCAGTTCAATACGGGAAGGCAACTTTGACTTTTGAGTTTATTGTCTGAACTCAAAATTGAGTAAATTAAACCTCCAGTTGGGTAAATAAATTTTCCGTTGGGTACTTTTTTAACATGGGGGTAAAGACAAACTACTTCAACCCCATTTACTCAATTTTGGCTTCCCGTGCGGATATTTGAGGTTGGGTGAATTGAACTCACTATTGGGTAGTTTATTTCTTCCGTGCAAAGTCAAGAGCCTTAAGATCTTTCCCTTATGTCATAAAGAACCACATATTTTTAAACCATTTAGCTCTCAACGTGCTCGCAGTCCCCGGTGGCGGATCTATTCTACTCCCGGATCTATGGAAAGCTCCCTCATTACCGGGAAGGCTGTTACGTTACCAGCACTACTTTTTCACCTGGTCAGCATATTCATATATCAGCTCAAGTCCTAAGCACTTTCTCATTCCAACGGACGAGTGCCAAGGTCGGTCCAAAGATTTCGGGTGGAGATAGCTTCCGGTTTAATGGTACGCCGACGACCCGGAGCCATGCATTTGCATGCCACGATCTACTCAACTAGTCCCCGGCGCTGGATCTAACCTACTCAGATGACATGACTTCCCTTGTCATTTAGCCATTCCGCTTCCTGCTTAACCGTTGAGTCATTTAACTCTTGCCCTAATCGCGAACTACTCATTTATTTAGCCCACTTCTAAACAGATATCACTGAAAAACAATTTGACGCCACAACACAACAAACGGTTCGAGGTCACATCTCTCCAGGTCAAGTCGTTCTGTACCTGGTCAGCCCACAACGCTCGCTAGGCTTAACGCTTTCTTGTACCTGCCGGACGGAGCACGCGTCTATCAAATACTTGCGAGTCCTCCTCATGCATAGTCCCAGTGTCATGTCCTTCTGTACATAATACATTTGGTGAATCTTTTTTGACCGCAGTTTCTTCTTTAGCCTGTCTATCGTAACATTGCTTCCCAGATGGCCACCAGTCCTACTTTTGTTGCCTCACGTTTCAGACAGGTGTTCAGTTCAGCCACCTTTTCAAAAGTTCGCCCGACAATGTACATATCACCCGCGAAACAAATAAATTGACTGAATATGTTGAAAATCGTTCCCAGGCTCTCAGTATGAAACCGCAATATTAAACAACAGGCACGAAAGTTCATCACATTGTCGGAATCCCCTACGGTATTCGAACGCATTGGAGTGCTCCACCGAAATCTTCACACAAAACACACTATCCAACATTGCTCTGATCAGTCTCGTAAGGTTCCCGGGAAAGCTGTTCTCGTTCATGATTTTCCATAGTTCTACGTGGTATCTGTCGTGACCAGCCCTAGTCGCTGCTACCTCCGATGAGACATTCCGATATTGGCAGAGGGCGGTGCCACCCGCTTACCCACCATCGGAATGTCATCGGGAACGTCATTCCTGTGAATTCTGGGATGGGCCGCTTTTGCCCGTCGATGGTCTTGCTGCTGGATGTGCTTCAACACATCGGCCAAAAAATCAAATCATTTGTTCCATTTTACTTGCCTTGTACTTTTTTTGTCAGTACATTTAAATAATTTTAAATTTTGTTTAACTTTAATTTCTCAATTTTCTAATAACCTCATTGCTATCACTACAGTATCTACTATCGTATGCCGTCTTGAAATCAATAAACAGATGGTGCTTTGGGACCTGATATTTATGGCATTCTTGAAAGGACGGAGCCGACTTATTAACTTCCCACGAACAGACATCTTGCACGTGTACAAAACAGAATAAGATTGAGCAATCAAAATTTTATTGCACATGAGATTCATGAAGGTTTTGAAACTCGCAAGAACATTGGTGAGTCCCTCAGACATTTCAATGCTAGTATTCAATGTATAGCTAGCGTTACTTTGGTGACCGTTGTTTGCCATGGCGAACAGCGCATGAACTGATCGCATTAAGATGTCACCAATGTTAATGTGAGATACAAAAGCTTCGTGAGACTTGCGCGCTACAGTTTATGTGCGCGTAGCAATCTATGCTCAATTTTATCTTATTTTGAACGCATGCAAGACGTCTGCAGGTAATCTAAGTGGTTACAGTTGAAACTGTGTTCCACTTCTCTACCGCTTGACACATCTTCTGTATAAGGATATCCGGACCGCATACGTCTAGCATTGCTTTTCTTTCGACGTCGAAACGAGAACATACGAACAGTATGTGCTATGCACCTGAGCAGTCGGATATTCGCGCCTGCCCAAACCTGTGGAGCTACTGTCCGAAGCAGCAATGGTCGAATATGAGATGTGTCAGATAGTAGTGTGAACTCCCACGTAGGGTCTCCCCACCCAGCTCGATATATTAGGTATTAGTCCACCTACCTTTCGAGGAGTTATCCCACTCGCGCTGTCATCTGGCAATAGACGCTGCCCTGATGCGTTCACGGGCTCCTCTGGTCCCACGTAGCTGTAAGCACTCCTCATCTTCCCGGATGACTGGCATCATGCCCGTTATCATGCAGGATGTGTCGTGTGATAACGTGCGGTTGGCAGATATCACTCTGAGACACATCAAGCGGTACGTAGGTAACTGGTTACACCCAGAGCACGAGCCCAGTACGGGCCGCCGTATTTAAGAATTGATACGGCAATGCCTGGCAGTAGCCTATGTCTTCTGGCGCACACCTTGGAGCTGATGGACATCATCCTGGATAATGTCGCAAGAGCTACCGAAGAATAGTCGACGTGGCTGCCAAATAACAGTTTGTCTATCATGACCCCGAGCAGTTTCAGGCTCTGCTTTGTCGTGCATGTTGTGTATCAGAACCCCGTCGTGCATAAGGTTTCGTAATATTGAGCCCAGAATTGATCCTTGCTGAACTCCTAAGGTAATAGGAACGCTTCTCTGACCGCTCGAGCAGCACACATGTTGTATAGAGATTTCAGTAACCTATATAGAACTGAATTCAGTTATATTTGAATTGCAACGACCAACGACCGGACTGACTTGTGCTGCTAGGGTGGAATCGGTTTCGTATGATATTTATTTATTTGTATTTTATTTATTTGTATTTGTAATTTATTCATCGGACTGTGCTGTCTACATGAAATTCTTAAACAAACATTAAAAACATTACATACGGCTCAGCAAACGAAAGCGAAATCTGGATGTTGAAATCTGGAAATCAAATTCGTCGGACACTTCGTTGAATCCGGACAGGTGCGTATAAACTAATTCTCGAAAGCAACTCAGGAGCATCGTATTCGGATGTTAAAATCTTGGCAATAAAAACACAAAGAGCAACATTCCTTCCCTTGGTTAGAGTATCCAACCCGAGTAGACAACAGCGATCAGCATAGACAGGCAAATTCAACGGGTCATTCCATGGAAGGCTGCGCAAAGCATATCTGACGAATCTTCTTTGCACAGATTCGAACCGCTCACTCCATACAGCCTGGTAGGGATTCCAAACAGCAGATGCAAATTCTAGTATTGAGCGAACCAGGGAGCAGTACAACGCTTTGTAACATAACGGATCTTGAAACTCATTGGAGATTCTGAACATGAACCCAATTGGCTCTATCGATGGTATTTGAGAAGTGACATCAAGTGTCACTAACGCCCAGTATCGGTCTTTACCACTGAGTTGATATCGTCCAAGATGGACTTACCCTTACGAAAACCGAACTGATTGCTTGACAGGCCGTCCGTACCCTCTGAGTACGAGGCCAGCCTGTTGAGGTTGATCCTCTCCAGGAATTTGCACGTCATGTCAATTAGCCAGATTGGTCTGTACGCCGAGGAGTCACCGGCGGCTTCTCGGCCTTCGGCAACAGTTCAAACTTCTACTTTTTTCATCTAGCAGGGAATCTATACTCATCGAGGTATCTCTACATAGCTATATGTTCGGGATCGTTATGATTGATCCCTTGAGAGCATTGTTCGGAACTTCATCAGACCCTGGAGCTTTGTCCGTTTCCAGGGAATTAGCCGGAGCTACCGGAGCCACTATTTCGGCCGCATCCAAAACGCCGTGTGATGCCGGGGATTGTTTGGGGGGTGTGGGGGGCGTATTTAGAGCCCTTTTTTTGTTCTGGCTCTTACAATCCTGTAGGCATCACCCTACGGATTCGCGTAGGTATCCTCGCACAGGTTGTCAAGACACGCTCGCTCGCTACTCTTGATGGCCTTGTTAAGCGCCATTTTCACAGCTCGAAACACTTCACGGCGGTCCGCTTTTACCTCCTCGGTGCCTTAAGACAGGCTGATCGAACGGCTCCAATGTCGGCACTCGAGCAATATATCGGACGTCTGCCATTTATCAGCAGGGCCTTCCTTGGCATGGTGGCGTCACACGTGCGTGATAGAACAGCTACCAGCGCATCCCATCTCAGACTGCCTCCATTCCAAGAGAAGCAGTGAAAACTTCGCTGCCGAAGTCATTGTTCTTCCACCCTCGAGCGTGACATGGATCACCCGCCCTGGGATGCTGCTCACCATATAGTTGATCTTAAAGCTAGTTGCTAAATTATCACTATGGGTGAACCCCCCAGTCCATGTCTAGTGTCAGACCAGGACTGCGGAACGTTACGTCATTCTATGACTCAACCCCATTCCTTCTGATTGTACTAATGGAACCATCATTGACTAGCACAGCTTCGCTAGTGCCTCTAGTAACACTTGACCCCTGTGATTTGTGCAGCGACTACCCCACTCTACTGCTCAAGCGTTAAAATCTCCCGCTATGACGACCGGTTTCCGGCCCACTATTACCTGTTACCTGTCGATCATCTGGTTGAATTGTTCTAATGGCCATCTTGGTGGGGCATATCAGCTGCAACACTCCATTAATCTTGACTATCGCAAAAACCTCATCGTCCCGTCTTGCAACTAGCCACCATACGAGACCCGTCAGCCCCTTCATTTGCCGTTATCGGTCGGGACATTCAACGGATGGGCCAGGAGGGTTATATCGGTCCTCGACTCCGAGACCGACTGCCACAATGGTCCACCCATAATGTGATTACCGGCTTGCTTCTTGCTGGCACAGATGGGGCACTTTGGTGCCTTATCGCATTCCTGTGTCTTATGGTATTCCTCACCACATCGAACACAAAGGTTACTACGGTCTGGGCCCTTACAGTCATGAGACTTATGTCCGGACTCTAAGCACCAATATTACCTGTCCACTGAAGGCGGCTGGAGTTTACTTACTGGGCATACTGACCAGCCGATGTTCAACTTCCCTCGCTGCAGGACTTTTTTGGCTTCCGCGAAGGTAACCTGAAGTAGACTACTTGCATGTCAAAGGACACGTCTCTTAGGCGTATGGAGGATTTCTCAACATCCATACCGCACTACCAATTGACGGCAGAGACGTTGTCGTCTGCGACCAGTTGTTTACACTGGAGGGTCTCTTCCGCACCCAACGACCTTATCTAGTCGCCGCACCCACCCGCACGTCCTTCGGCCAGCTTTTTGTAAGCCGTACCACTTGCGTGCGCTCCACGTTTTAGCACCAAGATCAATTCCCCAGCCTTGGTGCGTCTGACGCTTCGCACGTCCTCTCCCAGTGCCAAAAGACTTTCGGCTGCCCGCACCGATTTGAGGACTTCAGAGTATTTTGCCTTAACGGTTTTGCCTTAACGGTATCCCTTATTTTCTTTACGGGTCGGGATGCGTCAAACTTCTGCTTTACCCTGCTTACAGGTTGCTAGGGAGTTTTTCGGATCCTTGTGCCAGTGGCACAGGCTGGATGGTAGGCCTGGATTTAGGCCTTCTTTAGGCCCGGCTACTTGCGTCTTGTGGTGCCTTTAGGCCACTTTTCGATGCGTTCCGAGCAGGCATTGCAATTTATCCCATCATTCGATCTTCTGAGCAAAGATACTGATTATATGTTGGGATATCGATCTTAGTTATCTATCTGCTCAGTAAACAAAGTGCTATGTTCGCCATGGAGAAAAGTTGTTTCACTACTTTTGTTGTAGCAACGCCCTCGCAACGTGAACAAACCCCGAACCACGCTGGCTATCAGGATCATCATCAAATGCTCAAATGATAATATCTTTCCAGAGTGCTCTTTGATTAGGGATAATATCTTTGCACAAGCAAAGATGATATCCTGTGCTCAGATGATATTGCAATGCCTGGTTCCGAGCCAAGCGCATTTTTTCACGATATTCTACTTTACTCGTGATTTTCGCATAAGGAAATATCCTTAGTAATATCAAATAAATCTGTCGAAAACTATAATGAACGTTTCTGGTGAAAAAATGAAGAAAATCCATCCAGTCATTTTCGAGTTAAACGGTGACGAACACAGACCATTTCATTTTTAAATAGATATATAGAAGATAGATAAATTACGCGTGTAGACTTTAAGGTGTCACTCCAGATATCTCTTGGATAGCGTCGAACATATGCTATGGTCACATTATGTTGTACCGCGCATAAAAAAATTACTCCTCGCTTATTTTTAGTCGCAACGAAAAATGAGCGTCAGATCTCGTGGATAAAGGGCGGGCTCTTCTCCCCATCTATTGGGTCAATCTAAGAAACGAGGGCTAGATTATAATATTGTATGTACGAATTTTATTCTGAAAGGAGATTCTCTATTCATCCCGTGGATTCGCATAAGAGTATCTGTTTATGGAACCACCGCACCAATTTTTGACCCTTCATACAGGAGTCTGATGAAACACAAACAGTAGTACAGTCAAACCTCCATGAGTCGATGTTCTATGACTCGATATCGACTCATGGAAGCAAAATATGCCATATTAAAAAATGTTTTCTGGGTTACTGTGATGGTCCCTTCAAACAGCTTTCTATAGATTATCTATTCCACATATCGATATTTCCATGAGTCGATGGTCTCTTCAATATCGACTCATGGAGGTTTGACTGTATAATCATCTCAGATAGTTTCCGCGCTACGTCTGGTATACCGCAGGGCAGCCACTTGGAGCCATTAATTTTCCTGCTTTGCTTCAATGTTTGCCAACTGGTGTACTCTGAACCGACTTGTGGTCAATCTGGCAAAATGTTCGGTAATTACTTTTTCACGAAAGAAGGAGCTGATCCGGTTTAGTTACTCTATTCTCGACACGACCATCAACCGAGTGCATTGCGTGAAAGATTTGGGAGTTCTTCTGGATTCGCAACTTACATTTACCCAGCACATATCCTTTGTCGTCGATAAAGCGGCCAGAACGCTTGGCTTTGTGTTCAGGGTGGCGAAAAATTTCACCGACGTACATTGCTTGAAGGCACACTACTGCTCTCTCATCCGGTCGACGTTGGAATACTGCTCGGCGGTCTGGTGTCCTTACTACAACAACGGATCGGAGCGCATCGCATCAATATAAATAACGCCGCTTTGTTCGTTTTGCATTGCGCAAACTACCATGGAGAGATCCATTTCGCTTCCCTACTTACGACGACCGCTGCCAGCTGATCGACCTTCTTCCGTTGCGTATCCGTAGGGACTTAAGCAGAGCACTGATCGTCGCTGATATTATACAAGGAAGGATCGATTGTCCAGACATTCTGCAACAAATTAACATCAACGTGCAACATCGGCCATTGCGGAATAGCATAAGGTTGAGACTTCCCCTTCGCCGCACTAACTATGGTTTGAGCAACGCACTGAACGGGCTTCTTCTTCTTCTTATTGGCATTACATCCCCACACTGGGACAGAACCGCCTCGCGGCTTAGTGTTCATTAAGCATTTCCACAGTTATTAACTGCGAGGTTTCTAAGCCAAGTTACCATTTTTGCATTCGTATATCATGAGGCTAACACGATGATACTTTTATGCCCAGGGAAGTCGAGACAATTTCCAATCCGAAAATTGCCTAGACCGGCACCGAGAATCGAACCCAGCCACCCTCAGCATGGTCTTGCTTTGAAGCCGCGCGTCTTACCGCACGGCTAAGGAGGGCCCTCACCTGAACGGGCTACAGAGAGTTTTTCATAGGGTGGCATTAGTATTTGACTACTGTCGCGACCGACCCTATTTGACTGCTTGCTGCTGTCATGAGAACAGGCAGGAGAACAGTCGATCCGATTCCAGCAGCTGCAAAGGAATAGCATCATCCTTTTGGCAGCAGCGAGGGAAACTCTGGAAAAACCTCGCTGCGGATGCCAACGGCCAGGATGTGCCATTGAAGAGGTCTTTTCCACACCTCAACCAGCTGCTGGTAGCTGGAGTCCTCTTCGGTCCTCCTCCAGCTGCTGCTCGCTGGATTCCCACTTGGCCATCATCCTCGCCCGGCTGCTGCTGCTGAATTGTCCTTCTTATCCGTCTGCATCCGTCTGGCGTTCTTATCCGTCTGCATCCGTCTGGCGTTCTTATCCGTCTGCATCCGTTTATAAACTGGATTCGTTTTCGGTCCATGCACGGCTATTTATGCTCATTAGGAACATTGTCTGGTAGCGATATGCAAACGTTGTCGCAATAGTCAGACATACGTAAGCGTGCACTCGAGACTGTTGGACGTAAGTAGCAGTAATCAGACGTACGTTTATGTATAAACAATTTACCGTGCTCATATAGTATTGGGGAGACAGTGAAATCATATTCGATTTTAACTATGCGAAATGTTTCATTTCCTTCGTGGAATATTTGAATCTAGCGGTAAATTGAACCGCTTGTTATTATTCCTACAATCCTTCCCACCTCTACTCTTTTATGTAATGTCCAAAATATTATTCAATCTAATTCCAACCTAGATATAAAATCAATTTCATTCTATTTTTTTTAATGATAATAAAATCCAAACCTCATCCAATTCTAATCGATCGCAAATCAAATTCAATAAAAATCATGCCCAAATTCAGTAGTGCGAAAACGACCTAATTTCCATATCAGATCCAACAAAATGCATCCAAATATTATTCCAATGCTAAATCAAGGTTCAATCAAATTCAGAATTCATCAAATTTTAATTTGAATTGAATCTTTTGAAACAAATTCAAACTAAAATTTCCCGCCACTTCATGAGTATGTATCTTGTGTAGCAAGTACAATCGATACACTATGCCCAAGGTGTCGAGAATGTTTCCAACCTGAAATCATCCTTGACCGGACCGAGAATCGAACTCGCCGTCTCCGGATTGGTAATCCTACGCCTTTGCTCGCAATGTTATTGGAGACCCCAAAGCATTACCAAATGTGAAATCATCAGAAATCAGACAGATCATATTTAAATCGTACCATTTCTGAATGAAAAAATGCTATTCTATGTCAATTAAATACTGATGAAAATCGGATCTAAATCAAATCCCTACCGAGTTAAATCAAATCAAATCCATGTTCAATTCATATCAAGTCTAATCCAAATCTAATTAAATACAACTTATTGCAATCGAAAACCAATGCCAATCAGAATTAGAAGAGAATATAAATTTATTCCAATTATGATACCAATCCGAACCAACTCCATACTAAATCAAACCCAAAATACCAGAAATGAAATCTTTATTCATAATAAATACAATCGAAATCCAATTCTAATACCAATCTTCAAATCTGAACCAAAACCGTTATAAATCTAAGGCGTATTCAAATAAGAATAGAATACAAATTCATTCATAATCTTAACCAAATCCAATCAATATCCAAAATAAATCAACGTTTATTTCAAATTAAATACAAATCAAATCAAAATTCAATCCAAGTCCAATCCAAGTCCAATTCAATCAAAATCCAATCCGAATCCAATCCATATCGAATCCAAATCCAATCCAAATCCAGTCCAAAATCCAATCCGAATCCAATCAATATCGAATCCAAATCAAATCCAAATCCAGTCCATGTCCAACCCAATCCCAATCCAATCCAAATCTAATCCAGTCCAAATCCAATACATATCCAATCCAAATACAATCCAAATCCAAACAAAATGCAATCCAAATCCAATCCAATCCAAATTCAATTCATATCCAATCCAATTCCAATCCAAATCTAAGTCAAATCCAAATCAAATTCAATTCAAATCCAAATCAAATCTAAATCCAATCCAACTCAAATCTAATCAAGTTCCAATCCAATTATAATTCAAATGCAATTCAAATCCAAATCCAATGCAATCTAAATTCAATCCAAATTATAATTCAAATGCAATCCAAATTCAATCGAGCCAATCCAAATATAAAACCAAATGCATTCAAAATTCAATCCAAATTCATTCAAAATTCAAATCCAAATTTGGATTTAGATGGAATATTTAATTCATTTCATATTTGGTATGAATTCAATCCAGATTCAAACCAGTCCAAATCCAATCCTATTCAATCCAATTCACTATCCATATCCAACCCAATCCAAATTTGAACCAAACCCATTTTAAATTCAAATCCAAATGGAATATTTATTTCACTCCTTATCTAATATGAATTCAATCGAAATCCAATCCAAATTAAATCCAGTCCAAATCCGAATCCAATCCAACTCCAATGTGAATCCTATACAAATTCAATCAAAATTCGTTGAAAACTTTAGTTCCAATCGCATATTTAATATCCATATCTAATTCAAATCCAATCAAAACCCAATACATCTCATATCCGTTCAAAATTTAATCTAAACCGATTGCAAACGAAATTCAATTTGGTTTTGAATTGACATTCAAATCTAATTCAATGCCATAGAAATCCTCTTTAAATTCAATCCAATCTATAATCTAATGCTAAGTGCATGGAAACCTTTTCGAATCTAAATAATTTCGAATAAAATCCAAATCTATCAAAGTCCAAATGAAATATGATTTATTTTCCATACGATGAAATTTTTTTTTTATTTCTTTATTATAGTGATTTTTTCGAATATATAAGAAGTTCATCACTTACTCTATACGATGAAGTTATCTTATGGAAACCTAGTTCCAATCCTTTCCACACTACACAAAAAAATCGTAAACGGTCTATTAGGACTAACCATGTTTAAACAGATCCAATCAACTCCATCCAAATAGTGAACTTATAATAAATCTCAATTCAATAGAAAACAGACAGATCAAATGAATCTATTCCAATTTTAAAAACATCTCCAAATACCAAATCCAATCTATTCTATTATAATTCTTTGTTAATCCAAATAGCACTAAATCAACGTCGAATAAAATCAGATAGAAAATTCTTTTCAATCCAGTTCAAACGCGAATTATACCAAGCCAAGTACGAACACAATACATATGATAAATTTTCTATACGATGAAGCTAATGTATGGATAAACTTACTTTTTGAACATTTCCACACTACATATGTAAATACATTCACGAGCTTACCAGGTCCTTAGGATTCCATAGGCCTGTTCACGAGACGTTTAAAAACAGCTGATTTCATCGTCAATTGACAGTTCTTCTATGAAAGTGACAGCTTCGGACTTGCGGGCCTGTTCAGCGGTTGTAAACAAGTGCAGTCTCGGCAGTGTCACATGAAAAGGCCTATTAAGCGACTCAGGCTCTGTCTCATTTGGAGAATTAAACTTAAAAGTGACAGTTCGGAAATTAAAAAATCACCCAGTCATAATAATGGCTGGTGCTAGCCTGCAATTCCAATAAGACATCGATGAAAAATGATTCGTTATCTGTCAAAAGTAATCTTGCTCTGCGAGCAGGGTTATTTGGTAATTATTGAAATGTCACTTTTAAGTTTAATTTCGGTTCAATTCTCCAAATGAGACAGAGCCTCAAAAAACGATTGACCGATTAGATTATCCATGTTGCATCAGATCAGACCTATCAATTTCATCCAAATCGTAAACTAATATTGGATCTGAGTTGAATGGAAATCCGACAGACAGATTCAAACTCTAATCAAATCCGAGTTAATAGCAATCTAATATCAAGACATTTCTAACGCAATCTAATATTAATCAGAACCCGATCAAATTCAAAATCCATATTCAATCGATGTTTAGTCCGAATGCAATTAAATCCTGCATAACCAATTTCAGACGAGAAACGATTAATTTTAAATACGATTTAATTAATTTATGGACAAGCCTAATTATTGAATAGTTTCACACTACATCCACTTCCCACACATGGGATTCACGAGCTTGACATAAATCCAGAAACAATGCTCCGTTTAAACTGACCATATTGAAAGGTATCGAATCAAATCCACCATAATTCTAAACCAATAGATCACAAATCTGAGTTCAATAGAATTCAAAAAGACCATTAAGTTCGATTCAATGGCAATTTAATACCAACCATAATCGATCTATCTCATTGCTTTACGAACCAAATTCAATCATAGTTTAATTTATACACAACCCCTTTTCAATTTTTAATCCATACGATTCCTAATTATTTCAATCTCGAATCAATTTCTATCCAATTCTGATGTAAGATCAATCCTAATCCTATTCAAATCTAATTTTATCCAAATTCAATCGAAAATAAAAAAATTCAAATCAAATCCCGAGCCAAATCCAATAGCTTGTCATGTAATTCTTATCATGTAATTCAAAATAACCTTTACGTCGAAAAAATCAAGTACCAGTCGAACCAATCTGCACTCATTGGAAATCTGACAAATTATATTCAAAATAGATCAATTCCAAATCAATTACCAATCCGAATTTGATCAAAGAAAACTCCGCATGCAATTCAAATATGGCAAATTCTATCCTATGAGTCGTTTTCTATTCGTTAATGGGCAAGCCTAATTATTAACCATTTCCACATCAAACATGGGAATCTAATTGTACGAGCTTGTCAGGCTCATAAAATCCCATTGGAAAATTCGGAAATTATCCGGCAATTAGACTGACCATAACGAAACAGACCGAATAAACTGCATCTGTTTGAAACATATCTCAGTTGCAGCAAAATCTGATCAAATCAAATTATTTCAATTCAGTTCGACTTTCCTAATCCCGGTCCGAATGTGCACCAACTAGTTCAATGCCGATTAACAGTTCCAACAAAATAATGCAATATATAAATCCAATTTCCGGATCATATTCAATATTCCCAAACCCAACCTTATGCATCTTTGTTGGCATTACATCTCCCTGGAAATGTCTCGCATCTGATCATGAGCCTAACAAAGGCCTCAAAGTCCAATCGCTTATTAATTCTCCACATGAAATTTTCCATTCCAAAATAAATAAGAACTAATTTTCCAATACAACATCCAAAAGGCAACTCAAATTTTAAGCTACAAATAAAATCTCCCAAATGGATCCAAATCCCACTTTCCAAATCAGATCTCCATATCTAATTCGAATTTTCGAAATCCTCAATTCCGATCTTCAAATCTAATCATCAAACTCGACATTCATATTTTGTTACCTATGTGTCTATAAATCGATGCTTCCAAATCTTCAAAACACAATCGAAATTATCTCATTTAACATATTTCACTAATTCTAATCCATTTCAAAATCAATTGAAGTGAAGCTTTCTTTAACAGGATTAATCATTCATATTTCCGGCACTCCGTCTATCTCCACCGGAGGCACTAAGTTCTTTTTTTTCCCTAGCATTCCGTCTTTCTCCACCGGATGCCATCAATATGAATTCTGTCTATCTCTACCAGAATTCATTTTCCTCCTCCTCAATCATTTCATTTTAATGTAGGGAGCTTGTTTGCGCCAATGTCGCGACCGACCCTATTTGACTGCTTGCTGCTGTCATGAGAACAGGCAGGAGAACAGTCGATCCGATTCCAGCAGCTGCAAAGGAATAGCATCATCCTTTTGGCAGCAGCGAGGGAAACTCTGGAAAAACCTCGCTGCGGATGCCAACGGCCAGGATGTGCCATTGAAGAGGTCTTTTCCACACCTCAACCAGCTGCTGGTAGCTGGAGTCCTCTTCAGTCCTCCTCCAGCTGCTGCTCGCTGGATTCCCACTTGGCCATCATCCTCGCCCGGCTGCTGCTGCTGAATTGTCCTTCTTATCCGTCTGCATCCGTCTGGCGTTCTTACCCGTCTGCATCCGTTTATAAACTGGATTCGTTTTCGGTCCATGCACGGCTATTTATGCTCATTAGGAACATTGTCTGGTAGCGACAGTGTTGCCACAAGTACAGATTTATCTGGAAAGGTACATATTTTTTAACAAATTTTGGTACAGATTCTGTACGGTACAGATTACAGATTTTTATGAAAAAGTACAGATTGGTACAGTTTTTCAACAAAGCATTAGAAAAGTAAATTTGCTTCTGTTAACCATTTTCCGACGATAGGAATGATTGCAATTTTCATTTGAGATATGAATAATATGAAAACAGTAGGTAAATTATCACTGACTATAACTTCTTATCAAACTATAATAAACACAAAATTATCATTCGAATATAAACCTTATTAATACCAACTAAATGTCAACACGTCAACAGTACCGTTAAATATTGTTTCGTGTTATGGCTCTGCGATAGGAAGAAAAATTAGTTCAAAACGTAACACTAACGATAAATGCTTGAAACTAAGATACGATTTTTTAACGATTCTTATTCACTGGCGAGTTTTTATTAATTGATAATTCAAACTTACATCCCGTGTGAGTGTTCATCAGCCTTGATTTATATAAAACATAATCTTTCCAATCTCTGCTCTGTTATAAAACAAATGTATAAAAATGCAAGTCAAAACGAGGAGTTTGTATTCTATTTAGTTTTAATGTCATTTAAAACTATCGTTAGTTAAAAAGTGGCAAAATAATATCAACTGATCCCTAGTAACACTGACGGTTCTATCATGGTTGTATAGCATACTTGAAGAGTAAATCGTTGTCTCCAAAAGCATTATAAATCATTATTACTTGGGATGCAGGAAAAAATATTGAAAATTAAACGACATGTAAAATAGTATCTAATGTTGAAAATATGAAGTACAATTACTGGAAGTTACTATTTTACAGGTAACCAAAGAATATGTTAACTACCACTTATTTCAATACGTTTTCATAAGAAATCACTGCAATTCATAAAAATGCTTTTCAACGAAATGTTTGCATCGCTTAATTAACATATAATTGTTGTATATTTATGGGTAATTTTCCATATTATCTGGTACAGATTTTGGTACAGATTTTTGAAGATTTTGGTACAGATGAAAAAGATTTTTGAGGTCATGGTACAGATAAAAATGTGGCAACACTGGGTAGCGATATGCAAACGTTGTCGCAATAGTCAGACATACGTAAGCGTGCACTCGAGGCTGTTGGACGTAAGTAGCAGTAATCAGACGTACGTTTATGTATAAACAATTTACCGTGCTCATATAGTATTGGGGAGACAGTGAAATCATATTCGATTTTAACTATGCGAAATGTTTCATTTCCTTCGTGGAATATTTGAATCTAGCGATAAATTGAACCGCTTGTTATTATTCCTACAACTACCACTTGGCAAGAGATGCGCTTCGCCGTATTTTTGTAAATGTTTTCCGTCCTAGTAGCTGACGCGCATATGCAAGATAAGAATACTTAAGTCCAATGACAATTTTATTTTTCGTTGTGATTTTACTGTTTTGTTAATTAGTTATTATTTTAGTGACCATATTAGTTTCAAATCATCATTAAGATTACAAACAATCTGTTGATGTACACCATAAATGAATAAATATAAACAAATATAAACAAATCATGATCAAGTACAGCTGAGCTGTACCTGTGTTTTAAAGTAATTTGGTGAAAGCCTTAGGAATTTTCCCCTATATGAGATGTTTTTAACAGAAATGAGAAAGCTCAGGCTGTGCATGATTTACACAAAAAAAAACAAATCTAACAATGTTTGGCATACCGTCAACTGGGGGGGAAGATGATCATTGAGGTGAAGATGATCATTTGATGTGTCAGTCAAAAGTGCCAAATTTTTTTATGAAACGGTAGCCAACAATATTCTCAGTTCAAGTAATGTTACCGCTAGGTAGAAATCCGAGTTTTTCGATTATAATCATGAAAATGTATTTTGTGGAAGAAAGAGAGAGATAGTCATAAATGACGCTATTTTCGTTTCAAATATTGACTTCGTAGACTTCGTTACGTAGGAAATTCAACATTCATACAAATAACTTAGTGTATTTTGACTACTAGGTCATAATGATTTTAGTAGAGCTATCTTGATCAACTTCACTCCAATCCAGATTACTCAAAAAATGTGCGATAATTTAATTTATTTTAATAAATGCGAACGCATTTCAGAAAACTAAAGTTGTTGATTATTGCAACGTACAGCAGTACATGTTTTGAAAATATTTGTAAAATGTAAACACACATTGTTATTGCATGTTTTGTCTTAAAAATGATCATCTTCCCCGCAGTTGACGGTATTTGGTTTTAATACAAGAAATGTAAGCTTGTCATAAGGACAGAAGAAGAGGAAGAATGTAGGAATATATAACACAATTGCTAGATTTTAATACAATGTTATTATTGAAATATACCGAATCTGTATATGCCAAAATTTTATACAGATTGAGCAAGGTTTTAATACAGAACTGTATTTAAATATGCCATCCTCTGGCTGGCTGGGTCTCACATAACTTTAAAAACCGAATCAATATGAATGACAGCTTTTTTCTTTATTTCTTTAAGCTTCATTAAGGTACTTTATTCATATCAGCTTATTAATCTCCTTCTTCTATGGCACTACATTTCACCTGGAACTTAGCCTGCTTTTCAACTTAGTATTCTTTTAGCATTTCCTTATTTATTAATTGAAAGCTTATCTATGCCCGCCATTGCATGAAAGTATGTACATATCTTGTGTAGCAAGTACAATGGATACACTATGCCCAGGGTGTCGAGAATGTTTCCAACCCAAAAACACTATAGACCGGACCGAGAATCGAACTCGTCATCTCCGGATTGGCAATCCTACGTCTTTGCTCGCAAGGCTAACTGGAGACCCAATATCAGCTCATTAACATATCTGATTGGAAAACTGAAACAATTCGGACACATTTTTGTCACCGTTTCCACTACCCAGAATGCCAAACAAGAAAGATGAAGCTGCCTCATCGATATTTGAAAGAAGGTGGAGTTTATCAATTTGAAAGGAGCTCCCATTTGCGATAAACTCCATTCGAATGAAGAGGGCGTTCATAAAGTGGCAACACCCCCCGCATTTGAACTAGAAAACCACTAACCACAAAAGGCGTGGCTAGATTAGGCCAGTAAGCGATGGAAGACCCAACCTTCGCCGTCTGAGGTGAACGTAATAAACATTATACTCAACCATACGGCTGTTCCGCCTGTTGGACGTCATTCTCTTGAACAAGATGTTCCTTACTCTGAATCTGCCTGCGAGGCATCTAAAGAAGTGAAACGAAGATCACCATCAGTTAGCAGAGTAGTATACATATACGGGGAAAATTGTGTATCGCCCCATGGCATCGTGGGCAAGGCAAAGCTAATAATCAGTCGCCTCTTCGCTTGCGCTGTGGTCTATCTGAATAGAAAGAAGCGAAAAGGCAATCGCCAGAATATTTTTTCGCCATGGACAGCTCAAGGATAGAAAACAGAAAACTAGGGGCCTCATTGCGCATCTCCTTTCGACAGCTCTTTCGTATTCTCGCTTGGAAACGAACAAAACTTTCAAAAGCGCAAAAACGACCCCCTATTGTTGCGAACAAATCGAATAATGAAAAACACCAGCGTGTCCACATTTTTACTTTGAGATGCATATACCTATATATACAAAATGACCTCAATTTGTCAATAAAACTTGAGCGGTATACAACACCATACAGATCTCAGGGCTTTCTGTAACATTTAGTATATTAGAAAGGCAAGAGGGAGATTGTTGTATCAAAAAACATAATAAGAAAAAGCAGAAATTGAATGCCCAAGTTTCATTTTCAAGCATGTTTTGCAGTTTGCTCGTAACATGTTGCATTCGAAGGAAAACCCGACTCTTTTGTTTATTAATGAACATTGGCCATACAGCTTATTGCGTTTCGTAGATGGGAATTGCCAACTTGCTGTTTACTTGTTTAGGGTCGCCCATAGAAAAAAGTCAAAATCTCAAATATCAAAATTTTTGCTCTCATCGATAGCAGGAATAGTTTTCGATTTTATGTCACAGTAAGATTGTTCTGCTATACGTTTTGTTATTTTAACCCTTAAAACGACCAAAAAGATATCAAATCAAGTAATCATATTCGGCGATTTCACAGCATCAAAACAAGTTATCGATTTGCTCTCAAGCTTTGCTCGGGTATACATCGAAAATATTGCACTCAACTATTCGATCTGACCCCTGTTCAAATGACAGTCTAGTGCTGCCCATGTCTTCTTTATAGCAAACATACAAACAACGATGGGAGATCATTATAAATCGAAACAAGCTGAATGGGCGAAGAGACGAGCTATCGGGTTTGGACAAGCAACTCAGCCATACGAAACCCGTTGAAATCGTGATTCGAAATTATAAATGCGTCGCCGTCGTCTTGTTACCGCTTCTATATGCAGATGAAATAAAGAAAAACAAACAAAATTACATTTGAATATGGCTGAAGCCGTCCATGTTTTTCGTTGTTTGGGGAACGTGATATAAATAAATGATCTGCATGACGACGATGATGGGATTGCCAGCCTGAGGGGAAAACACATTTAATTTCGATCGCTCTCGTTGACTTCATTGGTTATTTTTGCTGAAGCAGGCGCCATACATGACCACTCCGGATTGGATGGGCGGTAGTCTGCAGAGAAAATCGTTCGGCTTCATGCAGACCTCTTCCATATGAGGGTCTCCCGTGGTTCCTTTCTTCGAGAGGTAAAATTTTTCACATTTTTCAAAAAATCGAATATACTCATCAGCATTCTGAAAATAAAGTATAATAAAATTCAATATATTGTTGAAACATACTCATCAGCATTCTGAAGGTATATTAATTAAAACAAAAAAGTGGTCCGTCGCCATGTGTTTCGTGCCTACAGCAATCGCATCGTGGTGTAGAATGTGGGTTTCCCGAGCAAAGTCTAATATCATAAATCAAGCTCTATCTGGTAAAAGGGCGAATGTCGCAAGAGAGGATTCTCTTCGTCGACTTCCCCTCTTTTAAATAAAAGTGACAAGCAGAGGATTTCATCGCGGTTTATCACCTCATAATGCAAGTTTTCATTGTTTTCTTTCGTTCTGAGGGGAAAAACCGCAACGAAATCATCTGCTTGTCACTTTAATTTAAAAGAGGGGAAGTCGGCGAAGAGAATTCTCGCTTAACTTTTCAAAAGGTCCTAAGTAACATTTTTTTCATGATTTAATTTGAGTATTGCAATCAATAGATTAACATGAAATATGTTGATTGCATTATTGTAATTGTAATTGTAATTTATCAGCCTTCACCCTGGCAGACACTGTCCGCCCATCTACACTTAAGTTAGGTGAAGACCTACCAAGCCTTCACCGTTAGCATGCGCTAGACCGTATAGTACACCGGTTTCCAACCACAAGCAGGCGCTGGGCTTAACCAGTCCCACAAGTGTCGGATACATTAAAGAAAAGAGAGTTGACAGGAAAGGGAAAGATTAGTGGAGAAGAGTTGCGTTTGCTGAAACGAGACAAATAAATTATGATTAGTATGGTAATTGTGCACCACGGAGGGATGCTAGTCCTTGGATCCCTAGATGTTCGATTCCACGCCTTTCTTCCAACCGATATCTGTAACTCCGTCTATGTTTGGTGGCAGTATAATCTTTTTGTTCATATGGACGTTCATTTTCTTCAAATGCCGGTCGTCTGTAATAAAAATAATAAAAGGGCCTCCACCATTTGACCCTGGAATATTAGTAATTGTCCAAATAACGTTCTTGTTGATATTGAAGTCACTAAAGAAACATTCCAAACACTGGTCAACTGCTCCAAAGATACGTTACATTTAAAGCAAAATAAAATCAAATCAGTTTCTCGAAAACTATCAACCAATTCTACGCATCATCTGTTTCTCTGTATGTAATATAAATATAAAATTACTCGTCACATAATTGACCCCCTTAACAAGTATAAACTTTTGTCATTCCTATTATTGTTATTGTTATTAGTTTTCACTCAGTCTTATTCTATAGGGTTAAGGCAGGTATTTTCGTCTTTTCGTCATAGTCTTGAAAACCAATATAAGCGACACCTTTTCCCAAACTCATTCGTACCAAATCGTAAGTTCTGGAGAAACGTCCTGCTATAGTGGAGTTCCAGCAAATGAACGTAGCTTTCATTGGTTTCTGCACCTACGACGATGGACGGGAATACTTGCCGTGTCTCTACTAGATGTTTGCCTAAACATCACCAAAGTCTGTCTATATTAAACACTTAAGTTATATCCAAAGGATTCGACGTAATTTTATCAATTTTGACGAGAATTGAACATGTTTGAAGCAGCACATTAGTTTCTGAAAGAATCAGCTGTCATGTGAATGGAACGTTTCGGTAGTTCGTAAGGTATTTTAAAAGTACACTAGAACATTTACGTGCACATGCTTTAATAAATCATATTTACTTTAGTTATCCAAACTCGATCCCAACTACCCCGAAACAGCTGTTACTGTAGTAGTAACGCACCGAATCGGGGAATTCATGCAATATAACGCAGAGTTTAAACCCTCTCTTGCGTTATGTAATATCCACTAAAACAAAGCTCATAAGAAATTGATGCGTGAAAAATAAATAAAAGTTATCAGATTGCATAAGCAAAAGTTTATATTTTAAGTTGATCCGTTTAGTGTCAACCGGTGGATACCTGTTCTAAACACTCATTTGTTTCAAGTTCTATTTCACGCAATCCCCCCACATTATATAATAATGAGTGCTGACAACTCAAGATACTAAAGATCATGAGCAGAACGGAGGTAAGCATAACTTCTAGGGATCAACCACCACCAACATGAAATATGTTGATTGCATTATTCAGATTAAATCATGAAAAAAATGTTACTTAGGACCTTTTGAAAAGTTAAGCGAGAATTCTCTCTTGCGACATTCGCCCTTATTCCAGATAGAGCTTAAAATAGAGCAAATTGAAAACATATTTTGAAGTCGCCATAAAATTGAAATCATGATTTGTTTTCAAATTCTAATTTTCGTGATTGATTACATCTTTCGATTTCATTTTGCTATAGATTTCTAGATTGTATGATAGGATGAAATCAGGCTGATTACTTATTTTGTTAGCAAAAACCAACATCAAAATTAGTTGTCAATTTGCTTTCATCGACAGCAGGAATATTTTTCAATTAATTATCACAGTAAGATTTTTCTGCTATAGATTTTGATCTCTCAACCGTTAAAACGGCTAAAAGGATATCAACCCGAGTTATCAAAAATAGGCAATTTCACAACATCAAAAATATTTATCGATTTGCTCTCAAGCTTTGCTCGGGCAGGCGTCTCTCACTGTGTGTTGTCTATAATAGGAACAGCCAACGGAAGTAACATCCATTTGCTAAGACTCAACTATAACAGAACGTTTCTCCTGAGCTTAGGATTTGGTACGGATGAATTTGGCAAAATAATATCACTTTTATTGATTTTCGAGACTATGACGAAAAGACTAAAATGCGTGCCTTAACCCTAGTAGTAATCCATTCACAGGGCGAAATGCTTACCTACTGAAGAAAATAATTCAAAAAGTATTGACTGTTCTTGTGTGTTAGCATTTTTATTTTTAATTGAGTATCGCCGAGCTTATAAGGCAAAAAAGGCATTTTTTGGGGCATGCCATAGGGACGTTTGAACAAGTTAGGGGTCATGCACATATTACGTAACCTTACTTATGATGGGCCTGTCGTTTTCTTACGCACAACTCAAATAAAAAAATCATTGTAATTGTAATTGTAATTGTAATTTATCAGCCTTCACCCTGGCAGACACTGTCCGCCCATCTACACTTAAGTTAGGTGAAGACCTACCAAGCCTTCACCGTTAGCATGCGCTAGACCGTATAGTACATCGGTTTCCAACCACAAGCAGGCGCTGGGCTTAACCAGTCCCACAAGTGTCGGATACATTAAAGAAAAGAGAGCTGACTGGAAAGGGAAATATTAGTGGAGAAGAGTTGCGTTTGCTGAAACGAGACAAATCAATTATGATTAGTATGGTAATTGTGCACCAAGGACGGATGCTAGTCCTTGGATCCCTAGATGTTCGATTCCACGCCTTTCTTTTCAACCGATATCTGTAGCTCCGTCTATGTTTGGTGGGAGTATAATCTTTTTGTTCATATAAATGTTCATTTTCTTCAAATGCCGGTCGTCTGTACCAAAAATAATGAAAGGGCCTCCGCCAGTTGACCCTGGAACAGTGGCGTAACCAGAAAATTCGTCTGGGGGGGGGGGGGGTTTCTGAACAATTTTTTCTTCTAAAAAAAATTTTTCTTCTAAACATTTCGTCTTTTGGGGGGTGGGGGGGGGATGTCCAACCCCGACCCCCCCCCCCCCTGGCTACGCCACTGCCCTGGAATATTAGTAATTGTCCAAATAACGTTCTTGTTGATATTAAAGTCACTAAAGAAACATTCCAAACACTGGACAACTGCTCCAAAGATACGTTACATTTAAAACGAAATAAAATCAAATCAGTTTCTCGAAAATTATCACCCAATTCCACGCATCATCTGTTTCTCTGTAATATAAATATAAAATTACTCGTCACATAATTGACCCCCTTAACAAGTATAAACTTTTGCCATTCCTATTATTTTATTATTATTAGTTTTCACTCAGTCTTATTCTATAGGGTTAAGGCAAGCATTTTCGTCTTTTCGTCATAGTCTTGAAAACCAAGATAAGAGACACCTTTTCCCAAACTCATCCGTACCAAATCGTAAGCTCAGGAGAAACGTTCTGCTACAGTGGAGTTCCAGCAAATGAACGTTGCTTTCATTGGTTTTAGCACCTACGACGATGGACGGAAATACTTGCCGTGTCGCTACAAGATTATTTGCCTAAACATCACCAAAGTCTGTCTATATTAAACACTTATGTTATATCCAAAGGATTCGACGTAATTTTATCAATTAGTAATAACGCATCGAATCGGGGAATTCATGCAATATAACGCAGAGTTTAAGCCCTCTCTTGCGTTATGTAATATCCACTAAAACAAAGCTCCTAAGAAATTGATGCGTGAAAAAATAAAAGTTATCAGATTGCATAAGCAAAAGTTTATATTTTGAGTTGATCCGTTTAGTGTCATCCGGTGGATACCTGTTCTAAACACTCATTTGTTTCAAGCTCTATTTCACGCAAGCCCCCCACATTATAAGATAATGAGTGCTGACAACTCAAGATACTTAAGATCATGAGCAGAACGGAGGTAGGCATAACTTCTAGGGATCAATCACCACCAACTCAAATAAAACAAATCATTTGTATAAAATAAATCTTCCATGGGAGAAGAAGGGGGTTGATAAACTCAGAAAAAAATGTTCACGTTATTAGTGTATGACACCTTATTCAGTTAAATATCTATTAAAACACTCCAACAAGCAACCCTCCCAAACAGTCGGAACGCTATTTTCGCTTTATCTCAGCCGACAGTGAACGGATTTGAACAATTTTGGGACTCACAAATTTTCCCGTCCTCTAAAATTTGTCTGAGATGTTGAGACCGCCGATCGGACCAAAAATTACCTTTTCGGTCACCTCAAAACCTCAAAACGGCGTAGCAAGTCGTGATGTTCATACGAATTGCGTGGTTGTTGTTGCTCACCAGCTCGATGTTTATGCTGATATAAGTAAGATATTTTGGAATCCGCAACATTCAGAAAGTTACCGTCTACTACAAATTTGATCAAGGGATCAAAACGAAACTGTCGCATATGATTTCGGAACTCCTGCGCTTGGTGGCGCTAGTGTATATGGGGATACTCGTTGGGTTGAATATAGTGGAAACCGTAAGATTTAGAAAGTTCCCGTCTTCTACAAATTTATTCAAGAGGACAAAGCGAAACTGTCGCAGATCATATTTTTTTGAATTTCTTCGGCTTGGCGGCGCTAGCGTATATGACAACTAGTTTGGTTAGATATTTAGAAATCCGTGAGATTCAGAAACTTGCCGTCTTCTACAAATGTATTCAGGGGATCAAAACCATATTGTTAAAAATCATATTATTTCGGAATACTCGTAGGGTTAGATATTGTGGATTCAGTAATATTTAGAAAGTTGCCATCTTCTACAAATTTGTGCAAGAGGAACTCGAACTTGATGCTAGTGTACATGGGAACACTGGTTGGGTTAGATATTTTGGAATCCGTAAGTTTTAGAAAGTTGCCGTCTTCTATACGCCGTCCAGTATTTGGGTATGGTTATTGAAGAACTATTGAAGCGTACATTTTCGTACATTTTTTCAAAAGTGTTACATAGTTTTTACCGAAAGTACACATTTTCCGTCAAGTTTATATGACATTTATTTACTTCCAAGCACATATGCCGAAGTCATGCTTATTTCCGATTAAGTTTTTAAATCGAAATCACTAGATAGCAACCAACCCACAATTGTAAATAGACAACGTCCGATAACAACCCAGTCAGCACAAAGTCGCATATGTTAGCGACCTCCTCCTTTTTAAGAGAGGGCACAGACTGGAGTGCGCCAATTACCTAGGAATAACCCATCTTATTCGTCGTACAAAATGATGTCCCGTATTCTGTTCAACATATTGAGACCGCTTGAGGAGTTCTTCGTCGGCGAATACCAAGCAGGTTTTCGTGAGAGCCGATCAACGGCGGATTAAATGTTTACCCTGAGACAAAACCTTGATAAATTCTGGGAGATCAACCTCCAGACACATCATCTGTTTATTGATTTCAAGGTGACGTACGATTCAGTGCAACGGAATGAATTATGAAAAATTATGTAACAACATGATTTTCCGGCGAAATTGATACGGCTGATTCGTATAACGTTGGACGGATCGAAATCAAGTGCAAGGATTGCGAATGAAATATGACGTCATTTGTTACCTTAGATGGAATAAAGCAGAGTGCACGCTAGAATCTACTACTCAATATAGCGCTCGATAGAGCGATCTGGAGAGCTGGTGTGCAAAGAAGCGGTACCGTTATCACAAGATCGCATATGCTCCTGAGATTTGCGGACGATATCGATATTATCGGGATTGATCGCCGTGCCGTGGAAGAGGCTTTTGTGCCTTTTAAGAGGGAGACAGCGAGGATTGGATTCACGATCAATACCAGCAAAACGAAGTACATGGTCGCTGGCAATCAATGTGGGTTCATTAGTGGTGGTGATAGCGAAATGGTGCTGGATGGTGAAAAATTTGAAGTGGTGGAAGAATTTGTGTATCTTGGAACATTTGTGACGTGCGATAATGATGTTACCCGCGAGGTGAAAAGGCGTATTGCAGCTGCAAATAGGGCTTATTACGGACTTCGAAACCAGCTTAAGTACCGTAGTCTGCAAACGAAGACAAAATTCGCGCTGTATACCACTGTAAATATAAATTTTGTTAATGAATTTTCGATGTAATGTGTGGATTTCCCAAAGGATTTACTGGAAGGATTCTCAAAAAAGATCTGAAGAAGTTATTGAAGCAATTGTAGAATTAGAAGTATTTTTAGAGGAATTTCATGAGAAATTTAAAAACAAATCTTGTTGAATTTCTAAACAAATTTTACTTGTATTTCTGAAATAATTTCGGCCCGAAATAACAAAAGAATTCTTTTTATATTTCCGGTGCGGTAAGACGCGCGGCTGCAAAGCAAGACCATGCTGATGGTAGCTGGGTTCGATTCCCGGTGCCAGTCTTGACAATTTTCGGTTTGGATATTGTCTTGACTTCCCTAGGCATTAAAGTATCATCGTGTTAGCCTCATGATATACGATTGAAAAAATGGTAACTTGGCTTAGAAACCTCGCGGTTCATAACTGAGGAAGTGCTGAATGAACACTAAGCAGCGTGGCGGCAATGTCCCAGTGAAGGATGTAATGCCAATAAGAAGAAGAATATATGTGAGAGCGATGACCCCATCTCACCCCATAGCCTAATTGTCACCCTCAGCGAAGGTACCTTAAATTTATATAGGTACGGTACGAAGGTACCTTGTTCTAGCATATTGAATGTCAACAGATCAAACAGTAGGGGTCCGAGTCCTTAGGAGATGCCTGCCATAATGCCGTGTGCATTGGGAATCGCTCCGCCGTTTCCGATTTCGGGGTCAAACATGTTCGGTCTGACGATGCTGTAAGCTCCGGAAGGTTGCGGTTGATCGATCGCGACGGAAATCAATAATTATTATTGATCCTTGACGGATTATCAATTGATCGTTTCCAGGGCAATGTTCTTCTTCTTCTCATTACATCCCCACTGGGACATTCTTCTTATTGGCATTACATCGCCACACTGGTACATTGTCGCCTCGCTTAGTGTTCAATCAGCACTTCTCCAGTTATTAACCGCGAGGTTTTTATGCAAAGTTACCATTTATGCATTCGTAAGTATATCATGAGGCTAACACGAAGATACTTTTATGCCCAGGGAAGTCGAGACAATTTCCAAACCGAAAATTGTCTACTCCGGCACCGGGAATCGAACCCAGCCACCCTCAGCATGGTCTTGCTTCATAGCCGCGCATCTTACCGCTAGGCTAAGGAGGACCCAACAACCAACTGTTTGAGTTCGAAGTTCTGAATGTTTTCATGAAGTGACGGAGTGACTGTACCGCAACAATAACGCACGAGTGTACTATGGGAACAAACAAAACGTGAACGCTAAAACAATCTCAACCGTTTACGTATGGGCCACATGTCACAACCTAACATGTGTAAGGAAATAAATGGGTACCTTCTTAAGAACGAGTGAGAGATGATCTAGAGAAGACGGCAATACATAAATTGCGACCAGGTTAACAACGATGGTTGTATGGTGCCGAACTTTAGAGCATGTGTCCTCTCTACTCCAAAGTGGGTTCACTGCTGCAGCTCTCTTCTATTTAAACAACATATATCATCGATAAATCGTTAGCAATGTTGGCAATAACCATACATCGCATATCACTGAGCCAGTCGTACAGAGGTCCTCGCCTCCAAAACATTCCAATCCATTGCTCGTGCAAATGGTCTATTCGAGGTTTGTTAAGCAACCTCTCCAGCACATGCACCTGTAAAAGTAACCCGTGCTTGCAAAGCTCCTTTCGGTGTTGCGTCAACTCCTGAATGTTTTGGTACAAGAATGTTTTGGACTCGTGCTGATCAGCCAGAAAACTATCACACGTTTCAACCTCCCGATAGATTCCGTACAGCGCTATCCACAACTTATGCAGTCAATCCATGATCCTATGGGCCCTACAACTTATGCGGCCAATCCATGGCTTCTGTTTTTGCGATTAGTGGCTCTTAGTGGCTAGTCCAGCAAAATTAAATTGTAGATCCGGAGCCGTTCCTGGCCTCGTCTACAGTGAGGTGTCGCACACTACCCGATATTCCATAAAAAAATACGTTACGTTGATTCTGCAAGATCTGGGTGAGTATCATAGGCATTTGAGAATTATGCCATTTAGCTCCAAATTACTGAATTTCGATGTTCGTCTGTACATTTTTCCACATTAACTTCTAATGACGGAAGATGTCCCATCAAAAAATTGGGATAAGTTTTTCCATACTAATTTGAGCCACCCTATACTAAGTGTTATATTTCAATCGGCTCAAAAAGATTGGTGTCGACCCAAAAGTTTGTTTCGACCCAAAAAGATTGGTGTCTTGGCTAAAGACAAGACAGGCAGTATCGCTACTAGGAAAAGATATTTTAGTTAGGGGCCATCCACAAAGTACGTCACGCTCCTAGGGGGAGGGGGGTTCCGAGCAGCGTGACGACTCATACAAAAATTTTAGAATGTTAATACAAAAAGTGTGACAAAGGGGAGAGGGGGTTTGAAAATCGCCAATTTTTTGCGTGACGTACTTTATGGATCTTCCCTTACTAGATAAAGATTGTCGCTTCGGTTCCCTTTGTTCTGCTGTCCGGAACATGTTGGGTACCAAGCTGTCAAATCGTATGGATTTTTTCCTTCTTTGACATTAAGCTCCCCTATCCTCGCCAGCAAAAGATGTTCCGGACAGCGACGACAGCGACAATCTTTATCTGATAACTAAAATATCTTTTCTACTAGGTAATTCAAATTGTATTTTTTTTTGTCTAGAACCCCAAGTACTTGTTAGTCTGCGGACATTGTTAGGAACGGTTAACTCAAATATTTAGTTGCATAAACGATCACTAGTATCACGCAAATCAATATCAAGCTTCAGATTTCGAATTTCTCATGTCATGTGGATTATGATGTGTTCACGTTGAAGTACCAAACGCCAACAGTGTTTTCGAAACGACAAATCTTATTACCCCTACTTACAATCAATTTCACCAATGGCTGATGGATGTGTCCCGGAGCTGGCTCATCGAAGGGCTTTGTCAATTCACGGTTGACCTCTAGTTGCATCAACATGTAAGCAGCGTATAGGTTGCGCATCTGTTTGTCCAAAATATTTCCGCCCATATTGTAGAACGTAGTCATCCACGAGCGAGCCATCTGACGAACTGGAAGGGAATGAATTACAGGCATCTGAAAAAGGTTGTTCGGTGATTTACCTTCTGCAGGAAGAAGAAGCAACAGTGAAATGATTGAACTCATGTCTTCTTTGAAATGTGCATTTAATTTTTGATCTTCAGAATCCGCCATATTGTGGAAGTAACTGTGTGACAATCAATATCTATCCTTTGAGCGTGTATGTGCCTACTGTGGTAGTCTTAATATCTCAGGTCTTAATCTCAGGTCCTTATCTAGGATAAGATGTGCCAAGTAGTCAGTAAAAATCGTACCGGTTGAAAATAACAATCGATTACTTCGATTGGTGGGGGCGCGTTTTTCGTAGGGCAGCATGTTGTTAGTTTGGCCGTGTTGCAGGTTTGTAAAGTTGATATTAAGCAAAATACGTAAATGTTTGAGTTCCAGTTTTTTGGTAAAAAATAAATTTATATTGAACTGCAAACGCCATATTAATTATTCTCAAGGGTTGTAAAGGTTTAAAACTGTTGATTTTAAGCATTACGATTCACCTTTCTGTCATTTTCGATCTCAAAGTCATATTTACATTAGCGAAAACTTCTCTCTGTTAGTCTTTCGCTTCTCTTACATAAATAATGGATGGAACGGAAAGAAAAACATCAAGTTTTGATACATGATATTTGGAAGATTTTGTACCAAATTACTTTGGCTGTTCTGGCGACCTCCTCGTCAGAGCAACCGACTAAAAAACAACAAGGCAGTCTCAATTGAGTAGTCACATCCTATCCTAGGTCCTTATTAAAAATGGCATTATCGTGTGGGGCCGATAGCTGTTCAAGTGTTCGCCTTATAAAGCGCCTTTCCTTGGTTGGAGCTGTTAAAAATGATGGACGAAACAAGAACATTTTACACCACAAAGAATAGGAAATAAAATTCAAAACGCCTTTTAATAAACCTCCAGCCCATAGCAAAGCTTTTAGTTATTTTGATCTTGGGATATTATGAGTGTAATACTGATATAATAAAAATGAAATGGTCTGTGTTCGTATCCGCATAACTCAAAAACGGCTGGATAGATTTTTTTCATTCCTTCAGCAGATATGTTCGCCATAGTTTCCGACGGCTTTATATGATATTTTCTAATGCGAAAATCCCGAGGAAAGTTGAGTAAATCGTTAAAAACTAAAATTAAGAATCGTATGGAAACTTCTTATGGGAAGTTCAGAACGCCTACTTTGCAGGACAACGTCTGCCGGGTCGACTAGTTACTCATATTTCTGAACATCTAAAAGCTGCATCATGCACTCGGTGCCCAACCGAAATGTGTATCGCTTTATGTTATTTTGGCTTTTTGACCACCATATTGAATTTCCGGCGTTATTGACTACCAACAGAGCGAATTTGTATACTTACAACTGCTTCTTGGCGGCATTTGCCTTGCGCTTTGACACTTTTATCGTTGGGTCCTGTGATGACCATGTTGCCACTCTCCGTATCTTTCTAGAACAGATTAACGAGCTCCAGGAGTCCATATAATTGATTTTCGACCGTTTCTATAGCGAGAATACGTAGGGTGCTCTGCGACGCAAGGGAGTTCCTAAGAAAATCATCTGCCACATCGATTACGAGGTCCACTAGTCTTCGACTAGGTCTTGTCCGATCCCATCTAAGTTGTAGCTGGTGTGAGACAATGATGTAACTATCACTGTTTCTTATCGTAATTGGCGAGATTCTGGTAGGCGCTACTGGGGCAGTCTAAACCATTGAGTACCAAACGAAAACTTTCACTTGGTTTGATGGATAGATTTTATTATTAACATTAATATCCATTTAGATTAATTACATTCGTTTATCCATAGAGCACTAGTTAAAGCATCTTAGTGGAATGTCTTCAATTGTCCTAAGACGAATGGGTGCCATCCCTTTAATATCCACTTTGGAAAACCAGTGTTTTGGCCATTTTCCAGAACGCATTTTCGATAGTCTATATTATAAACGAAAAAATAGAGAGAATCATTTGTTGTGAGAAATATAGTGAGGAACGAAATGGCCATGAGTGAACATCTCACTTTGTTTTGTTAACATCATAATTCCCAAAGCCACTGTCTAGTTCCTCATAACGAAAATTTGAATTTATGTTCTCATTTTCATTTATAACCGTTAATTATATGCCATTTTTGTCAAACGAGAACTCCAACTAATGACGAATCAAGTAGTAGTACAAGATACACCAGATAGAAAACTCAGAGAAGCATAAATCAATTTTCACACCTCCGGCGGTTCATTCCACTAATCTACGATGGCATCCCACCCAGCGAACCGCTTTCAGACTCATTTGTCATCGTAACCTGACAAATTAGTTTCATTTCGTTCTGCTGGCCGACGCCAAAACCAACAACACGCCATACAGCAATATTCCCGTTGTTCCTCGTTGTTGTTACCATTCTCAAAAACTCAATTACTTCCTCCCATTGTAGTGCTGTCGCAAAGAGAAATTATTTCGAATCATTTCATGCGGTGTGAAAATGAGGAAACAATGAACTACGCCGATCTGGTATCTTATTCCGTTGCCCTTTTTTGTCCTCCAAGCCCTGGGAAATCCATTAAGCACGGAGCACGTTCGGTTCATATGCTCAAATTAATAATAATTCTACCGATTCTATTGATTCTAATCTTTTTTGTATCTATTTCATCTGCCACAATGCGATTAAGCAGAAATGAGCATATTGGAGAAACCAGATGGATGCAGGCACACAGTGGAAAACCTCAGAGGAAACATTAAACTGATTCCTTTATCTTCAACGGCATCGGTGCGGTGTTGAATTCAAACACATTTCTCGAAATTTACCGATAGCCATCTTGATCTTCTGTCACCATGATCCTTCTCATGTTTTCCCCTGGTCGCACGTATTTATGCGGTTACTGTTATTATTTCAACACGCCAATGAATGGCACTGAATGGTGCCGGGAGATTTGCACCCGCCACAACGGAAGATGTCTCAAATTTCATGCCGTTGTCGCATAAATAACGTTGCACGAAAAAAAAGCATGAGATCCCTGCATTCGAACGGTACGTTATGATCGCACTGATTCGAGACGGGAATAACGCGCTACAGTACACCCGATTCTATTTTATGAATTCAGTTCAAAATTTAGAATTCCCGCCGAATCATGCGAAATATGGAAAAATATCGATCACACTCGAAATGAATTGGATGGGCATAAATTGTTTTGTTTCTATTTTACAGCTATACGCATGCAAAGGAACATGTTCTAGTTCTAGTTATTATTGTTTATTACCAAGTACAACTAATATCGGAACGTATTTAAAATTATGATAATCATAATTCATAAAATTATAAAGAGATTTCATGTTCCAACAAAACTAGGCTCAGTGTTGGGAAAATAATCCACAAATTCCAATTATCGATATCTCCTTTGTTTGTCATTTAGCTCGGACCTAGTTGATCCATGAGTATACTCGTTTGAGAGCTTGAAGAAATCTCGCTTAACTTTTGAAAAGGATCTAAGTATCATTTTTTCATGAATTAATAAGAATATTGCAATCAACAGACTAATATGACAGACTAATAACATGACAAAAATGTTTCTTAGGTCCTTTTCAAAAGTTAAGCAAGAAATGCATCACGCATGTGCTTTTCATGTTAAATCGCGACGATCCACTCATATGATGATGATGATGATGATACTACCACAGACAAACAGACGTAACAGCTTGAACATTTTTCAGAAAAATCCATCGCCCAACTCCTCTACTACCATCTTGCGAGCATGTTACACGAAACAATCTTTCGTATGACATTGTCACCAGAAGGCGCTGGAGTGAAATGTCAAACTCGAAGGATTACGACGCTAGCGCCTCTAGTTGTGAAACGCGCAATCGATCTAATTCAAATTGAGCGTTGAAGTCATGATCGATGGGAATTTCTCTAGTGTTACGTCTGTTTGTCTGTGATACTACCATCTATTGTTGCAAGGCACCTGCCGATAGCACTGGCCATATCTGACAAACGATTTGACCATGATTATACTATTTTATGTACTTTATCAAACTCCTGTGTGAAGGGCCAAAAATGGGTGGGGAGGTTCCATAAGCAAAGACACTTATGCGAATCCACGGGATGAATAGATAATCTCCTTCCAGAAGTAAGTTCGTACATACAATAATATATTCTAGCTTTTGTTACCCAAATTGACCCAATAGATGGGGAGAAGAGCTCGCCCTTTATCCACGAGATGTTAACAATAGGAAATTGGCGACTCCACTCTTCCTATCCAAACCGCTTCAATCGGGTGCCCTGATGGTTTTAAATTGCGACGTTCCACTCATATATGCCGAAAACCATTTCGATCCAAAAAGCGTTCAAATTTAATTTGGGGCAATCTATTATTTACTCACACAGGGTATCCATGTATCTGTGAATAGTCGACGATTATGAAGGAATCACCCAGCGCCGATTGTACGGAAGAACGTCTTACCTTCTCCAAAGCTGCGAGTTGAATGAGGACCGATAATGGCGGCTTTGCTGCTGCTGGTATATTCCGAACGGATGTCACACATACACATGTATTGGATCAGTTAAGAGGCGATATCGGAGAGGCGAATAGGGGTGAGCTCATTGATGATTTCGCCTGGGTAACACATGTATACACTGAACCATATATGCACCACACATTCCCCTTCCTCCGAATAAAAAGAAACCCAGGGAAATCTGTATAATCGCTTTTATTTACGACTTATGATAACTCAAATAAGATTTTCGTGTACATTCCTGATATGCTTCATTATATTCAAAATAATTAAGTTAAATGTTGTTGAACAAAAAGAAAACTTGAATTTTTGTTACAAAGTAACATATATACGCTTAACATGGTATTGTCTATGATTGCTTTTGTACTTAAACTGATAATAATAATTAATTAATTGACTTCTAACCGTCGAAAGAAATCACCGTATTTTATTTGTGAATTGAATTTGTTACTTTACGCGGCATGTTCGTTGCATATGTGTATCGACCTTTAATGGATATCGTACCAATATTTTTCCCACTGGGGTCATATCTGTCATTTCTTGATAGATGGTATTTTTTTCGAAAAGTCAAAATATACGAAAACAAAAACATAACGAGAAGGAAAAACGAAAAAAACCTTGGGTTGTTTCCATGGTATTTTCCTTTGAAGAATCTGAAAAAGGTAAGAAAGAAATAAAATATTTTTCTTCTAATATTGCTTTAAATTTCAGTTTAAAAATACATTACCATTGACGCGTATAATCTTCGTGCAATGAGCGAACATAATCGTTAAGATAGTTCGGAGTTTTGCGCTTTCGACTGTCTCGCGTTGGATTTTTGGAGACAGAAGAATCAGAACTTGCCGTTTTGTCAACTTTAATCTTGGTTACAGGCGTTTCCATACCAGTATCGTTTTGCGCAACACAACCAGTACGCCATGGGTGCACCTTCCTGGTTTGAGAGACGTGCCGTTTGAGTACCTGTCCATTTTCATCGCTCACAATTAAGCTGCCGTTCCTCTCCTCCTGGACAATATACCTTTTAGGATGAAAACGAGTTTCACCTTTAGCTCGATTATGCCGTTCTATAATTATGGTATCCCCTGGTTTTATCCTGCATGATTTTGCTCCGCGTCTGGCGTCTTCGCGAGTTTTCCCCAACAGTTTCGATTGCCGGTCATTGCTTTCAAATAGCTTTTCGTCAAATGATACTTTACCGCGTTCTAGCAAGGGGAGTCCCCGTTTGATTTTGCGTGCCGACATAACTTCCTCCGGCGGAATTCGTGTCACACTGTGGGCTGCTGCATTATGTGCATTAACTGCATCTCGAAGCTCCTCAACAAAGTTGGTTTTGTCCATGGAAGCTGTAGCCATTGCTTATTATAACTTTCATGTAGGATTCATTATAACTTTCATGTAGGATTCTACCATCCCATTTTGCTGCGGAAAAAGTGGAGTCGAATAAATTGTGGATATCCCCCGTTGAGCACAGTACCGCTTATAGTCGTCTCCGTTAAACGGTGGGCCATTATCTGATTTGATGAACTTGGGATAGCCCTCACGATCGAATATATCTTCGAGTACTTTCCTCGTAAACTCAAAAGTGGTTGACTTAACGGGTCTTGCTATAAGAAATCTGGACCTGTAGTCCACGAGTACGAGTATTGAAATACCCCAAACTTTACGCATGGGCCATTAAAATCAATGGCCACTGTTTCCCACACAGCTTTAGGCACAAAATGCGTTCCATTGAGTCGTCTTCTCCGGCTTTCCGTTGAGGGCACAAACCTTGCAGGATTCTACCCAGTCTTGAACGTCCTTAGAAATTCCAGGCCACCAGATACGCTGTCTTATGATGCTTTTCATTTTTGCCGTCATGGGATGGCCTTCGTGTGCTACTTGCAAGGCCCTTTCTCGGAGTTCTTTTGGTACCACGGCGCATCCAGTCTTGATTATAATTCCATTCTGAACACTCATATCATCTCGTACTGCCTTATATTTGGACAAATCGGTGGGCCACTCACCCGTTTTAAGAGCATGCGTTACTTTCTGAAGAGTTTCATCGTGTGTTGTAGCGTTTCTGATGTCTTCTTCAGTAAGAAACTCAATTGTGTTTGCCTCTAAACACGCGATTTCCCATGGACTTACGTCTTCTTCAAAAGGGTCATCGTTTCCGCAATACAACCTTGATGAACTGTCCGCTATGTTCTCGCGACCTCGTACGTACTCGACGTCATAGCTATATGGGCTTAATCGAAGTGCCCAGCCATCGGCACGTGTGAGGGCACGTTTTGAATCTTCCCGCGATCTGTTTAGAATAAATGTCACTCCTTGCGCGTCGGTGCGAAGAATAAAATGTCTGCCAAGGAGGAAATAACTGAAATGTTCCACCGCCCAGACTGCACCTAACGCTTCACGTTGGTTTTGGGCGTACTTTTTCTCGGTGGATGTTAAAGCCTTTGAAGCGAAACTGATTATTCTCGGGGTACGATCATCATTTTCCTGCACCAATACCGCTCCCAAGGCTATCGGCGATGCATCGGTGTACAGAATGGTTCTGTCGTTTTCCGAAAAATAACCGAGGGCTTTCGTACAATCCATTATTCGTTGTTTTATTAGATCAAACGCATCTTGTTGTACTTTACCCCACATCCAAGCTTTTGATGTAGTGGCTGCCCACAGAGGGCTGGAAATATCAGCGAAGTTTGGTAAGTACGAGCTGATAAACGACGCCAGGCCAAGGAAGCTGCGTAATTCGGAGAGAGTGGCTGGTTCTCTGAAGTTTTGGATGCTTCTCACTTTCTCCTCATCAATGTGAAAGCCTTGCTCATCGAGTTCATGTCCCAAGAACTTGATTCTACTTTTATCGAATTCACATTTATCAAGGTTGAGAGTCAAGTTATTCGCTTCCAAAATTTGTAGGACCTGCCCAACCGTTTCCTGCAATTTTTCCAGTGTGTCAGAGAAAATTAAAATGTCGTCAATGTAGACGATGATATTTTCGACATCTTTCAGTACTCGCATCATTTCGCGTTGAAATACTTCAGGAGCACAATTAACTCCAAACATGAGCCGAGTGAACCTGAACATCCCTTCTTCGGTTAAAAAGGTGGTTAGGTCTCTAGACTCTTCAGACAATGCCAGGTGGTAAAACGCGTTACTCAAGTCCAGTTTTGAGAAATATTTTGCCCCGTGAAGTTTCACCTTCATTTCTTCTATAAGGGAGAGCCGGAAATACTCTCTGTTTATCGCTCGATTAGGGGCGCGCATGTTTACAACTAGTCGGAAATCGTTTTTCCCTTTCGAAACCGCCGACATCCCACTAATCCAATTAGGGGCAGACAAAACTTTTTCAATAATTCCGCGCTTTTCCATATCGAGGAGTCTTAGTTTTGCTCCTTGCCTAGAAGTTTTATTAATTATTGGATATTATCGTTATATTAGAGTACAACGTAATGAGAAGCTACAGAATAATTGACCTACCTGAACGCAGCCGGCACATTGTAATATGCATTCTTCACTGGGGTAACTGTTCTGTCTACGTTAAACTTGACCAATACTCCAGGCATTTTGGGGAACTCTTTCACGCTCTCTGTAATTTCGCAATTATTGATTGATGTTCCTACATTTAGCACTTTTAGATCACTAGCTGTTGCTCGACCTAGCAGAGACCTAAGCCCCTTTCGAATGACGTGAAATGTTGCCATTATGGGCGGATTGTTGGTGTCTGGTACAATGATCTCGGCCTTGAATGAACGTTCTACTGATAACGACGCTTTTGAACCATATGCATGTATCCCCTTGTTTATCGTATCGATCATTTGCAATTCCGCCATACCTGATTTGAATTCGCGTTCGATGCGATCCCAATCATTCCCACAAACGACATTTATGTCTGCACCGGAGTCAATAAGGAAACGAGTCGGAGTTGATCCTCCCACACAACAATCAATCAAGACATCTTCCAAGGATAGTGCATTGATGTTCTAGAAAAAAAATTAAACACATCATAGTAGTCATCGGGTATATTAACTTGTATTGACATAGAAATTTAGGAAAAAAATCAGTACATCTTCTAGTTTTCTCGTACCTGTCTGTCATCTTCACGGCCATAGTCACTTGATGAGTCCTCTCGCTTAAAACGAACTTCATTCACGCGCTTGTTTCGACATGCTGCAGCGAAGTGTCCTAGTTTGCCACAGTTAATACAGTTTTTGTCGAGTGCGGGGCATCGGCCGTTCCTATGCGTCAGGAGGTTGCACCGAGAACAGCGTGAACGTCTTCCCGAAGCGTAATCGATCTGCCGGCGTTTGGCGTGATGTTCCATGGATGATTCACCAAAGGTACTCCGCTTCCTGTTGGGTTTGCTGCTGAATGTTTGTTGACGCCTGATTTCGAACACATGGTCATCTGAATGTTGAGATGTCTCGGCGGCATACGCTTCATCGCGGGTGGCGGCCTGTACAATGAAATTCGTCTGGTATCCGTACGTCCTCGATGCCTTAACAAGCTCTTTGTTACGTAGCCCTTTGAGCAGCTGTGCTCTAACGAATCTGTCCTGGTCATCATTGCTGTAGCCACATAGTCTTACTTTGCACATAAGACGAGCATGAAAGGCTACTGCGGATTCATTCTTTTCTTGGTGCATGGACGAAAACGCCTCGTGCTCTGCTGCGGTGTCTGTCATGGTTCGAAAATATTCATGGATGTTTGCGACGAATGTCTTGTAGCAGTTTACGTCTGTCAAACTGGGACGAAGTTTGGCGGCACGTACGATTTCCTGTAGGTCAGGTCCCATTGAAAGGAACAGAAGTTGCGTTCTTTTTACAGGATCAGTGGCATTGCTCAGAGATGCGGCAATCTCGAAATTTTCTATGTATCTATTCCATTCCTCCCACATTTTGTTAGCGGGGATGCCGGGAGGGAATGGTTGAATGTTATCCCAGCGGATGACGGATGCATTTCTTTCCATGGTACTAGAAGTACAGACAGGTTCGATCCAGTTTTGATCTGTTTCAGGGCGTGATGAAGTTTGCTTGTCGCCTGTTTGCAGAGATTTCATTGCTGAGGCCATACTTTCGAGAACTTTTTCAATTCGATCCATTCGTTCATTCGATGTTTCTTTGTCTACTTCTTTCGTGTCCAGTGGCTGGTGTGTACTGGAAGAGCTTCCTTCCGAGCTTTCCTTATCAGTTGATGTGTTGGAATTTTGAATCGCTGTTGCAAGTGCAGCACCACCGTTTGAAGCCGGGTCGTTTTTGCCATCGTCGTATTCGATATCGTCGTAGTTGCTTCCCCCAGATGATTCATCATCGGGTCCGTTGCCATCTTCGCTGTCACTGGAGCTATCGTTGGAACCGTCTTCTGAATTCGTTTCCGCACAAGCGGCGTCACGCTCATTTGCTTCGTCTTTTGCAATGGCTCCGTCCGATGGGATTTCAGAAATAGAGCTGGCGTTGACACCGTCCTCTTCTGTTTCCCCGATGGCACGCACGTATTTGCCTCTGTTCATTGTGTTTGTTTTGGTTGCTTGCTGACTGTTTTTCGTCACTTTTCTTCGGTTGTACCGTATCGTGTACCTGTGAAGTAAACATCCACGCAGGTATTAGCATAGTCTCGTATTTGATTTCTCTTTGTGCTATGTGCGATTCACAGAGATTTGTTTTTTTTTTTTATTTCGCTAATCGAGCTTCGTTTCCGCGGCGACGTCCCGACCCGCTCTTTCGAATGGTGAGCCTTAGCAGTTGTCCCAACCCGCTCGAGGTCTATTTTAAATAATTTTCTCGTTGCGGTTGTCCCATACCGCATTTTTCATTTTGTTATTGCATCATTCATATTGCGGATGTCCCATACCGCATGGCACTACTCAAAAACTTCGATAACTGAGTTTTCACATGTTTTTTCCACACAACCACGTATTAATCATAACCTCAATTAATCTCGTTTTCATGCGTCTGGGTGATTCCTTCTTTTTTTTTTCGTTTGTTAATTCGAGTCTAAATAATCAAAGTTTGGATTTAGGATGTCCATAGGAGCAACGCCTCCTGGCAGGATCGCCATTGTGAATAGTCGACGATTATGAAGGAATCACCCAGCGCCGATTGTACGGAAGAACGTCTTACCTTCTCCAAAGCTGCGAGTTGAATGAGGACCGATAATGGCGGCTTTGCTGCTGCTGGTATATTCCGAACGGATGTCACACATACACATGTATTGGATCAGTTAAGAGGCGATATCGGAGAGGCAAATAGGGGTGAGCTCATTGATGATTTCGCCTGGGTAACACATGTATACACTGAACCATATATGCACCACACAGTATCCATTTTTCGTCATTGAGGAAAGTCAATTCATTGTTTTTATCAAAGAACAAAATTAAACCTCTGATGATTTAAATGGATGAAGTTTTTGGTCCTAAGTTGGCTGCGTTACAAATCACGATTGATTTGAGTAGTTCATTCGATTGTTCGATTTTGAGTTTTTTCCAATATTATTAGAGGTAGCACTAATAGTGGAGGTAGTGGGGTTTTAATGAGATTTTTCATAATTATACACTTTACGATGGTTCCAGTTGATGCATCGTGCTTTAAATATCATGTCAAATACAACTTATCCTAATATTTCGCACGAAAAACTATTGAAAACAATGATTGTCCTTTATAAAATTGAGCCCTTACACCTATAGTGTTGCAACAGTAACAATAGTAGCGAGTGAAATCAATGGATAGCACTACTATGGGAACCAAATTATTTTTTCCGCCACTAAAGGAACAGTGTACCCATTAGTGTTGCAAGCGATATTTGGTAGTTATTGATTTTAAATGACACCTACTTCATTTTTGTTAGCAAATTTATTAGTTAAGGTATTAAAACTTATCAACTTAAAAAAAAAACAAATCTTTTGTTGATCTACTCATACCTCCGCTACTGTTATCGTTACCCTACTAAACTGCAAAGTTTTCACTGTGGTTCAAAGACCGTCGCAGGCGGCATTTGTTATAATTTTGTAGAACTGTTGGAAGTGTTGTTTGTAATACCGAAGACTCGTTTGAATTATCATGAAAAATTCTTCTTCTTTCCCCATGAAGTTCATTTTAAGTTCCAAGAAAAATTCTTATGCATTCTCACGAGTTTTTTTTCGAATTTTCCTGGGGAAATTGCTTTGTGAGGCTATGAACCATTCCACCGATTCGTTTAACTTTTAGTTAAAATTCACCCCGCTCCGGAGCATGGTTAGATTTGACAGTCCGATAGTTAAACTTTGTTCGCGAGAGAATTGGCGCCAAATCTATTTTGTTCCAAATAACTATCAATCTATCAAAAATCAAATGGGTCGACTTCGGGGTAAAATTTTAACCACGATGGGAAAATAACCATCGAACTGTCAAATTTTAACTAAAAGTTAAACGAATCGGTGGAATAATTCACAGCCTGAGGCTGTGAACCATTCCACCGATTCGTTTAACTTTTAGTTAAAATTTGACAGTTCGATGGTTATTTCGCCGTGGTTAAAAATAACCCTGCTCCGGAGCATGGTTAGATTTGACAGTTCGATAGTTAAACTTTGTTCGCGAGAAAATTTGCGCCAAATCCATTTCGTTCCAAATAACTATCAATCTGTCAAAACTCAAATGGGTCGGCTTCGGAGTAAAATTTTAACCACGATGGGAAAATAACCATCGGAATGTCAAATTTTAACTAAAAGTTAAACGAATCGGTGGAATGGTTCACAGCCTGAATAGGGCCAAACCGTAGTAGAAATATTAAGAACACTCCAGGCTTGCGCATTTGAGAAATGAGGAATCCCGGTGGCATTGTGCTGCTAAGCATTTTGCAATTGTCCTACGCTGCCTTGAAATATACAAACAGATGTTGAGTGCGCAAGTTGTAACTACGGAATTTATCAAAGATTTGTCAAGAAAATTATTTTGAGCTTTTTAGTGGAATGTCTTCACTTGTCATAAGACGAGTTTGTACTTAAGTTTCCACTTAAGTGGTGGAATTCAATGGGATTGTACAAACTCGTCTTATGACAAAGATTTGTCGCAGAGTAAACAACTGGTCCTACTACCAGAGCTTGACGAACATTTTTTTCCCGGATGGCGGATTTTCTTAGTCATAATGAAAAATTTTTTTTTTGTCTTTATTTGAGAGGTTTTCAGCCCTAGGCTGGCTCACCTCTTAAGGAAAATACTATATTTTAATTGTCCTCAGTCATCTTAAAAATTAATTTTCAGAAAATGTCTGCATTCTTAAAATTAAGTCTCTTAATTCTCGTTTATACATAGGTGAGACAGTAGTATGCCATGAGCTACAAAAGCTCACGTAGCACCGATTCAGTGCGACGAGAGAAGCTAGCGCGCATAAAATAACTGAGTGAGCGTGTCTCAATGTACGTCTCATGAGACTCATCTCATCCGCTAGCAATGCATAGCTGGCGTTACTTAGGCGACGATATTATTGAATGAAAATGTCCCGCCCAAGCTATTTTACGCACTTTCGCTGTTGTTTGCAAAGGTTTGCCATGGCAAACAGCGCATGAGCTCTATGTGATGTACACAAGCCTCGTGAGACTCGCGTGCGCTAAATTTTATGTGTTGTCCGTTAATCCGTTGAATTAAAATATACTTTAATGTACGCCCAAGACGTGATGTCCGGAGTCCGGCCGTTCCGGTTTTAGACCAATTGTCCATGTAATCCGTCTGGGTATTTGCCAAGTTTGGTGTGTAAATATTGATTACAACCATCGTCCTGAGAGCAAATCAGCCAATTTATGTTTGTTTTCTGGAAATCTATACGTTGCTGAAATCAGAAGTTATGGATCACAAATGAGCAACATTGTTTTAGAAAATCGCATTTCAACGATTCGCACAATGTTAATTCAGTATATAACGGGCTTGGTAGTCATATGGCTACTGCTTCTGCCTCATACGCAGGAGGTCGAGGGTTCAATCCAAGGGTCCGTTCCATTCTCCTACTTTACATCTTTCTCTATATTTCTCATGTTCTAGCAATCGCTAGAACTGGAAGTGGACTTCCATACCGTTTCCATTTCTATACTATACCTTGCACTTGACTATTCTAGTAGAAACTGCTAGAATTGGAAATGAACGAAAAAGCTCGTTTCCTCCACCCAATTGAAAATTCTATCATCTGCTTTCTCCTATCTGTCACTTTAGCAGCTCGTCAACCAAGACGAATCTCTGCTCCTCGAACCTAACCCAAAAATTCCAACAAAATCCCGCATGAACTCGTGGCAAGTGCAGAGGTATATTCGGCTTGCAGCTTGACTTGCATTCTGACGTGGCAGGCGCCAGTGTGACCTAACAAATGAGATCACCAGTACTTGTACATTGAAGATGATGGCTAGTCCCAAGCAAACATCTGTTGGTTCTCTGTGCAAGAACAGCTGATCGGTCATAATGGAGTAACAACTACGGGCAGTCAATCAAGCTCAAGCTCAACGATTCGCACAATGTTAATTTAGTATAACCAACAATCTTTGTTTTTTTTTCTTCAATCGAAAACAAACTACGATAGTGAAAGCTAGCGACGATCCAATAACGGATACAAAATTCTCACTTTGTGGTCAATCGCTTTGGCATGGTTCATTTTTGAAAACAATTTTTTTTATGGAATGATAAACCAACGGACAATTATTATCAGCTATGGTAGATAATGAGAATTATTTTACTAGAACTAAATAACTAAATCTAACTAAGACAATCTTTTTCAGAAAAAATGTAAATCATTCATCGAGAAATATTAATTATGTTGATAATTATACCTATATAGTATACTCGATACGGAACTGTCATTTCTATTATTTCACGCATGCCGCGACGCAGCAAAGCTGAAATATTAAAATGACAGTTGTGCGTTGCTTTCGTAATAAATGATGTGATGTGAAAACGCCAGTACTTTGAAATTTGGATTCCGTGAGTGTGAGTGTCCTTAAAATACGTCAGGAACTTGAATCTAGCCTTTAATCTGACCAAATTTTCCCTCGGTGTGAAACTGCCTTAAACTCGATTTTGTTCAGTTGATTTATAAATTATTTTTTCATGCCGTTGTTTTTTTACAATGGATGATTTCGAATTATTCAAAAAGACTTTGAATGGTTTTTAATGTTTCGAAAAAAAATGATTCAAAAAAATGTGGTAAAGCATGAAAAAAAGTTGAATCACATACTTCAAGATTCAAAAAGAATAATCGAAAATGAGCTTAAACTGAAAATAAGATCGTTATTATTATTAAAATCTTTATTAAAGAGGTTTTTAGCCCAAGGCTAGTTCACCTCCGACAAAATAAAATCGTTTGTCCCTGCGCTTCAATTTATTGACTGTGGGGCGTGACCTGATTTTCAGGAAATACTTGCTTACCAAGTACTAATTTCGTTCAATCCACTAATGAAATTGGCCAAATTTTAATTTTGAGCAGAAAAAAATCATTGAAATGAAACTGTATGAAAAAATCTCCCAGAGATGCACCTGTTGTCATTAACTGTTAAAAACTGTTAAAACTGTTTAAAATGTTAAAAAAGTCGATCAATGGAAAATGTAAAACAGCATAGACAGCATTCATTTGAAAGCAACACTAATAACATAACATCTCACACTTTTTTTGATGGATTTCGTTCACTTTCTTCGTTGAGAGATGATCCAGCGGGGCTGCAAATCTCTCTAATAAAGACACAAAAAAATTAATTCCTATGTATTTGATTTTAGATTCCTGTCTAAAATATTGAATTTGTTTGAATAATATTTTGAAGCTCTTTGGGAGAATCAATAAAAAAACGGGACAAATTGAGGATTTTTTAGATTACGACGGGACAGCACAATAAGGTCTAAAAACAGGACTGTCCCGTTAAATTAAGTACGTATGGTCAGCCTATATATTGATCATATTCCAGTGATGTGCCTTAATTCCTACCATAAATCAATCACAGAAGACTTCAATATTCTTAATACATCGCAAAACAGTTTTTCCGGAAGCTGCAGAGTCCTCCTCTTCTTAAGCTCTTTGAACAATTAAACTACGTCATCTTGCAGTACTCTATATTTTTATAAATTCAAAGCCTACGTAGAATAAAATGTGTAAATATTTTCAAATTCTTGAATATCAAAAAGGCACTCACTTGGCCGCCATTACCGAGCGCAAAATACTGGTATCAAAATACTTGGGTGGAGCATCGACACATTCGATAGGGAT